>NC_067474.1:138808241-139170741 GCF_947179515.1 Apodemus sylvaticus
AATGTTTTTCTTTCTTTCTTTTCTTTCTTTCTTTCTTTCTTTCTTTCTTTCTTTCTTTCTTTCTTTTTTTCTTTCTTTTTGGACTTTGTTTTTTTTTCTGCTGCAATTCACAGAGATCTACCTTCCTCTGCTTGCCTCGGGTTGTGATAGAAAGCATGGACCACACACACAGCAGCAGCTTCCTTTCTTTTCTTATTTGCATAGTAAACCATCAACAGTGTCTTGCTGTGTAGATAAGATTTGATTCCAATTTGTGATCCTCCTGTCTTTGTCTCCAGAGTACTGGGATTACAGACACACCCCACCACAACTTGCCATCCATCTTATAGTTGGAGAGTTGAGATAGTGTCACTCAGAGGTTGGGAAGGGTAAAGTTAAGACTGGAGTCAGTGGGGCCGCAAATTCTGCAGACTTCCTTACTGCATCCATCTCCCTTGGATACCTGGTTGTGGAGGTGTCGGAGGCTGTGGAGAGGAAGAAGTACACGCGGCTAGTTGGTCTGGAGGTTGATGTCACCAAGACTCATAGGCACGTACTTGGTTGGTGCCTGGCACTGGAGGGTGGAAACAGAGAGGGGACCCAGTGTCCTTGCTGAGTGCCAGCTCATGACTGGTGCTGAGCACATGGCAAGCTCAGGATTAGTCCTGCTGAACTCAGTGCACCGTCCCGACACCTCCTGCACCCCCTCCGGCATCTGTGTGTGCTCTGTGTTAGTGAGCACCATCCTCTATGGGAACCACCTTTCAGATGGTGGAAATATTAAGTGACATGTCTGGGTTAAGAACCACTTCACCTGCCTGGGTCTTCTTCTGGCGAGGGGACTAGACAGGAATTCTACCAGTGTTCCCTGGTCCTGTGCTGTCCAGCACTTGACAGAGGCAGCTGGCAGGGCTAGCGGATGAGTCATGCAGCAACCCGTAAGCCACAGTCTCCCTCTCTTCCGGTTTGTGATGATTCCTGAGACACCCTCTTCTGCAGAAAGCCCTGGCTGTTCTTTAGAAACCAAGCTCCGGTTACAACTGGGTCTTGCAAGCTCTGTCCCGGTTCCCAGGAGCCCTATAGATCTGTTGATCCCAAACCCATGTCCCATTCTGCGTTTCTTTCTTTTCTTTTTCTTCCTTCCTTCCTTCCTTCCTTCCTTCCTTCCTTCCTTCCTTCCTTCCTTCCTTCCTTCCTTCCTTCCTTCCTTCCTTCCTTTCTTTCTTTCTTTCTTTCTTTCTTTCTTTCTTTCTTTCTTTCTTTCTTTCTTTCTTTCTTTCTTTCTTTTTGGCAGTTCTGCAACTTTATTTGACATTCAGCAGGTTACTTCTCATCCACATTGACCTGTAGATTTTTGAATGTGGTAACAGGCACGTAAGTTAGCAATGTGTAGAGCTTGTTTGGTGAGTCCTCATCCTCATTATGTTTTCTGGACAAATGTACTCGGATGCGATGCGGAATATTCCTGTTCCCTTGGCCCAGACGGCTTTCTTGAGCCTGGTGTCAATGCGCACATCTGGGGTTCCCATTTCCTTCATGGCAAACTTCTGAATTTCTCTGAGTGCCTGAGGAGCACACTTCTTGAAGCCCACTCCATGGATGCGCTTGTGAATGTTGATGGCGTGTTCTCGGGTCACCACCTCGTTGATGGCAGAACAGCCCTTCTTCTCGCCACCCTTCCTTTCGGGAGCCATTCTGCAGGGCCCAAGTTGGAAAGGAAAAAAAAAGTCCCATTCTGCTTTTCCCATGCCTGTCTTGGGGACTGGGATTCATGATTTCCTTCCTAGAGTCATCCTGTCCTTTGTCACCTGGAGAAGGTCTAGAAACTTCTGAACCATTACCCCTTCCAGCTAAGTGGGGAAGGGTGGAGAGGGAAAGTCCCCAGAAATGACCTCAGCTTGGGGGTGACAGAAGAGCCGGGCTCTCTCTAGACAACAGCGACCCTCATGCCTTAGTTAAGTGGCTATAGAGTCACCAGGCCTCCTGCAAGCTGAGAAGGGACCTTTGTGTTTTGAGTCTTTATGTGGGATCCAAGGGTTGAATCTAAGTTGTCATATTTGTGCACCAAGTGCCTTTGCCTGCTGAGCCATCTTGCTTGGTCTGGTGTATGTTTTAATTAAAAAGAAAAAACTTAAGATTTGTTGTTGTTGTTCTTGCTGTTTGAGTATTTTGCCTGCATGTATGTCTGTGCACCACATGCATACAGTATTCAAGGAGGCCAGGAGAGGGCGCGGTATCCCTCAGAACTGGTGTTATAGACTGCTCTGACTATGTGGGTGTTGGAATTCAAATCTTAACTGCTAAGCCTTCTTTTCAACTTCTGTTTTCAACAGTAACTGAACAATTATTTCTTTATCCAGTTCTCAAATATGACACAATATATTTGTATTATTAGTTGTAGAAATGTTTCTTTTTGTTTTAATTTCTTGGTTTTTTTGAGACAATGTTTCACTTTGTAGCTCTGGCTATCTCCTAAAACACACTATACCAGTAGTTTTCAACCTTCTAGTGCTGGGGCCCTTTAATACAGTTCCTCATGTTGTGGTGACTCCAACAATAAAATTATTATTTTTTAAAAATATTTATTTATTATTATAAGTACACTGTAGCTGTCTTCAGATACACCAGAGGAGGGCATCAGATCCCATTACAGATGGTGGTGAGCCACCATGTAGTTGCTGGGATTTGAACTCAAGACCTTCAGAAGAGCAGTCAGTGCTCTTAACCACTGAGCCATCTCTCCAACCCCTAAAATTATTTTCATTAGCACTTCATAATTGTAATCTTGCTACTATTATAAATTGTAATGTAAATATCTGATATAAGACCCCCAGATTTAAAGCCATTGGATTTTATAGATCAAGTTGGCCTCTAACTTGTGACAATCCTCCTGCCTCTGCCTCTACCTCTGCCTCTGCCTCCTGAGTGCTAAGCTCACAGGTATGTGTCACTACGTATGGCTAAAAGTATTTGTCTCTTTGGAGCAGAGTCTGATCCTAGGACTGAGACAGGGAAAGGTGAGCCTGTGGTACCTCCTAGAGCCAGACACTTAGGACGATTCAAGCACAGAAGAAAGGCACAGGGGAAAGGGTGCTGGGCTGGCGGAGGTCCAACAGCTCCAGCCAGAGCAGTGTCCACAAGGCTCCCAAAGCAGAACATTTTGATTCCGACTCAGCTATCTCAAATGATAAGCTGGGTGAGGGGGCAGGGCTGGAGAAATGGCTCAGGGGTTAAAAGCACTGGTGACTCTTTGAGAGGCTCTGAATTTGATTAACAGCACCTACAAGGCAGGTCACACTCTGTAACTCTAATCCCAGAGAATCTGATGGATCAGACACCCTCTTCTGGTCTCTGTGTACAGAAGGCATTTACATGATACATAGCTATACATGTAGACAAACAAACACCCATTTACATAAAAGAAATAAACCTCTCTCCTTTCTTTCTTTCTTTCTTTCTTTCTTTCTTTCTTTCTTTCTTCTCTCTCTCTCTCTCTCTCTCTCTCTCTCTCTCTCTCTTTCTTTCTTTCTTTCTTTCTTTCTTTCTTTTGTTTTTTTGAGACAGGGTTTTTCTGTGTAGCCCTGGCTGTCCTGGAACTCACTCTGTAGACCAGGCTGTTCTTGAACTTAGAAAGCTACCTGCCTCTACCTTCCAAGTGCTGGGATTAAAGGCATGCACCATCACTGCTGGGCTTTCTCTCTCTCTCTCTCTCTCTCTCTCTCTCTCTCTCTCTCTCTCTCTCTCTCCTCTTTCTCCTTCTCCTCCTTTCCTTCCTCCCCCCCTCCTTTTTTTGGGATAGGATATTTCTATGTAGCTCTGGCTAGCCTAAAACTCAATGCAGATCAGGCTGGCCTTAAACTCACAGAGTCTGCCTGTCTCTGCCTCCTGAATGCTGTGATTAGAGGCATTCGCAACCTCATTTGGTGCAAAATAAAGAAATATAAAAAATAATGAGATGGAGAAGCAATTGAAGAAGACATTCCATGTGCTTCTTGTTTTTGTTTTTGTTTTTGTTTTGTTTTGTTTTGAGACAGGGTTTCTCTGTGTAGTCCTGACTGTCCTGGAATTCAATCTGTAGACCAGGCTGGCCTTGAACTCAGAAATCCGCCTGCCTCGGCCTCCCAAGTGCTGGGATTAAAGGCGTGTGACACCACGGCCAGGCGCAATGTGCTTCTTGTTCACATGATTTGGGTATGTACACACACACACACACACACACACACACACACACACACTCACTGGAAAAGGAAAACACATGTTTTCTGACTTGTACAAAAGGTGTGCCTCAGTGATTAGCCTGAGCCGGCCATGTCTTCACTGATCTCTGCTGGTTATTTTTTCTGTACCTGAGTCAGACGCACGTCGGGAACAACAACCAAAGTCAGTGCTTGAGGCCTCGTTGTCTCCCGTCTTTGATTACATGACCCTTCTTCTGCCTGCCCTCCTCCTTGCTACCCTGGTCCATTTGTCTCAGGTCCCTTTTTCCTGACCTTTGAATGGGCCCAGCAGACTGGGAAGTCCCTGCAGGCTGGCCCACTGGAAATGTTTTTTATAGACTAGGAGTTGGTGAGTATTGGAGGCCTTGCCCTGGTTTGCTGACTTCCTTCAGGTCATGCTGGGAACAGGGGGAGGCTGTCTTTCTCCACCCCATGCATCCCTGGCCCTATTTGTACAGCCGAGCCTCAGCTGCAGACCGGCCCATGTTCCTGTGACTCTCCTTGGACCTCCCTACCCCGCCCTGCCTCACCCTATCCCACCCACTCCACCCTCAAATAGCAAGTGCTGGCTGGAGAGCAAGACTGAAGCCTTAACGCTGACAACACTGACCAGCCTTCATAGGGGACTTCCACCTGCTTTGAACCTCAAAGAAGAGGTGGGCCTGAAGGCTGGTAAGAGGCTTTCACCCAAGTCACTGCTCTGAAGGGGTCAGGGAGGATTATGGGAGTCCTGAGTGTGCACACCAGGATTGGGCCCCCAATTAGAGGGCGAATTCCCTATATAATACTCCAGAAATATATAGGAAGCTTCTGGAAGACATGTTGTCCTCTTAAGGGCATTTAGGAGGGGTCCAGCTGAGTTGCCCTGTTGTGCAGAGATCTGGCTGCTTGGAGGATTTCCTTGCTAATCAGCCAAAGCATTGCTCTCTGCCCTCTGCCTGTGACTGTTGAGGATTGGCCGAATCCCGTACCCCGTGAATTGGTGTGGGAGAGAGCCCTGGTAGTGCTTATGGTAGTGCTTTGCAATGGCCACCTTTGCTGCTCCTCCCTTCCAAGGCTGGCTCACAGAGTTGTGTCCGAAAGGGCTATGTGTGCACTGAGGACTCAATACTGGAAGCGCGCTCAAGGATCAGGGCGGGCTCCAGCTTAGCTGTCTGTGAGGAAAGCAACAGGACTGGAGGACAGAGTGGGGCTAGGAGGACAGGTCACAAGGCTGTATTTCACTGCCTTGTAGGACCTGGGGGTGTCCTGTGCTGACATCAGCTCCTGTGAGCCTCTGTAGCACCCTTCGTCTCACCCCACCTAACAGGGGATTTCCTAGCTGTCGAACTTGGTCAGAAGTGACCTGCTCAAGGGGAGAGGTCTGGTGTACAGAAGCAAGTTAGGAAAATCTCATCCTGCAGGCTATAATCAGTGGTCTGGAAAAGATGCAGGCTCGGCTTAGATGAGCCAGGGCTCACCAGTGTGACTCAATTCTGGATCTTTTCTTTGTTTCTTTCTTTGTTTCTTTGTTTCTTTCTTTCTTTCTTTTCTTCTTTTTTTTTTTTTTGGATTTGGTTTTTTCGAGACAGGGTTTCTCTGTATAGCCCTGGCAGTCCTGGAACTCACTCTGTAGACCAGGCTGGCCTCAAACTCAGAAATCCACCTGCCTCTGCCTCCCAAAGTGCTGGGATTACAAGTGTGCGCCACCACCCCCCGGCTGGATCTTTTCTTTTTGATAGCAACCCAGGGAAACAGTTTTCTGCTCATCACAGATGAGGAAAGCCAGCGATGCCCAGGATTTCTGGCTTCCTTGGAATTAACGCAGGAAATGAGGCTGATAGTCTAAAATAGCATGGGTCATTTGGAACAGCTCCTGGATCAAGCTTTACCTGAAGCTATCCCTAGTTCTAGGTTTTTGGGTGCTATCTGCCTGTAAATACAGGTATGGTTTAAAAAAAATCCTTCCTAATAGTAATTAGTTAATAATTAATGCATAATAAAGATCTAAATAGAGCTTAAGCTAAAATCTTAGACTATGGGGTCTGTAGCACAACAGGTATATAGTGAAAGGGAGCAAAGTGCTGGTTCAGTTCAAATGTGGCTGTTTGGCACAAGGTCAAACTAGAAAAGTCACGAGACTTACACAGGGTTTTACAGCTGCTAGTAAAGCTCCTTCTTTTCCAATTATTATTATTGTTGTTTGTTTTTTGAGACAGGGTCTCATGTACTCTGGGATGGTCTCAAGATCATTATGTAGCTGAAGATGAATTTGAAATTCTCCTGCCTCCACCTACTGGGATTACATGTCTAAATCCATGTTTTTGTTTGTTTGTTTGTTTGTTTTTGCTTTTGTTTTTTTTTAAATGTGGTACTGGGACTCGAATCCAGGGTTATGTGCATGCTGGGTAAGCAGTCTACCAATTCATTCCCCAGGCCCCACCCACTAATTATTGCTATTCATTCAACTCCACATCCTCTTTTGTCTTTTTTTCTGTAGGAGGATGACAACTATTCCTTTTCTTTTCCAAAATGAAAAGTGGAAGCTCTGAGAGGCAGAAGGTTGACCAAAAGTCACACAGCTCGGTGGCTGTAGAGCAGCTCAAGATCCCAAATGCCCTGTGTGCATTTTTCCCTGTTCCCCACCCCCTTGCTCTAACTGCTTCTCCACTCGGGTGGTGCTCAGGGCCTACTGTGGCCTTCCTTCCCAGACTCTGAGTAATTAAAGAGTTACAGAGGTCACAAGGGGCGTATGTCACTATGGCATGGGAAGGGTCCTTTCTCACAAGTTCAGAACTTCTAAGCCTCCAACACAGAGGCCTGGAACCTGGCTTCTAAAGAGGTTGTCACCCTACCCGAGGTTTCTAAACACACAGCAAGGGTTAAAACTCACAACCAAATTTCTAGCAAAGCTTACCAGAGTTGCACCAGAGCCCTGGTTCTGAGCACAGAGCACATGGGCTTTGCACCTTAGTACACCTCTTCCTAAAGCACCCTGCTCAAATTCGTGTATTGTGGGCAACAGATGCAGTGTTCTCACAGCAGGTTCAAGTCTTTGTGCTCCTGTAGACTAAGGATAATTTCCCTGTGGAAGCCAGAGACTGTTGGCACTACAGAAACAAAGTATCAAGTCTGCAGCCTTTGGTTGGGGTTCTGTTACAATGTTTCTTTTTCTTTTCTTTTCTTTTTTTTCTCTTTTTTCTTTTTTTGTTTTATGAATGCACAAATGTCAACTCTCTCTACTCTCTCTTTTTTAAAAGATTTATTTTATTTATGAGTATGCTGTAGCTATCTTCAGACACACCAGAAGAGGGCATTAGATCCCATTACAGATGGTTGTGAGCCACCAATGTGGTTGCTGGGATTTGAACTCAGGACCTCTGCAAGAGCAGTCAGTGTTCTTAACCACTGAGCCATCTCTTCAGGAACAAATGTTTCATTTTAAAAATTGCTGCTTGGGGACAGGCGTGGTGGCACATGGTTTTAATGCCAGTAGAGGCAGGGCAGTCTCTGGATCTGAGGTCAGTCTGGTCTATACAGTGAGGTCCATGCTGGGTCTAGACATTGAGATCCTGTTTTAGAACTAATCATTCATTAAATTGCTACTTGGGTTGTTGGCTTGAGTTTCACAGAAAGTCCTTAAATGAATCCTGGAGTGAGATTAGGACACGATGCCCTGTAGTTTCTGAAGTGCCCCTAAACACACCTCTGCCATTTTGCACAATGCTTTTATGGAAGTGCTGTCCTCAGCAAGATGATTATTAAAGAAAAACTGATTAACTCTGAAAAATATTGAAGAAGCCCCTTAGCCTGCCATGTCAGATGTTTAGCTGAGACTCAACTCTTCATGTGAAAGTCAGCAAGCTCTTCCATCAGGGTAATGAGGTGCTTTTCTCTTCAGTAAGTGATAAAATTGTATCAACTGTTCCAAAATAAACTTAAAATGTTCATCATATTTTAGCCCCCCTCTGTCTCTCTCTCTGTCTCTGTCTCTGCCTCTCTCTCTCCCCCCCCTCTCTCTCACACACACAGACACAGACACAGACATACACATACATGAATGCATGTGGAAATCAGACTATACCATGCAGAAGTCATTTCTCCTTCCATGATGTTGGTATGTTGGTCCTAGGGATGAGAAGCAGGTGTTTAGGCTTGGTAGCCAGTTACTCTGCCCACTGAGCCATCCTGCCAGCTCCAAGATCACTTTGTATTGTTTTCTATTTAGTAAGTGAACTTTGCTGCTTGATAAACTTTATATGAATTTTATGAGGAAAAGCAGGGCTTATAGACAAGTGGCTAACTGGCCACACATGGTTCTGAGCGGGTGCTGACACTCTCATTAAACATTGTAACCACACACCTACAAACTTAAGACAAGGATGCCTTTCTTTTCATAAGCAGGTCTGGGATTCCTGCAAAGTGTGTTTCAGTTCTGTGATCTACTCCTGTTGTTTCTAGATGAAGAGATAGGAGAGAAACTGTGGCTTCCTCAAATTACCTACGTGGTTCTGAGTGCCTGTGATTTCCTAAAGATGAAAAGCAAGTACAGCTGTGTCTCCCTGCCCAGTGTCCCTGTTTGAAGTACTAGAGACACTCCGATGTTCTCCTGGAAAGTTTCTAAACAGGGGAGGCATTAACAAGGCAGGTGTGCGGTGTTTACAACTGGGGTTCCATTTCCTAGTGTCCTTTAACACTGGGGTGCTGGGAAGCTGAGCTCTCCAGGAAGAGTTCCCGTAGGCAAACTTATGTGCCCCCCACCCCACCTCGCAATCAAGTTCTTTGTTCTATTGTTGCTTTAGACAAGAGTCTCCATCTGTATCCCAGGCTGTCCTTGAACTCGAGACAATTCTCCGGTCTCAGCCTTCCAAGTGCTGGCATGAGCCACCACACCTGGCTTTGCTTCTATTTTATTTCATTAAAAATTTTTTTTGTTGTAGTGTGGAAGATAGTTGCACATTTATTTTATTTTTAATTATGGTTCTGTGTGTGCATGAGTGCAGGTTCGCACAGAGGCCAGAAGAATGCAGGGTCCCCTGGAGGGAGAGTTGCAAGAAGTATTGAGTAATAAAAGGAGGGAGCCTCAACTGAGAAAGAAGAAAGCTGCACCCCTCCATGGCCTCTGCATCAGCTCCTGCCCTGTTTGAGTTCCTGTCCTGACTTCCTTCAGTGATGGATGTGAGAGAGAAAGCCAAGAAACCCTTTCCTCCCTAATTTGCTTTTGGTCTTGGTGTTACAGCATAGCAAACAATAACAGCTGATACACGCATATCTGTGTGCATGTATATATGCACATGTATGCACAGACATGTGAGAGCCAGAGGACGACTTTCCTTGGATGTCATTCCCCAGGAGCCACACAACTTGTTTTTGAGACAGGTTCTTTCATTGGGACCCAGGGCTTCTGGCTAGGCTAACCGGATGGCCCCTGAGCCCCTGTGATCTGCCTGTCCCTGTCATTCCAGAGCTGGGATTACAAGCACACGCGGTCCTGCCTGGGTTTTTACATGGGAGCTGCCCAGTGAACTCAGATGCTCGTGAACTCAGATGCTCCTGTTGACGAGACAAACACCAACAGAGCTGTCTTTTCAGCCTCTAGTGAGAGTCTCTATAGAGCCAGGCTCGGATGTTCTTGTGAAACACACCGCGGAGGTACTGTGTACAATCCGGGCTCCTCAGCTGAAAGGCACTGTGGGTGAGCCTGGCTTTCTTTCTCCGGCTGGGTGCCGAGCTCTAGGCCATCTCTGGTCTTCCCTGTCAAGAGCTCATCACTGTGCAAAGGCAGCAGAGCACCGCGGGTCGCTGTGGCAACATGCCTGAGACGATCAACCTGTCAGGAGAGGCTGGCTTTCATCACCCTGGGGCTGTGTCAAGACAATATAGCATAGAGGGAGTGTGTATTGGTCAGAGTCTTCTAAAAGACCAACCGATAGAATGCATTATGTGTATTTATTAAAAGAGGGCTTATGGGACTCGAGAGATGATGGTTCAGGGGCTGGAGAGTTGGCTCAGTGGTTAAGAGCCCTGGCCGGCTGCTTTTCCAGAGGACCCATGTTCAATTCCCAGCACCCACATGGCAGCTCACAATTGTCTCACAAGTTCAGTCCCAGGGGATCCAGCACCCTCACACAGACATAAATGTGTGCAAAACACCAATGCACATAAAATAAAAATAAATATTTTTTTTTAAAAAGAGGATTTATTTGATTGGCTTGCACGGTGTGGTCCAGGTAGTCCAGCGCTGGACTTACAATGGATAGACTGAGATTCCAGGAGTTGTTCAGTCCGCTGGGCTGGATGTCTTGGTGGGCCCAACCTGATGGTGAAGATGGGGAGGATTCCTAGAGAAGGGGGCTGGTCTTCAGTCTAAACTGGAAGGCTGAAGAAGTTGCATCTAATATCAGCAAAGGATACAACATCAGGGTAGATGGACTTGGTAGTGAGGGTGAGGGCAAGCAGGCAAATACAGTTTCCTTCTTCCATGCCCTCTTATCCAGGGATCAGGAGGTGCCATCCACATTTAGGGCGGAACTTCACACTTCAAATAATCTGATCTAGAGAATCCCTTTTATGAATGCCTGAGGCTTATGTCTTATTTCATTTCATAGTCAAATTGACAACCAAAGTTAACCATCAAGGGCCGTGAGGATGAGGTGTGAACACCGGGTTGAGAAGCAGCTGGGGAGCAGACAGACAGACAGATAGACAGACAGGCAGGCAGACAGACAGGCCACGGTCTCAGCAGTAGACTCCACAGGGTTCCTGAGGGCGCCACAGTTACCATATCACAAGGAGCTTCAGATGCCGAAGGCAGAGTGTCTGCTTGAGGCTAGCTTGCTCGGTGCTGTGGCCTGGTTGCTTTTGCTTGGTGTCTGGCTGGCTGTTGAACTATTGGTCTTCTGTACTTGTTGAGTGCCAAGGAGTCTTTTAAAGACAAGAAAAAAATCAGCTCTTTTTCTTTCTTTCTTTCTTTCTTTCTTTCTTTCTTTCTTTCTTTCTTTCTTTCTTTCTTTTTTTAATTTTCCATATTCTTTGTTTACATTCCATATGATTTTCCCTTTCCCAATCAACCCCCTCCCACTTCTCTGTCCTGGCAATCCCCTACAATGCTGCATCAAGCCTTTCCAGAACCAGAGTCCTCTCCTTCCTTCTTCTTGGGAATGATTTGATATGTGAGTCATGTCTTGAGTATTCAGAGCTTCTGGGCTAATATTCACTTATCAGTGACTGCATTCCATGTGTGTTCTTTTGTGAATGAGTTACCTCACTTAGGATGATATTTTCCAGTTCCAACCACTTGCCTAAGAATTTCATGAATTCATTGGTTTTAATTGCTGAGTAGTATTCCATTGTGTAAATATACCATATTTTCTGTATCCATTCCTCCATTGAGGGACATCTGGGTTCTTTCCAGCTTCTGACTATTATAAATAAGGTGAGTTTTCAAATACTTTTCTTCTGGTAGGTATTTGTTACTTGACTTTGAATATGATTTCTGTTTTCTTTCTTAAACTGTAGGAAAATAGCCAGTTCTGTATAGACACATATATCATTTTCCTTGGCAGTTTTGGGGGTCATGTGTATTGAAACACAGCCTCTCACATGTTAGACAAGTTGTCTTAGTTAGGGTTTTCATTGCTGTGAGGAGCTACCATGACTGAGGAGACTTTTATAAAAAACAATGATTAACTGGGGCTGGCTTACAGTTTCAGATGTTCAGTCCATTGTCCTCACGGCAGCATCCAGGCAGATATGGTGGTGGAGAAAGAGCTGAGAGACCTACATTTTGATCTAAAGGCAGTCAGGGGGACATGGTCCTGCAGGCAGCTAGGAGCAGGGTCTCTTCTACACTGGGTGGAGCCTGAACCTAGGACCTCATAGTCCACTCTCACAATGACACACTTCCTCCAACAAGGCCACACCTCCTAATAGTGCCAGTTCCTATGGGCCAAGCATATTCAATCTACCACATGAATACTCTATCATTGAGCTATATCTCAAATCCTTTAAATAAGTAAAAAAAACACACACACACACACACTTTATTTAGTGTGTGTCTGTGTGCTCCTGTGTGTGTGTATGTATGTGTGTGTGTGTGTGTGTGTGTATACCTGTGTGTCAGTGTACATACCATGTGTGTGAAGTCAGAGAATAACTTCTGGGAGTCAATTATCTCCTTCCACTGGGTGGCTGCTGGGGACTGAACTCAGGTCATCAGGCTTGATGGCAAAGTACCTTTATATGTTGAGTTATTTCCATGGTTCCTCTTTATATGCATATATATACACACACACATATATATATATGGAAATATATACTACATATATACAAAGATATATACATACACATATATCTGTGTGTGTGATTTTACTTTCACTGTGTTCTTGTGTCTGTGCTGATGCAAGAGCACACATACCATGGAGCATGTGTGGAGATGGGAGGATTCACTTCAGGAACTGGTTTTTTCCTGCTGAGGAATCCAGAGATTAAGTTCAGGTTATTAGACTCATACCGTAAGCACCTTCACCCACTGGGCTATCTCGGCAGCCTCCACCTTTTTGGTAGTGGGGTGAACGCTCACAGAGCCAGGCTGTCCTCAGCGTACTCTGTAGTTGAGGAGGATGACCTTGAACATCTAGTCCTTTTAACGTTGCCATCCAAGTATGGGCCTTACAGGCAATTAACCACCACGCCAGGGATAGATTTTTTTATTTTTGTCTTTAATCAATAACCCTTATGGGTATAAAAGCAATTTAGAATTATAGGGATTGACTCTAGGGTAGGCTGTGTTGTACTGTATGTATCAGTGGATAGAACAGTGTGAGTCTCCTGCTGACAAATACAGTCTCCAATGGTTCAGTTAAAAAGACTGATAGTAAGTGCTTACATATTGATTAAAATGTAGAAACAGAAGTTAGTGATAGCCGTGAAGGCAGGAATCCAACTAGCCCCAAGCTTCATGAAAGGGGGCTGGGGATTCCTACCCTGATCTCTCTCTCTCTCTCTCTCTCTCTCTCTCTCTCTCTCTCTCTCTCTCTCTCTCTCTCTCTGTGGTTTTTCTCTTACTTACAGATGGGTGATAACAGAGAGGGTTTTGTAATTCCAGAAGCTTATGCAATTTAGGCACACTTTAAATTTTTTTTATTTATTTTATGTATGAGTATTCCAGCTGCATGTATACCTGCCTGCCAGAGGAGGGCATTGGATCACATTATCAATGGTTGTGAACCACCATGGGATTGCTGGGATTTGAACTCAGAACCTCTGGAAGAGCAGACAGTGCTCTTACCCACTGAGCCATCTCTCCAGCCATAGGGTACTGAATAGAGCTGTGGTTGTAGTTTAGTGGCAGAGCACTTGCTTAGCATGCACAGGGCCCTGAGTTCAACCTCAGTGTTGCCAAACAAAACTAAAAGTATAAAAACAGCATGTATAAAGCCCTGTATTCAATCACTAGCACTGAAAAAAAAAAAATCAGGCCGGGGTGGAGGGGAGTCCCTGGAGAGATGGCTCAATGGTTAAAGCCTCTGGCTATTCTAATACAAGACCCAGGTTCAATCCCAAGCTTCTACATGGCTTACAACTGTCTGTAACTCCAATTCCAGGCGATCAGACACCCTCTTCTGGCCTCCAGAAGCTCCAGACGCACATGTAGGCAACACTACACACACACACACACACACACACACACACACACACACACAGAGAGAGAGAGAGAGAGAGAGAGAGAGAGAGAGAGAGTAAATAATCATTTTTTTTAGTTTGTTTTTGGTTTTCAAGACAGGTTTTCTCTGTGTAGCCCTGGCTGTCCTGGAACTCACTTTGTAGACCAGGCTGGCCTCAAACTCAGAAATTCACCTCTGTCTCCCAAGTTCTGGGATTAAACGGGATGGGCTACTACTGCCCAGCAAGATAATAAATTCTTAAAAATGGGGGTTGCGAGCTGGGCGGTGGTGGTGCACGCTTGTAATACCAGCAGCACTTGGGAGGCAGAGGCAGGTGTATTTCTGAGTTCGAGGCTAGCCTAGTCTACAAAGTGAGTTCCAGGACAGCCAGGGCTACACAGAGAAACCCTGTCTCAAAAAAACCAAATCCAAAAAAAAAAAAAAAAAAAAAAATGGGGGTTGCCGATGTGGTTCAGCTGGTGGAGTGGTCACTGAACACACAAAGCCCCAGACTCTGTCTTTCACACAACAGAGTGTAGATTCAGGGCTGAGTCTTAATAGGCAAGAGAGGTGGAGGGTAGAGGATCAGGAATTCAAGGTCATCCTTAGCTCTGTATGCAGTGAGTCCTCTAGCCTGGGCTACATGAGACCCTGTCTTAAAAAGGAGACAAACAAAAGCCAGCTATGAAGTTAAACCTTTCCCCAGCTTTAGCACCAGGCCACCTGATGGTGTCTTTGGAAGTGGCATCAGCTCCTGTGTTGACTCTGCCCACCTGAAGTGTGCGGGCAAACATGACCTTTGCGTGTGGCAGCTTGCCTGGAGTGGGCATGCTAACATGCTAACACTTGCAAGCTGAAGGAGCTGGCAGACAGCTTCCTGCAGTCATCCTTGAAGGGTGACCTTTCTTTCTAGAGGGTAGCCATCTGCTTCCTTTTTCCGATCTGTGATCACCTGTTCTTCGTGGTTCAGGCCCCTGGTGTCCCATTTCTGTCCCCTCTGACCTTCAGTTCTCTTCTGCTCTGAGGATGCTTAGAGCCGCTTGGAAGGGCGGTCTGAGCTGGTGGGCCCAGCAGCTCTCCCCTAGGCACAGCTCGGGAGCGGGGAGGGGACATGAGGAATTGACATACTGTGCCATGGTGTCTGTCACTCTGTGCATGTCGGCTGCTCACCAAGGTGACCAGTGCACTGTTGCTCAATTCCTCACACATGGACGGGGACACAGAGGTTCCAGGCCCCCTGGCTAGCTGCATCCTGGTCACCATGCCATGTTTCCTTCAGCAGAGGTAGCCAAGGTACAAAGGGCATGTCTGTTTCACATGCAGTTAAACCTCATCACATAACTATGTTCATAGCAGCCCTATTTATAATTGCCAGATGCTGGAAAGAACCCACGTATCCCTCAACAGAAGAGTGGATGCAAAAAATGTGGTATATCTACACAATGGAGTACTATTCAGCCATTAGAAACAATGAATTCATGAAATTCTTAGGCAAATGGATGGAGCTAGAGAATATCATACTAAGTGAGGTAACCCAGACTCAAAAGGTGAATCATGGTATGCACTCACTAATAAGTGGATATTAACCTAGAAAACTGGAATACCCAAAACATAATCCACACATCAAATGAGGTACAAGAAGAAAGGAGGAGTGGCCCCTGGTTCTGGAAAGACTCAGTGAAACAGTATTCGGCAAAACCAGAACAGGGAAGTGGGAAGGGGTGGGTGGGAGGACAGGGGAAGAGAAGGGGGCTTACGGGACTTTCGGGGAGTGGGGGGGCTAGAAAAGGGAAATAATTTGAAATGTAAATAAATTATATCGAATAAAAAAAATAATAATTAAAAAAAAAAAAAAACCTCATCACATGGATTGCTCTCTGAAGGTAGTGAGTTCCCCGGTGTCAGGGGTATGCAAGAAGAACGAGGACAGGGTTCCTGGCTGCAGTTTTCAGGTGGCTCTAACACAAATACCAGAACCTCCTCATAAAAATCGCTGTTGCATAACGATACACACAGACATCAACAAATATGAAGTCCACAGTTCCTCTACGTTAAGGTGCCCTTTAAAAATAAGCGGTTGGAAGCAGGACATGATGTCATCCCTTTGGAAAGTTTTTATTTTTATTTTGTGGGTCTAGGTGTTTTGTCTGCACGTATATCTGTGTACCCTGTGCCTGAAGAGGCCAAAAGAAGGCCGGTGATCCCCTGGAACTGGGGTTACAGAGAACCGTGAGCACATGGAGGTGCTGGGAAATTGAACCCAGGTTCTTTGGAAGAGCAGCCCATGCTCTTAACCACTGAGCTAACTCTCTACCTCCTTTTTAAGGAGGCTCATATACAACAGGCCGGTCCCTCAATTTTTCATGTTGCCAAGGATGACTTTGAACTTCTGATTCTCCTGCCTTGTCTCTATGTGCTGGGGTGACAGGCACTTCCACGCTGAGTTTATGTGGCAGTGGGCACCGAACTCAGGCGCCCACCTCATGAACTCACTTCGTGTATGCCAGGCAAGCGCTTTACCAACTAAACCATATCCCCAACTCCCTCTCCTCTTTCTGTGACAGGGTCTCACACTGTAGCCTAGACTAGCCAGGAATTCACTCTATGGCTGCAAACTTGCCACAATCCTCCTGTCTCATCTTCCTGAGTGCTGGGACTGCAGACATGAGCCATTGTGCCCGTTGTTGGTTGTCTAAGTGTATGTTGAATAACTCCTTCCTCTTTCCTGCAAGGTTGTTTTTTGATGGGGTAAAATGGAGCAGGCCACTGGAGAGGTCCTTTGACAATCTGTGTTTCCTCTCATGCTTGTGTTGTTAGGGTTTGTTTCTTGGATGTTGGGAGAAAAAAAAATCTAAATAAATAAAAAGAATGCAGCTTTCTGTTCTTCAGGAAGTCTCTCCAATCCATTGAATCCATCAGTGGTGGCTTTTCACCTTGAACCCCCCTCCCGTCTGAAACGGAATGGAGAAAGGCCATTAAACTGCATTTAACAAATTCAGAACGGCAGGTTCTTGGCTGGGGGAATGAATTCCGCTTAGGAGAGCCATTCTTCCTCAAAGGAGGCCAGTCGGGCTGGAGGAGAGAACTTGGAGGGCCTTTTGTTCTGAGGGGACCGCATCTGGATCTGAATGTGTCTCTACTCAAAAGGAGACTCCTCAGAATGGACCCAACCCCAAACACTCTGAAGACGAGGACTGGCAAGCTTTTTAAAAGGAGAGAACACTTGGCTCCCATGGGGGCTGGGAGGGCTCTGGGTCCCTCCTGCTGGCAGGCGTGTGGGCTTTGCAGGTGTGTGGAGAGCTCCGGGACAGGCTAGAGTCACCTTCCTACTCCATGTGCCACCTCTCTCCATCTGCCCCTCCTGGGAGCTGGGGGCCTGAATTCATTTGCAATTCTCCTTTGAGTTTTTCTGCAAAAGCTGCCAAACGAGTTAGGACCATGAAAGGCATTTTAGGGGAGAGTGGACCAAGGCCAGCTTGCCTCCCTGTTGCTTCTGTGAAAAACCACAACCAACCAAACAAACAAAAAAGGAGGGGACAGGAGTCCCACCTGCAGACAAGGTCCAGCTCGGCGGCGGGTGCCTCCGCTGTGACCCCAGGGGAAGTTGTGCAACTTTGGTTGGTCCCCAAGGCCTTTCCTGCAGCAGAGGGCTGGAGCCCAAGCCCTGACCTCAGAGGTGACACAGTCACTACAGTCATAGCAGATCGTGACTCCACTGAGGACGTGCTCCTGCATCCTGCGTCCTGCATGTGTGGGTGTGTTTCCTTATGCAAGGCGCTCTGACTTCCCCAACATTCTAATTTCCTCACATCCACAGTGGGGGTGGAGGGCCCAGAGCCAGCAAGGGCTTTACTAGTTACTGGTGATACAACTAGCCTTCCACTGCGGTGTCCCCTCCTGGTGACCACAGGGAGACCCCGGAGATGGAAAGTCTGAATTAAAGGAAGTCCCTCCTATGGTGTGACCTTTACCTTTCCAGGTGTTCTTTTGATATACGAGGGCGTCAATCCAGGGTGACTTGTAGTCCTCTGTACCTTAGGAAGTGAAATTTCATGGACCCCAAGCAGCTGGGAATCCTCAGGCTGGCCATTCTGAGGCCAGATGGAGAGAGCAACCTGGAAGGAATGTCTATGTAAGGACCAGGACCGAGACTGGGAGGGTGGGCTTGTACCTGGACTGGGCAGAGCAGGACTCCCGGGAGGGATCCGTTGGGCGGGGGGAGTTACCGGGCAAGGATGGGGAGCATGACCCAGAAGGGACTTCCGGACCTGGATGCCCATTTCCTCCTTGGGGCTGAGTGTTACAAGCAAGCCTAACCCTGGGTCTAGGCAGTTTCTGGGGAGAATGGATGTGTTCAGCCCCTACCCTCCACGGCAGTAGGCCGCAGGGGAAGTCCTGTAGGCAGACCTCTGAGAGAGCTGCGCGAGAGGGCCCCGGGAGGCAGAAGTACTCAGCTGGAGGCCCCAGGTCTGGGAGGGAGGCCAGGTGATCCTGAGACTGTCTGATGGTAGCATGTAGGTACAGTCCCCTGGGGTCCAGTATTTGGGGGCCTCCGAGGTTCTTGGCAGCTGTGACCCTTTCGTCTGGGATGATCCTGAGAGGTGAGAAGGGAGAACCTGGGTCCTAGAGCCCTTGCTGCCCTGACACTGCCCACCAGCACACTGCCTTCCTCCTTCCCCATCTCTGCACACTTCCTGGCCCAGTGCCAGACCATGCTGCTCCCTTCTGTGCTCTCCTCCCTGTGCTCCCTTAGTGCTCCCTTAGTGCTGTGTGTGTGTGTGATCTCTGTGCTCTCGTGAATGTCCTTCACTCTGAGCTCTCTCTGTGTTCCCCTTACTGGACTCTCTACTGCACTCTGTCCTCTGTACTCCTTACTGTGCTCCCTATGATGCTCCCTACAGTGCTCCCTTTAGTGTTCTGTCTGTGTCCCCATCCATGTACTTCCTTCCGTGTCCCCATTTGTGCTCCTTTCCCCATACTTCTTTCCAGTGTCCCTTCATGTGTCCCACGGCCACCTTTCTCAGATCCTTTATCGCCTCTGTCCTCCCTGTTCGGGTGTGCTCCACAGGCAATCCTGGTGCTCAGGGGACATTGTAAAACTTGAAGTCACCAGGGCAGGATCCAAGCCATGCTTGGCCTGCTGAGTGTGGCTCTAGAAAGGACCCAGCAGGGTGGCCTCCCTGCTCACTTGTCCCTCCTCATCCCCATAGCTCTCCACCCTGGGGATGTGAGGACATCTGCTCACGCCACAGTCTGGGTGCAGGGGCTCAGGGTCAGAGTGGAGCACTTCACTGTGGATGGTCTGTGCAAGAAGATCAAGATCAGGATATGTAAACCAGGGCTGCTGGGTTAAGGGGGGTGGTGAGGGAGAGAGGGAGGGGGAGAGACAGGGTGGGCATAGGGGAGAGGGGAGAGACATGGTGAAGGAGGGGAGCGGAGGGGAAGAGACAGGGTAGGGAGAGGGGAGAGGAGAGAGACAGGGTGGGCAGGGAGAGGAGAGAGGGAGGAGGGAAGGGGAGGGGGAGAGACAGGGTGGGGAGGGGAGGGGGAGAGAAACAGGGTGGGGAGAGGGGAGAGACAGGGTGGGCAGGGAGAGGGGAGAGACAGGGTGAGGGAGGGGAGGGGAAGGGGTAGAGACAGGGTGAGCAGGGAGAGGGGAGAGATAGGGAGGGGGAAAGAGAGAGTGGAGGGAGCAGGTGGAGGGAGAAAGGAGAGATAGGGTGGGGGAGGGGAGAAGGGGAGGAGAGAGGGAGAAGGTGAAAGGCCGAGGAGGGAGGGAGATGGAAAAGAGATGGAGAGAGAGGAGGGAGGGACAAGAGAGTGACTCCTTTCTGTCTCTCCCTTCAGCAGCAGGTAAGCCCTAGGGGTTCCTTTGGGAGATGCTGAGATAGATGCTCAACCTGGAGTGCACAGAGGGCAGGCTGTTCCTGGCTGGAGGGCTGGGGTCTTTCAGAGCCTGAGGAGTAGCCTAGGGTCTGCCAGATTCCCCACTTCTGTCCCCTTATGGTCTCTCCAGGAGAAGGACCTGGGGAGCTCCACCTTGCCCTGACTTCCCATAATCTTCAGACTAGAGTTCTGTGCAGTTTCTGGAGAGATCTACTCCCCTTACCCCAGACTGTGGGGCTCCAGGTCAGTGGTTGCCATTTTCCCTCACCACCCCCTCTGTCCCCCAAGGCCTTGTCCATCAGTGTATTGAGCTTCCTGGCTGAACCAAAGCCAGTCAGGACCCTGGGCCAAGATTAGTACTAGGAAGCCCTAGGGATTGAGGGTTGGGGTAGCCTAGGGTAGGAGGGCCCCAGGGTGTAGAATGGGAAGGCATGCAGCGTGTACTCCCCACGGCAATGGCTGGGGTTCCCCATCCTAGGCAACCACTTGCTCTCTCTGCCCCTTGGCACAGACTCTTAAAGCTTCTGCCTGCTGCTGCTTCCAGCTGATGCCAGCCACCAGGCACCTTAGCATTATCTGTGCCCAGTGCTGCACAGGCCTGTTATTTTGGCTGATTGATTTATGATTCTCATTTATTGGTGGAGAGGCTTTCCCAAGAATACATAGCTGCATACTGTTGGAGCTGGGCTTTGAACTCAGGGAGACTATTTTCTTTTAAAATGATTATAATACAATTTCTTTAAAGATTTACCTGAAAAAACAAACAAACAAACAAAAATATATGTATCCATGTGTGTCTGTATATGTCTGAGCATGTGAGTGCAGGTCCCTGTTGAGGCCAGAAGAGGGCACTAGATTCCCTGGAACTAGAGTGATTGGAGGTTTGTACTATGTATGTAGTGCTGGGAACTGAACTCAGGTTCTCTGCAAGAACAGCAAGTGCTCTTAACTGCGGATCCTTCTCTTTAGCTAAATGACAATGGAATTTTAGCAAATGTATCTGAACCACCAGAATCATGTCTTGGGTCTGACACTGCTTATCAGATCTTCTCCTGAACTCTTTCCTGCCTTTAGCTCAGAAACCTGAATGAGCAGGGGGAAGAGAGGCAGGAAGGATGTGTTCGGAATATGGAGGGAGGGTAGTATCAAGATGAGAGTAGCAAAAGCCAATGGTTATTAAGCACCTACTGCATACAATGTTATTTTAAGGGCCAATGAGATGGCGTAGCAGGTGAAGGTGTTTGCCAACAGGCCTGATGACCTGGGGTCAGTTCCCTGGATCTCAGTGGACAGAGAAAGCAGGCTCCCTGAAGTCGCTCTCCTACCTTGACTCATGCTGTCCCTGTGCAGACACATCATACTCTCCCTCTCTCTAATTAAAACTAAACAA
The DNA here is from genome assembly GCF_947179515.1 of Apodemus sylvaticus. NCBI lineage: Eukaryota > Metazoa > Chordata > Mammalia > Rodentia > Muridae > Apodemus > Apodemus sylvaticus. Next base: position 138,829,358 of record NC_067474.1, read on the forward strand.
AATTCCTAAGCTGTTTTAAATATTTTCAACCTATTTATTTAATTTTTCCTTTTCTCTTTTGTCTGTCTGTCTATCTGTCTGTCTGTCTGTCGGGGAGGCCAGTTGACTTCCCCTGGCTTGAGATAGGATCCCATTGGCTGGTTTGCAGGCCAGGCTCTCTGGCTGATGGGCTCTGGTGAGTCTTTTGTTTTTGCCTCCCACCTCACTGTAGGACTACTGGGATTCAAGGCAGACACTGTTGTATCCCACTTTATATGAGTTCTAGGGATTTGAACTCAGATCTTCATGCTTGCGAAGCAGGTACATTACCCATTGGGCCATCTCCCCAGCCCATTTTCAAACTATTTAATCCTTATAACAATCTCTTTGACTAAGGACTATCATTATTCCCATTTTGAAAATGGTGAGTCCTGAGGCCACTGCCTCCCCCCAACCCCCGTGTTGTAGCTGGTGAGTGACAGAGCTGAGCCCCCCGCCCCCCACCATACACCAGCTGCAGGGCCTGGCTCATCGGACAGTAGGAGTCCCTCCTGGGGAAAGGTGCTGCTGGGGGCAGGGGGCAGGGTCCCCTCTTCCCTCTTCTCGAACATGTGTGGCTGGCCAGTGCCATCAGTGAGCAGAAAGCCTGGTCCCCACTTCCTGCTTGGCTCGCTCCCCCAGGAGACTTAGGAGGGCAGCAGGGGTGGAGCTGGCATTCTCACAACCCTCTGCGGAAGCTCATTTCCATTCATTTTCTTTAAACGCTTCTCTCTCTCTGTTTTTAAATCTAATTTTTCAGCTTCTTTTTTATCTTCACTCAAGTTGCTTTAATGAAACAAAAAAGTGCGTCTGTTTCCCTCTGCCGGAGCTGCCCTGGGAATTTCAATATAAAACAAACAAGTTGGCTTTTAAAATTAAAATTTTATGGGTGGCATTTCCTCATTTAATGGAAGGCACAAAAGGCTGGAGTAAAACCAATTAACGTGGGGTCGGGACTCGGTGTTCAGCAAAATTAAACAACAGGACCGCTAATCTCCAGGAGGGGTGGAGTGCGGAAGCTGGGAGGTGGAAGGGGCGGGGCAGTGGTCCAGGCGCACCATCAGTATCCTGGCCAGGTCTTGTCACTAGATCCCTACACCCAGGTGTGCAAATCTGTCCTGCACAGAGGTGGTGGGTGATCGTGGGGTTGAGAAGAGGGTCTTGGACAGTGGGGTCTGAATGGGGCCGAGACTTGTGCCAAGGCTGTCGTCCACTTGGGTCCCATCCAAGGAGGTGAGGTATAATCTTCATAAAGCTGTGCTCCAGAGACTGTACCGTCCAGGAGTTGGCAGGTGCCTCACGCAGGCTTCAAGACTGAGCGAAAGGCCAGGGGAGGTTAATGAGACTCCTGCTTCCCTGTGAGTCCCTCAGGGTACCTGTCACCCAGTGAAGGTTGCGTTTGGAGAAGAAGTGGGTAGACCCAAGACTGGAGACCCCAGTAAGGGAGGGTTGTGTGGAGGATGGTGGGGAGAACTGTTTTGTGCACTAGCAGGGGGAGAGTGCCCTGCACTGGAGGAGAGGTAGTCAGGGTGGGGACTGGACGCCAGTTCTCTGCTGTGCCTCTCTCAAGGAAGTGAACATCACAAAGATGAGAGACTAAAGAAGAATTGCCCAGCTAGCTATGCAAGTGCCTGTCACTGTCGGTTGAGTCTTTATATTCTCTTCAGATATCACGTGGCCTCCCGTGGGTCTCGCCTCAAGAAAACACCCGTAAGTCTGCATCATAGAACACTACGAGAAACTTCCACTTGAAGGGATGGACTCGCGGGTTACGGCTGGCCTTACCTCTGGTCCTAGCTCTGTTTTCTGATTCTCTGAGATGGAGAGCATCGGAGGCTCCTGTGGCTGCCCTGAGCTGCTCCTCTTCCACAGTCTCCTTAAGGTGATGGACCACACCCTCCCCAACCACAAGGCAAAACAAATCCTCTGAGCTGGGAATGTGGCAGTCCCTGGAGTGTTTGCCCAGCACTCGTGAAGCCCTGGCTTCCATCTCAGCACCCCACAAACTGGGTGTGAAGATGCACACCTGTGATCCCAGCCCTCAGGAGGCGGAGGCAGGAGTATTAGAAGTTCAATACTACCTCAGCTACACTGGGAGTATGAGGACAGCCTGGGTCACACGAGCTCCGTCTCAAAAATAAACAAACAACTAAATAGATGGATAATCCCTCCTTTAATTTCGTCTCAGGAGGCATGTGGTCACAATGATGAGGGAAAGACCTGACTAAATGATGGGATGGGAGAGAGGTCTCCTCGGCCAAGAGCTGTGAGTGCGCACTTTTATTGGAGTGTGGAACTTTTGGGACACGACATCCAAGCGCCATGTGACAGAGCCTGCTCCAGAGCCTCGTAAACCACAGTGTGCCCCACGCCACGGCCTCGCTGTGAACACTTGCCTCTCTCCTTACGGGAGCTGCAGGGGTAGAAACCTGTGAGGTTGCCTTATTTATGAAAATGTTAATTAAGCTAGGAGTAGGTAGATGAAGTGTGACTGGGTAAATACGGAGCAGACAATGAAAAGACCTGCTAATTTCTCTCTTGAATTCACATTTTGGGAAATGTTTATAAACTGAGAATTCTAATTACTTTCCTCACTCGCGCTTCTCTTCAGATGGCTATATTGCCATGGAATGAGAGTCCCTGTGAAAAATATCACCTATTTTTTACAGTTATTGGCCTGACTCTGTACAAATAGCAGAGACTCACCCTTAACCAATACAGGAGTTTGCACCCGTGTGGTTTAAAGCTCCTGAAGGAGATTCAGCCAAGGTCTCCTCATTCACGTTGAGTGGAGGCAACATCCAGATAGATGGTCAGGCTTCTTCCAAATCTTGGACTTCTCTTTGGCTAGGTCAATCTGAGCTTCATTTCTGACACTCTGTGGTCGGGATGCATTATGGGTAGGAGGTCATGCTGGGAACAGGATAGAGGGCAGTACTGAGTTTGCCCAGTGAAGACAGAAATGAACCCCTCTGCATTTTAAGCATATATTAGATTGAACTAGCTTGGGTCATGCCGATGGGGATCCCTGAGTCTGTTTGGTTTAGGTCTGGGTAAAGCCCAGCATGACAGCTGTCGCCGTGGTAACAAAAAGGCTGTGGGTGCTAGGAGACTGTGAGAGCGCCGGTCCTGCTGCTGGACCATGGGCTGTAAGGCTCAGACCTGCGGGTGTGTCAGCTGGCCGTACATGCTGTGAATCCCTGGGGAGCCTCATGGGCAGTCCCGGCTCCCATGGCGGAGTCCATCCTCTGCCACTGCTCCAGGCTGGCATTCGCCCGTCTACTCAGTCACTTGCTTCTGTTTGCTGATAGCTACCCGCCTCTCCCTCCACTGTTGCCTCGAAGCCTGGCTTGTCCAGGCACAGCAAAGGGCTCCAAGCAGCCGGGGAGACGAGACAGAAAGCAGAAGAATAAAATTTATGGGCAAATCATCGTCATTTGTTGAAGATGTAATCTTATTACTAGGAAGTTCAATAAAATTAACTAAACCACTTAATTATGGCAAGTAAGAGAGCTTAGTGAGATGTCACACCCCAAAATAATAAAGGTTTAACACTTTGGATAAACAATAGCTTCAATCAGTTTAAAAATAGCTGTTAGGCTGTTAGATTATTTTCACATTAATTAATTTAACTAGTTCATTTTTATTCTTAAGTTGTGTGTACACGTGCATGTCTCTGTGTGCGTGTAAGTGTAGAGGCCAGGAGAGAGTGTTGGAGCTTCTGGAGCTGGAGTTTCAAGCGGCTGTGAGACATTTGATGTGGTGCTGGGAACTGAACCCAGGGCCTCAGCGGTAGCTGCACATGCTCTTAACGGCTGAGCCATCTCTCTTGCCATGTTTATTTATTTTATATTTTTAAAGATTTATTTATTTATTATATGTAAATACACTGTAATTGTCTTCAGACACAACAGAAGAGGGAGTCAGATCTTGTTACAGATGGTTGTGAGTCACAGTGTGGTTGCTGGGATTTGAACTCAGGACCTTCTGAAGAGCAGTCAGTGCTCTTAATCACTGAGCCATCTCTCCAGCCCTCTTGCCCTGTTTATTAATTTATTTATTTGTTGAATGTGTGTGTGGCTTTGAATGTGCCATAAGGAATCAGCTCCCTCCTTCCATCCACGTAGGTCCCAAGAATTAAACTCAGGTCACCAGGACATCTTCCATGTCACAAATACAGTTGCTGGAGAAAGTCTTTTATTTTTGCCCCCTCTCCTCCTTTTCTTTGTTGTTTTCTTTTAGGCAGACTTTTGCTATATAGCTCACACTGGCCTCGAACTTATGGTAATCTTCCTAACTTGCTTCCTACATGCTGGGACTATAGGTATGCACTGAAACATCTGGCTTCATTTAATCTAAAAAATTTTTCTTTGTTTGTTGTTTATTTGTCCGAGACAGGGTTTTACTGTGCAGCTCTGGCTATCCGGGAACTCATTCTGTAGATAGGGCTGGCTTTGAACTCTGAGATCTGCCTGTCTGCCTCCTGAGTCCTGGGACTAAAGGTGTACGCCACTACCTACCTGTCTTAATTTAAAATTTTTTAAAAAAGAATTCATTTGTGTTTATGTGTATTTGGGTCTGCCTGTGTATGTACATGTGTGTGTGCAGTTGCCCTTGGAGGCCAGAAGTGACATCAGAGTCCTGGAGTCCATCCACATTGACTGGCTGTCATACTGACCATCAGAGGCATTTCCTAACCATCACTGGTCACTAAATCCCACCAGACCTGCCCCTCTTCCTGTGCTTGTGAGCTCAGCTGTTCTGGCGCCTTTCATGATCGAATCATGTGATGCTGTCCTTGTGCATTTGGATGCTTTCACTTGGCACCGTGCCTTGAGATTCACCCATGTTGTACTTGAGTGGGAGCTAACTTCCTTTTAAATCCATGCTGTCCCCCACCGCCATGCTGTCCCCACCGCCATGCTGTCCCCCAACACACGGAAATGCAGTTCTGTCTTCACCCAGGCATTTGTGGACAGACACCTTTAGCTTCTACCTCCTGGTGACCAAGGCTCACTCCGCTAATGTATATCGCAGCACAAAAAAGCAATCCGTTTGAAACTGCTTGCAATTCTTTTGGGTCTGCCTGTGAGAAGAGTTGCTGGAGCCCGTGGCCTTGAGAGCGCCCGCCCAGTGCTGCTGTCGGAGACTGGTCCTGTGCAGTTCGGGTCACCCTGGTCATGCCTCGGCTGCTGTCTCTGTGGTTCCTTCCTCACTCAGTCGGGCCACAGAGGGAGAAGGGAAAGTCCCAGCGGTGTCTGGGCCTGGTGGCTTCTGCCTGGGCTGAGGGAGATCGGGTGGCAGAAGTTTTTAAACACATAGCTTCACTTTGGAGAGTGCGCGGTTGTCCCTGGCTCAGCCCTTCTGCGCATGTCTTTGCGGCAACTTGAGCTGTCCAGGCTGTTGGTTTTGAAGACGGCAGGTGAGGGACTGGGGATGGCAGAGGGAGAGGGGAGAGGCACGTTTGGGTCAGTCAGGACTAACTGGGGCCCATCCCTTCTCTCTCATTCTCAGTGATGAGGGTAGGTGATAGTGAGAGCAATTGCTTCAGTCATTTCTCCAGTTTGGAGAGTCACAGGGGATGGCAGCCGGCCCAGTGTGAATCATGGTGTTCAGGAAGCAGCTGCATTGTCACGGTGAGCTTGGGCTGGCAACAGCCCGCAAAGGCAGAGAAGCAAGAAGCCGCCGTCCCATTCCGTCCCTTCCACCCTCTCCCCTGCTTCCTGCCTCTTCTCTCTGTGGGACTCAGCCCTCCTTCCCACTTCCGGCTTTGCCTGTGCTCCAGGCTGTAGGCCGGAGTCAGGTGCTACCTATCTTTAGGGACTTCCCAGTCAGACAGGGGAACTGAGGTAGAGGATCCCTGAGTGGCCTCCCAGCTAGGGAACTCTTGTGCCAGTTTTTGGTGAGTTAGGGAAGGCTTCCTGGAGGAGGCAGAAGTACAGGCACCAGGTGAGGCTTCTCAGAGGGAAGCTGCTTCCATGGTCTCTCCAGGTGAATATGGGTTTCTGGGATGGGAGGGTTTCAGGCTGAGCAGTCAGGCTTGGAGGAACACAGGAGACAGGAGATGTCTTAGGGTTTCCGTTGCTGTGATAAAATACAGTGGCCAAAAGCAGCTTGGGGAGGAGAGGATTTATTATTGTGACTCTCGGGTCATACTCCATTGCTGACGGAAGCCAGGACAGGAACTCGAATGGAGCAGGGATGTGGACTGGAGCAGCCTAGAGAGGCCCGGAGGAATGCTGCTTACTGGCTTGCTCCCCGTCTCTTGCTCAACGCGCTTTCCTATAGTCCTCAGGACCAACCAGCCTAGGCATGGCACCACCCACAGTAGGCCGGACCCTCCCACACCAGTCGCTAACTTAAGCAGCATGCCATGGGATAATCTGGTGGGAGCATTTTCTCAGTTGAGGCTTCCTTTTCCCAAATGCGTCAAGCTTGTGTTCACATAAACCAGCGGGTACGATAGGGCAGGGGAGGGAGCAGGGAAGGGGGAGCTGACTGAGCTGTACTGAGGGATCTGTAAGGCCACACTACACACCTGAAGCTCCATCCATAAGCCATGTGCGTGTGCATATGAGTGTGTGTGTGTGTGCGTGTGTGCATGTGTGTGTGTGTCTTGAGAAAGGGTCTGGAAACCCCATGTGGGTAGTGAGTGCAGACATGCAGGCAGAGCACACTGTGAAGTGGCTGTCCCAGTTGATACCAACGATAATCACAAGGTAGGGAGCCAGCTGCCATGGTCCAGGACCCAACCATGTTTTTGGAGACATGGGAGCTGAATTATGCAAAACACCGAGAACCAAACACAGTTACTGCCGCTCCTCCTTTACCTCCCCTCCCCACCCCATAGGTCACACTCAATACATGAAATCCACAGATGTGAACTCATCTCTGAAGGACCTACTAAGGCTAGATGTGTGCCCAACTGCTGGCCATTGTGTGACAAGACCTTTCTTGGGGAACACAGCATACACATCTACTCACCCAAGATAGGGAGCCCAGGAGAGGCCAAAGTACAGACCCCATCAAAGTCCAGCTTGGTGCACCAGTGAGCTTTATTGGGGTTACTACTTACAGGACTATGGGTGAGAGGTTACTTACAGGAACAGAAATAACGCAAAGACAGCTGAATCAGCCCAGTGTGGGTGACAGCTCACAAAGCTGGGAACCCGGAGCACACTGCACAGCCTGCAGGCAGCTCAGTAGGTCGGAGAGTTTCCTCCAGGTGGATCAGTTGATACGTGCCTCTTCCAGGCAGCGAGGCTGGTCTGCCAGGTTTTTTTTACAGCTTGGCTTGTGTGTGAGTGGGGATCTACAGTTTCACTTACTCACGCTGGGAGGGTGGGGCTTAGTGAGTCCGGTAAGTTTCAGGGTCTTCCTGAAGCTATTTGAGTTGTGTACCTTCTGGCTGCAGGAGCTTCCCTGCAGGATGGAATGTTTAAGTCTCGGGAGGAAATTGTTCTACAGCACTGGGCATTGTTCCTTTGCTCTTTGGAGTTGTTGGGTTGCAGGCCTGGGTCTGAAATATCAGAGAAACACACTGGCAGATCCTCCCTGGAGTGCCTCTGCTCCATAGCTGACACTGTAGCTGGAGAGACAGAGGCCTGCTCTAAGGAGGAACTGCCCAACCACAGTTAGAGCAACTTTCTGTGGCGGGGCTTTCTTCTTGCACTCCAGACTTGAATAACTGACGAGGCTGACACACCAAGCATGGGGCAGAAAGCTGAGTCACCCCAAGAAGAACTCTTACCTCTTCTAAGACCTTTGGCTTACTAGGGTGAGCTCAGACAGAAGGGACCTGAACAGGGTTTATCACACATGGTCAATCTCTCATCTGCTGTGGATGGTAAAGAGGGCCTTGTGCCAGGTAGGGTGGAGCTTAGACCTCAGGGGTACCTTAGGGTCTGAGAATAAGGTGGGACAAATGAATAAGGGGAGTGAGGTGGGTCAGGGTCCCCGTGGCTAGCATTCAGCCTGCTCCTGGGTGCTGTGAATGGGAGAAGGCACTGGTCATGTGCCAGGTACTGCTCCACAGTATAGCACATGGGTTCATTCATTTAAGCCCTCTAACACTGTGGAAGCAAGAACATTAGCTCTGTACCATAAGGGGGAAGGATATAGGTGCCCGAGTGGTTGGCATGGATCCTTCGTGGTAAAAGGCTGCTCCCCATCAGATGGGCCGTAGTGTCTGCACCATTGCAGAATCAATGGTTTCCCTAGCCTGGATGTCCTTGAGGACAGTGATGGACCTGCCTCAGCCTTCTGTCCTCAGAAGCTGATGCAGATCCAGTGCCAGGAAGTTGATTAGAGACTAGAAGGAAGGGAGGAGGAAAAGGGGAAGAGAAGCTGATGGGGCGGGGCTTATGCACACTTCCACCAGCATCCAGGGTCTCCTGTCTTATACCCGTACCCACCCCAGCCTTCTGGGATCTCATCTGTACCTGTCACCCACGGGTGCTCCCTGTCTCCTGATGCTCAGCCGTCCCCATGTCCAAATTCATTTTTCCACCAGACAAACGAGGTCAGGGCCCGCCTTCCCATTCAGTCCGACAGGCTGGCTGTCAGCTGCCAAGGCATCTGCTCTTGTCAGAAAAATTAAGAAGGAAGCAAGAGATGCCACAGTCCCTGAACTGCCAGCCGGGCAGAGATTCCAGGCTGACTTCTGCTGGGAAGGGACTGGGGAGCCAGCCTCGGCCAGTGGGGACATAGATACCCATTGGTTCTCTTCCCTTAAGAAGGAAGGGTGGGGGGCTGTTAGATGGCTCAGCAGTTAAGAGCACTGGCTGCTCTTTCAGAGGACCTGAGTTCAAATCCCAGCAACCACATAGTGGCTCACAACCATCTATAATAGGTTGTAATGCCCTCTTCCGGCATGAGGGTATACGTGCAGATGGAGTACTCACACATTAAATAAACCCCCAAAACAAAACAAAACAAAAGAAAAGGAATTCTTGTCTAAAGAAGGAAGGGTGGTTAAAAGTATGGTTTCCTGAGCCAACCCCTGGGTTGAGTTTCAGCTCTGAGTTGACCCCGCTGTGTGTTTCTTTGGGTTTCACTGAACCTCTCTGTGCCTTGGTTTTTTTAGACTATAAAATAAAATAAGGATAATCATATACGGATGAAGTGGATCATTGCTAGCGAAGTGCTCAGAACAAAGTGTGTACCTGGCGTTTAGTGTGATGGGCGCCCCGGCAGTTTATTGAGGCACCCCTTGCCTCAGGGCTTGAGGATGAACAAGAAGCCTTGCCGTGGCTCACACAGGGCCAGAGTAGTAGGGAGCCACTGGAGAAGGCTTCCTGCATTCTACAGACTCCCGCTCACCCCAGGCCTGGTCTCTCTGCCCTGCCGACTTCCAGTGTGGTGGGGGAGACTTGGTATAAAAAGCAGGTACTTCAGGAAGGAGATGCACGCAAGGATGGAGGCTGGTGAAGAGGGTTTTCTGGAAGGCTGGGGAGGCCAAAATTGGCAGGAAGGTGCAGAGGTGTGGAGACCTTTGCTTAAAACATTTTTTTTTTGAGACAGGCTTTCTCTGTGTAGCCTGGCTGGAACTCACTCTGTAGACCAGGCTGGCCTTGAACACTGAGATTCATCTGCTTCTGCCTCCCAAGTGCCAGGATTAAAGGCGTGAGCCACCACTTAAGTTTTATTTTGCAAGGTAGGTTCTGTACCTTCGTTGTAGCTAGGTATCATTCTGTAGCTAGCCCTGGCTGTCTTGGAACTCATTATGCAGATCAAGTTGGCCTTAGAGTCACAGAGGTCTGCCTAGACCTTCGTTTTGAAGACAGAGTTTTCTTTCTTTCTTTCTTTCTTTCTTTCTTTCTTTCTTTCTTTCTTTCCCTTTTTTTTGTTTTTTTGGATTTGGTTTTTTGTTTGTTTGTTTGTTTGTTTGTTTGTTTGTTTTTTTGAGACAGGGTTTCTCTGTATAGCCCTGGCTGTCCTGGAGCTCACTCTGTAGACCAGGCTGTCCTCGAACTCAGAAATCCGCCTGCCTCTGCTTCCCAGAATGCTGGGATTATGGGCATGCGCCACCACCGCCCGGCTGACAGTTTTCTTACGGAGTCCTAGGTGACTTGGAACTCAGTCTGCAGCCCTCCTTAGCCCCTGACTCTCCGGGATTCTTTGCTTGTCTCCTAAGTGCTGGGGTTACAGGCATGACCTCTCGTGCCCAGCTGGTCTCCTTGAACAAAATAGCTCTCTATGTTACCCAAGTTGGCCTCAAAATTCCTGGGCTCAAGTAATCCTCCTGTCTCAGCTCCTGAGTAGGTGCCCCAGTAAGGCCTTCTCTAAGGGACTCCAGCACCCAGTTTGCAGGTCACGCCGCAGCTGAGCGCCGCAGGCTCTGTCCAGCAGGGGGCAGCCGCGGCGCGTGGACGAGTGTCAGCTTTGCTGCCCTGGTACCTAGGGAAGAATCTAGGTAGGAGGCGGGGAGGTCAGACCAGGGTGTTCAGGTTTCCAGGGCTGGAGTGCCACTGTCACAACTCAGGATCAGTCCTGCCAGAGGGCAAGGACGCCCGCCCGCAGCAGCAGGGGTCTTTAGTCATTCTCAATCCTGGGACAGTGTTAAAATCACTCCCCCGCAGTGCTAAAAATCTCCAGAGCCTGTGCCTTCCTCAGATTACTGTCAATCAGTCTCTGGGGGCGGGGCCCAGGAACCCTAATTACAAAAATCTCCTCTGACATACTAAGCCGACCAGGTCGCCAGGATTTTAGATTGAATAAACACAGTCCTGGCTATCTTTTCCTTCCTGAGAGGAAAGTCCCAGGTGGGAGGCAGTTCCGGGAGTTGATTTGGTCAGGATTGGTTTGGAGGGTGAGAGGTCACAGAATTGACAATACACAAAGGAGCTGCCTGCTCCCACCCTTGGAGGGAGAAGTTCTCAGAGGGCAGGTAGAACACATGCGTTCTTGAGCATGTGCGCACAGGCATGCTTTGAAGGTTCGGGGTGACTACGTGCTTGCACACACATTTCTCTGGCCTGTACAGGTGCTGCATATGCATGTTGGTACAGGAGAGTTATTAATACTCAGAGCTGCTGAACAACTCCTGTGCTCATAGGCACGGATATGGGTGTGCATGCACGCACATGCGCACGCATGTGCACACACGCACACGCACGTGTACGCACGCACACGCACACACAGGCACGCATGCGCACACAGAGCTGCGCTTTGTCTCTGACTCATATGTCCCACAGTATGTGGCTACCTCAGGGATGGACACCTGCATGCCCTGCATCCGTGGGTCTTTTCAAGCTCTCCCAGACGTAGAGCTTTGCTGTTTGAAGGTCTTTTCCTTTCTTCTCTCGTCCAGCCTGATCGATATGCCTCCCTGGTGCAGCCTCCCCACAGACCACACACAGAGGGAATCTGTGCGGACAGAGTCAAGTGTGGGCTTAGAAAAACCCACAACCCTCCAGGCACAATTCCGTTAGCCAGGCTCCAGACTGGCAGCTGGCCCTGCTGGTAGCAACTTCCTCACAGCTGATGCAGCCAGGACGGGACACTGGACCGGGACCGGGCACTGGATAGCCACCCAGCAGGCTAGGCTTACCACGTTGGGAAGGGTATGGGGGGCCCTAGTGCTGGATGGGGACAGAGAACTCCTAGACAGATCAGCTCTGTTAGTGAAGATGGCATGGGTGCTTATCAGACCGAATGGTTGGTTGCAAGGGCTGAATGTGACATATGTCTTGCTTTATTTGGTTGCCTCTGAGATGAGAGTTCAGACCCGACGAAGCCGGGTCTTCACTGTCACCTTGGTGGGGTGTGGAATTACATAGGAGACACACTTCTGGGTGTGTCTGGGAGAGTAGGGAAGACCCTCCCTGAATGTGGGCAGCAGTGTACCACTGGCTGGGGGGTCCCAGATTGGATAAATGAGGAGAGTCAACTGGAGTGACGACCCTTTGCTTAAGAAAGCAGACTGCAAAGCACACTGCTCCTGTAGACGACCTGGGTTTCTTTCCTAGCATCCACATGGGATAGTCCACAACAGCCTGTCATTCCGGCTTCAGGGGACCCAATGCCATTTTTTTTTCTGGCCTGCGAGACCACGTGTACACATTCCAATCATCACATGGTCACATAGCTATGGAGAAAGCAATCTGTGCCCTGCAAATCTCTTTGCATCATGAGTTTGAATACCATGTGACCAGCCACTTCGTAGCCTACCCACCATGCTTTCTCCACCATAATGGGATGTGTCCTCTTACAGTGTGTAAGGATAACCCCTGCCTCCCTTAAGTTGTTTCTGTGAGGTGTCTTATCCTAGAGAGGAGAAACATAGTTAATACAGCTTTGACCTTCATTTAGGATGGGGCGATTTACACAGCCATGGCTACAGACAGCATGGGCACAGACAGGACCCTGTTGGGCATGGTCTGGATTGAGGTCGTTGGGTTCTTTCTGTAAGAAAAGCCAGTGTACCTTTCTGTGAAACATTTACAGACTCCACCCCTTGGACATATGGCTCGGGATGGGACCTCAGTCCCAGGTCACATGGGGAGGGTTCGAGCTCACCTGTCTATAAGCTTGAAGGTGGGTCATTTTACAGGGGTGAGGGTGTGGGTGTACCGAGTCTGTGAACCGCGTATCTGATTTTCGTATGCTGTGCCGTATGGTGGTGCGGAAATGTGGTTCCACATGGGGCATGTGCTGGACTGAACATGTGTCGCTTGGGTATTGGGTGGGGTTAGATGAATTTGGGTGAGAAATGCTTCTTTTGGGAAGGAAGGGAGTGCATTCTGTGTGTACTGGGCTACTGGGAATTTCAGTGTAGGTGAGATAGGTGCTCCATTGTTTTCTGTTGCACGTGGTGAATGGGGTTTATATCCCACCAAGTGAGCGCATTCCCGGCAGCTAGCTGGGTGGGGAATTCCTGAAGGCTGTTTTCAAGGTTTCAGCATTTCGATCAAGTGTTTGCATCATGGGTAGCCCTCCCCAAGGCTCCAGCCAGCCTCAGGCTGTGAGAATGGGGTGAGCTGGGCTCCGTCCTGAAGTTGTCTTAACTATGCTGCCCCCTGGGTCAAGAAGCTAGCAGGGCTCTGCCTGTGAGCTTGTCCGAAAAGTAAGAAGGAAGGGTGGTTGATGGGTCCTACGGGAGTCTCCAGGCCTCTGACAGGTCCTGGCTTGTGACCTCTGTCCAGGTGTACTGTGAAGGTCAGCTCTGCACTTGAGGCCAATTGCCTTGCATGCCAAGGGACAGCCCTTCTTTTGAACCCAAGGCAAGGCTACCTCTTTCCAGTGCCTCTAGCTGCTGGCCCTTGTCTTCTAGCAGGGCCAGTTTTCTACCAGTCTTCCTAGCACCCACTTCCAGCCTCCACCCTAGTGCCTACCACACTGTAGCTCCTCTGGGTGTTGCAGGGAATCTTGGGAGATTGGTATCTCAGAGTCTGACTCAACTTCTTTGGGACTTACCTGGGTGGAGTCCCAGTGCTCACTCATGCTGATGAGGGTGAGCAGTGGGGAGGGGACGTGTTCTCTGTCTGATGCTAAGGCTGCTGGCTGGAGGCTCTCTTGACAGATAGGAAAGGGTGCCCGCAAGCGAGGCAGCCTGCTGTAACGGAGCCTCAACCTTGGGGTTGGGTGTCCCGGAGCCTCACCCTTGGGGTTGGGTGTCCCGGCAGGAGGGGTGAAAATTGTAAAGAAAGAGATGTTCCCTTTTTTAAAAAAAGCTTTCCTGCCCCTAGGGTTTCTCTGTCACTCAGGCTGGCACTGGGGTTGTTTTTACTGAGAGCCCCCCAAGTGCTGGGGTAACAGGCATGTACCCACATGCCCAGTTTAAGGAGGATCTTTATGGTCTCCAGGTCCTAGGATGGATGGAAACCCCAACCAAAGGGCGCTGCTACTTGCCCTCTGACAGGGCCTACGTAGTCCCCAACTTTGTTCAGTATGCTGACGAGGGATCTTTGGGACTTGGAATGTGAGTGTCCCGCAGTGTGCTTGTTGGACAGCAGGCATATGAGCACAGCTTCCTTATGTGTTTGGTGTGTATGTGTGTGTGTTGTATGCGTGTTGGGTACCGGGATGGACTGCAGTGCCTCACTCACAGGTTGCACCGTCAGCTCTCTCAACTCTGGCAGAGGCTGTGTGTGTAGTGGGAAGAGGTCAGTAAGGTCATAGCTGACGTCAGAGTCTGGTGTCACCCTCTTGGTGGGTCCTAGCTGCCGTGCCCTACAGGTCCCACCTCTCGCACTATGGAACTGTAGTCCGCACGCATCCCGAGAGCAGGCGTCACTTGGCACCTGTCTTAGGGAGAGGAGACCCAGGCACGTCCACGTTACTTGCTCACGGTCTTGTGACAGTGACTGGAGGCAGGAAGCTGAGCTTTACCTCTTAGGCACGTGGTGCTGCTGGGGGACACGGAGTTCTTGGGGACACGGAGTTCTTGGGGACAGTGAGAGCACAATAAGTATTAGTAGCACATACAGGAACTGCCCATCATTATCAGCATCTTTCTAGCAGGCGTCAGAACAGAACGCCTTACCAGGGTTTCCACTCCGCCTTTGATCATTCAGTTCCCGGATAAAAGACACACAACTTTTATTATTTACAATAAGCCTTAAACAGTGCAAGAGCTGGGCGGAGCTCTACCCTCTATGCTAGTAGAATCTACTTTCCTATAGACAACCCGAGTTATTACTTCCTATGTTTCATCTGGGCTGCTCTTAGCTCTCAGTAGCCAGCCGTCAGTCAGGGCCATGTTTTCGTGAACTTGTCTAATCCATGGCGACTTCCTCTTCTTCTTCTTCTTTTTTATTCGATATATTTTTTTATTTACATCTCAAATGATTTCCCCTCTCATGGCTCTCACCGTTCCTCCCCCCACAAACCCATGCCTGGGAATCCTAAACCCTGTCTGTGTCTCTTCTGCTGAGCTAATGGCTCTTGGCATCTTTATTTACCAATCAGAAATAACTTTGGGAGCAAGGTCACATAGTGTCACTTGGGTCTATGTGAGGACTTTCTGGTCTCTGGAGCAACCAGGTCTTGGCGGCCCACCCTTAGCATTACAATACACAGCAAAAGGAACTGCTCACCTAGGAAGAGTCGGAATAGAACGCTAATTGTCAAAGTTGGTAGGGAGGCTCCTCAAGAACTAAAGATTGATCTACTGAGTCACCCAGTTACACCTCCTCTGGGTGTGTCCCGAAAGACCTCTAAGCCCAACTTCAGAGATACAGTGCCAGGAAGGAAAACACATCACGTTGATTGCAGAACTGTTTACAATAGCCTGGACCCAGAAGCAGCCTCACTGCCTATCAACAAATGAATAGACAAAGAAATGCCCAAGAGCTCATGCATCAGTCTTCTTTGTTGTAAAGAAAAATTACATAGTTTGTAATTTATACTAGTATACATAGTATGTAATATATACTAATTACATAGTATGCAGGGAAATGGAAGCAGATAGTATCACGTTAAGTGAAATGAGCCAGGCTCAGAAAGACAGACATTGGATGTTTTCTGTTATATGGGGAAATCTAGATAAATATAGATACAAATCTGTACGTGGCAATGGAAGTAGGGAGTTGTCTCTAAAAGGGCAGGGGAGGGTCTGAAGTGGGAGTGGAGAGGGGAACAAGATAAGGAAGTGGGGAAGAAAGACCAAATGTGATTTTGAAGACTCTAGATTTAAATAGACACACATATGCCTGAAAGCAGAAGGGAACTCTGGGAAAGGAAGGTTGTAGAGAGAACCTCTTGTGCATTGTGTAAAAGCATTCACTCATCAGTAAAAAAGTCTATGGCTGGAGGGATGATGGCTCAGCAGTTAAGAGCACTGACTGCTCTTCTAGAGGTCCTGAGTTCAAATCAACACCACGGTGGCTCACAACCATCTGTAACAAATCTGATGCCTTCTTCTGGCATGAAGATAGAGTACTCATGTACATTAAATAAATAAAAATAAGTCTTTAAAAAAAGTCTATGGTCAATGAGCTGAGGTGGGAGTTCTGGCAGAGGGAGAGAGGGAGGTGGGAGTTCTGGCAGAGGGAGAGAGGGAGAGGGGTAGAGAGAGGGGGACTGAGAGGGAGGGGGAGGGGGAGGGAAATCTGAGGTGGGAGTTCTGGCAGAGGGAGAGAGGGAGAGGGGTAGAGAGAGAGAGGGAAAGGGAGGAGGAGGGAGAGGGAGAGAGAGAAAAAGAGAGAGAGAGAGAGAGAGAGAGAGAGAGAGAGAGAGAGAGAAATTCTGGGAAAGAGTCAGGCGTGGGTTTTGCCCTGAACTCCGAGGAGGAGATGGACATGTAAAATGGAGGACCAGGTAACAGCCACGTGGTGGGACTTAGAACAGAGTAAATAAAATAATTAAGTTATACACAAGTTGGGGAACAGGCCCAAGCTTATGGTCTATGCATTTATCCATAAATATTCTCAGAGTTGTTACTTCAGGGAGCTTATGCATGGGTGGAAGAGACCACAGCTACAGACAGGGACTGTGGGACTGAGGGTAAGGATCACAGGGAAAATGGCAGCAAGGCACTGTGTTGAACACACACACACACACACACACACACACACATACACACACAGGTCATAACGAAACCCATACATCTTTTTTAAAAAAGATTTATTTATGTATGTATGTATTTATTTATTTATTATATATTGTTTTGCCTGCATGTATGGCTGCAGGTCAGAAGAGGGCACCTGATCTCATTATAGATGGTTGTGAGCCACCATGTGATTGCTGCGAATTGAACTCAAGACTTCTAGAAGAACAGTCAATGCTCTTAACCCCTTAACACCTCTCCAGTTCTGAAACCCATTATTTTAAACTGAAATAGCTAAGGAGGGGTAGAAACATAAGGCTTTGTCACAAGGGCCACACTCCTTGGCCTGCCCCTTCCCCCCAGGGATTCAGCTGGAACTGAGGCTCTTGCCTTGTCAGCTGAATGGGCTTGTCAAAGAACACTGGCTTTGCCTAGTGAAGTAGCTCCAGACTGGGGCTCCTCTCTCTGACATTAGTACCTGGGAGTGTCCCCTGCTCAGGCTAGGAGGTGGGTGTCTTTGCAGAAGGCAGGCCTCTAGCGTGTCAGGGTTGGTTTTGTTTATTCTGATACTGTGTATCCCTGCATCTGCTGGTCTTAGTTCTGCTCGGAAGAGGTTCTTGGAGTGCTCTCTGGGATTCAGGACCCTCTGCCTACAGACTGAGGAGTGCAGGAAGCACACTACTGAGTTTCTCTTTTTCTTGCTAATTTCACTTGCAATGTGGAGCCCCCATCCTTTGGGTCCCAGTGAGTGGGGCTTCTAGCTAGTGGGAAGATGGGAGTGGACAGGTACGGGGTGGGGGGCACTGAGGGTTCGTGGCAAGGAGGCGTAGATAACAAGGACCGTAAGTAAGTCAGTGCCCTCGGCAGGCTGTCCAGTTCCTGGGCTAGGGCCTAAAGTCCTTTCCTGCTAATATGTGACCAGGATGCCTGTGCAGATGGATGTGCCCTCCAGAGTCATCCTGGGTTATTCTGATCTCCTCAGACCTCTTCCCTGGGGCCTCTGTGAGGATCTCAGACACAACCTGTCTTGAGGGCTGTGTTCTCAAAACTATAGGATATGTTCTCCCTGATTCTGTCCAATCCAACAGTGTCAGACTGTGTGAGACTTGGAGGGACACTTGGAGCCAGAGCCACAGTGGATAGTGCCAGGGCTTGGCACTACTGGGAAATCTCAGTCTGTGAGGCCTCGAGGAGGGCCCATGTGTGGTGGGGGATACAAGACAGAGAAGGGCTTCCAGGCTGATGCGAGGTATTACACCTCGAGAGGCCTGGAGATGGGTCTCTAAAACAGAAGATTCTGGAAGGACACAGGCCATGGTCATGGGAGAAGTGAGAGAGGTGGACTGGGGCTGGGACTGTGGTAAATTTAAGTGTTTGTTTTGTCTTATTTTATTTTTAAAATATGCATATACACCTGCATACCAGAAGAGGGCATCAAATCCCATTACAGATGGTTGTGAATCACCGTATAGTTGTTGAAAATTAAACTCAGTACCCATGGAAGAGCAGTCAGTGTTCTTAATCGCCAAGCCATCTCTCCAACCCCGTTTATTTGATTTTATTCTTTTTTTTTTTTTTTTTTGTGGGCGCAAGCAAAAGTTTATACCTGTAATTCCAACACTCTGGATGTGGAAGCAGGAGGATCAGAAGTTTGAGCTCATCATTGGTTCTGTTTCAAGTTCAAGGCCAGTCTGGGTTAGTTAAGAGCCAATCTAAGGGGGAGGGGGTGTGGTATGCCTAGGACAGGAAAGTAGAAAGAGGACTGAGGCGAAGAGGTCTGAAGGGAGGAGGTGATGTGGACGAGAGAGATGAGTCAGAATGTATGTGACATACAAATAGGAGGGAGGAGGGGAGACACCCCTTGTGTGTGCAGGTGTCACACGAAACCCATTTCTTTGTTTGCGAACCAAAAATTCATCATGAAAACAAAGAGTCTGTTCAGTGTTTAGCCATGGCGACGCAGAGCACTGCAGAGATCCCTTGTCTGCAGTCTGAGTGTGTGTGGGCAAGGGTGGGAAACGCTGCTGCTCTGGAACAAAGGCTGTTTTTTTTTTTAAAATCAATTTCTTTGGTGTACATGCCCATCTCAATCCTTGAGTAGAGAGGGGCTGACAGTAACTCTCCTGATCTGGTACAGGTTGGCCACCCTGCAGATCAAAGGGAGGCCAGTTGACATGCTCACCCTCCCCCCCATGTTTTTCCTTTTCCTTACATATTCACGACTAGCCTGACTAGCCGTGAACACTCACAGCGATCCACCTGCCTCTGCCTTCTGAGTGCTGGCGTTAACGGCGTGTGCTACACCCACGTCAGCCCACAGCCAGTAGATAAGGACATTTCTGTCCAGAGTCCCTCTGTCTCCCTGTCCTCTAGAGTTAGCACACAGGACAGACATGTTCCAGAAGGACAAACCGGACTGAAGAACCCTTTTTTTGAGAGCCTTGTCCTGTTTCTTATTTTCTTCTTCTTCTTCTTTTTCTTTTTTTTTTTTTTTGGATTTGGTTTTTTTCGAGACAGGGTTTCTCTGTGTAGCCCTGGCTGTCCTGGAACTCACTCTGTAGACCAGGCTGGCCTCGAACTCAGAAATCCACCCGCCTCTGCCTCCCAGAGTGCTGGGATTACAGGCGTGCGCCACTACCACCCGGCTCCTTGTCCTGTTTCTTGAAGGGGACCTTGAAAACAGGCTCTTGGGAGAAAGTGGGGTCAGGAGAGGGTGCGCACGGGATCGGGTTTCGGAGTTGTGGACGGGAGGAGAGCATGCTGGGAAGAGAGGCTGATGAACTGATGATAATAATTATGACAATTATGCAAAATACACAAATAATAATTACGGAAAATCATGATTATTATTTGGGGGTGGGAGATGTCTGAAGCTTTTTGGAACTGGGTGCCCCTTTCCAAGTGGGTGGCTCAGGGTTACAGCCAGGCTTGGGGCTGGTTGGCAGGAGCAGGACTTTTCCTCCCGGACAGCTGTCCTGGGTCCTGGGTCTTGGGAGAATCCTGCTTACTGGTGGCACTGACAGCCCTCCCCCCGTCCCCGCACCACCCCTCCCAGCCATCTGCATGGTGTCCCTGGCCTCTCAAGGTGACTTCACCCCAGGCTTTGTCTCAGCTTCTTTTCTCTCGTGAGGAGTGCAGCTCTGGTCACCCCCATGTCACAGAGGACATGAACTAGGTTAAGTAACCCGCTGAGAGCCACACAGCCAGGCGAGGAAGGCTGGGCCGGAACCCTCGGCTGCTGGACGTCATGTGGTCGTTGGAACCTGGACTTCAGCCTGTCTTCCCAGCTTCCTCTACATGTTTGATAAGACATCAGACTGATTCCAGAGAAGGAAGGACCAGCACTCATGATGGACTTACCTGCTGGACGCAGCAGTTTATATCTAAAGCTCATTTACTTCCGAGGACAATTCTGCTACAAAGAGCCAATCACACCTATTGACAAGAATGAAAAAGATAGATTATGCTCGGTCTGGGCATGATGAGGAGAGCGGGCTGTTCTCCACATCACTGGGGAGTGAGAGGCACGTTAGACACTGGAACCGAGGTCATCAGAACCAAGGAATTAAAAACAAAACAACGTGTTCGTTTTGAGGGAAGGGGTGTGTATGCACGGCGTGGCACATGTGCGGAAGGCAGAGGACACCTTTTGCTATTGGTCCCTGCTTCTCACCTGGTTCACCACTGTACACCAGGCTTGCTGGTCTGTGATCGTCTAGAGCGTCTCCCATTTCTGTCTTGCATCTTGCTGTAGGAGTGCTGGGGTTACTGACCTGGCCTAGGGTGATTGGCTTTGCTTGGGTTCTGGGGTTTGAACTCCAGGCCTCAGGTTCTCATGCCAAGTGGTCTCCTCACAGAGCCACCCTCAGCTGCCAATGAGCTTGAAAGTCCCTACACCCTGTGAGTCTCCAGTCCCTCTGTGGGAACAGGGATCTGAGCACAAAGAAAGCTCCCTCTCCTTCTGTCTGTGGCCTGTCAGTTATTGAGCCCATTTCTTTTGTGTGTGTTTGTGTGTATACATGTACATGTATATACATGCACATGTGTATTCATGCATGTGGGTGGACAGACTTCAACCTCAGGTATAATTCCTCAACATGCCCGTCCTTTGTGTGTGTGTGATACTAGTTTGGAACCAGATGATAGGAGTAGGCTGTCTATGACCACCCCCCTCAGGATCTGCTACTTCTGCCCCACAGGTGGCTTTTAAAGAAAAATATGGGTCCTGGGGATCAAATTCAGGTCTTCATGTCTGATGCTTATGCCTGAGCTGCCTTCCCAGCACCATGTCCCATCCCCAGCCTGATGCCCTGATGCTGTTCCTTTCTTTAAATGCAATTTTGTATTTTGAGACAGAGTGCCTCAGACTGGCCTCAAACTCAGTATGCAGCTCAAGATGACCTTGTACTTCTTAGCCTTCTGTCTTCCCTTCCCAAGCGCTGGGATGACAGCCATGCACCACCGTCCCTAGCTTGTAGGCCGTATTAGAGATTGTATTAGTCAGGGTTCTCTAGAGCCATAGAACTTATGGGTAGTCTCTATATAGTAGGGGAATTTGCTGGTGACTTACAGTCTGTAGTCCAACTCCCAGCAATGGTCAGCAGTAGCTGAGGGTAGAAGTCCAAGAATCTAGCAATTGCTCAGTCCCACAAGGCAAGCAAGAGAAGAAGAGAGAATCTTCCTTCTTCCAATGTCCTTGTGTAGGTCTCCAGCAGAAGGTGTGGTCTGGATTAAAGGTGAGTGCCACCACACCTGAATCTGGGACTTGCTGTGTCCCAGATGACCTTGAACTCAGAGATCTCCTGGTCTTAATCTCTTGGGATTCATAGCCACTATGCCTCAAGATCTCCATGCTGAGACCCAGGTCAGAGTTCATTCCAGATACAGTCAAGTTGACAACCAGAAACAGTCACTTCAGAGAAGGGCCCCGGGCTGCATACAATGCAGGCCAGAATTCTGCCAATTGAGCTACAACCCTGGTCCTTCACCCACGACTGTTTTCAGTCAGGAATTAGAAACTGGAGCGGCATCCTGTCTCTCAGTAGGAAGATGGTTAACAGGTGATGCTCTGACAGGTGGCTCTGTCCAGATGTGCTGCTCCTGAGGTTCATCTGGGAAACCTTATGGGAAGAAAGCGAGTCTGGTCAGCATCTGAACCAGTTCTCACCATTTGGAAGCTTCTCTCAGTGGCTGTGAAGATGAAATGAGAAAAGGTTTTCATCTCGCACTGACCTTATACCCTCCCATCTCCCTGCTTTCAGTCAGGTTTTGGGGGTGAGGCTGGCAGCTCTTGGTGCATCCCTTTGTATAAGGGGCTTCTGTCCTTCTAGATTCCTACTGGACCTTGATTTGCAGGACTTATCTGCATGTGGCAGAGCCAACATGGTAGAGGCAGCTCTGGGTGGTGGAAAGGTGGCTGTTCCTGGGTGGACCACTGGGCAGTGGCCTGTGGCAGGAACATTGGAAGCCAAAACTTTTGGTGAAGGCTCTTTCCTCAGTACTCTCAGGAGCCCCTTCTGGCTCCGTGTCTGTGTGTAAAGGATCCTAGGAACAGGATGTATTCTAAACTGTTAATAGTTAGACCCCGAAAGATCTGTAAATAAGCGCATCCCCTGCTGTAAAGTGTGCGTGGTGGTGGCTCTGTGAGACTGAAGGCATCACGTGTGGCTTTAACTGACCACGTTAGCATGAGCTAGTGTCCCTAATAACAACCCTGCACAGCCTGGCACGAAGGCATTGAGGGCAGAAGGGGGTTTGGGACTGAGAGGTAGTTCTGGATTCAGCAGGCCTTGGTGTGTCTGTGCAGTGTCTTCAGGGCTGTGTGACTTGATACTGTCTCATCACCTCTCTGAGCCCAGGTTTTTCATTTATGAATTCAAAATACTAATGGTCTCTCTCCTGTAGGGCCTCGAGAGTGAAAAGAGATGAACTGAGGGTGCTCCTGTCTCCCTGTGCCTCCCTTGTGTTCCCTGCAACAGTGGAGACAGTCTCCACTATCTCCCTGTAACAATGTAGACATGCTGTTTTCCTGTGCCTCCCTTTGTGTTCCCTGCAACAGTGGAGACAGTCTCCACCGTCTCCCTGCAACAATGTAGACATGCTGTCTCCCTGTGCCTCCCTTTGTGTTCCCTGCAACAAGGTAGATACTTGCTACTGTCTGCCTGTGCCTCCCTGCCTGCTTCCTGCAACCGTGCAGACACGAGCAAGCCTCCTATGAGCCTGAGGTTCCTCTACATGGCCAACTCTTGTCTCAGGTGTCTGGGCGGCTCGCCCCAGCTTCCTGCGTAAGTCTCTGCTCACACAGCTGCTGAGAGGCGCCCTTGCCTAGATCAGCACCCCATGCTGTCTCCTCATTGCTTCACCCCCATTCCAAGCTCTTCTGTAGGATAGTTAGGCATGTCCTTTCTTTCTCAGCTGTTTCTGCCTCTAGACACTGTCACAGGACAGGGACTGGGTCTCACTTGTCCTGGACCCTCCAGCACTGAGCACTTCTCTCCACTCACAGTCTTCTCAGAGTGTTTGCCGATAGAAGGAAGGGGGAGCTGGGTGGCAGGGGACCACTTCTGGCAAGGAGGCTCAAGCTGTGCATTCTGGGAAGTGGGACCCCAACTTTAGGATGGACTCCCTCTGAAGCACTGCTTGGCAATCCTTCCGCCTTCACCAGGAGGGGGAAACAGGAGGCTACCTGGGTTCTTGGCTGAGATACCAGACCCTACCACTCAGGAGCTGAGCCACAGGAGGAGTGCCTGTGTTCGTGTATTGGCAAAGAATGAGGGCTCACAGGGGTGGGTGTTCCTGTCAGATGTCTGGAGTCTCTCAGGCATGTCCAGCCTGCAGCCTGAGAGACACGACAGCAGACCAACAAAAAATCATAAATTTACTTCAAACCATGTGAGATTTTTTTTTTTTTGTCTTGTAACTGGATCGCATGGTTCTGAAGAACTTCCTAGATGACCATGTCCTGCCCCAGGGTCAAAAGGTTAGACAAGCTTGTTGACACGTGTCCATGGTTGTCCTGTGTTGGCTTGCTATGCCAGCATGGGCATGGCTGTTTGGCATGCACCGAGCGTACTGTTCATCCTAGGATGTGGGACTGGACACAGATGCTGGTGTGAGCTCGGGTAAGCACTAGGACCCTGTGGGAGTGCAGGTGTGAAGTGTCAGGGTGAGCAGTGGCTATATGCTATCATGTGGATCGTGGAAGGATGTATGCGTGTTTGTATTCCAGGTTTGGGCATGTTTCATGCATGGCTTCTGGGTTCATGTGGGAGGGTGCAGGTGAGTGTGAACACATGGATTGTGTGTGAAGGTCTGGGGTGTGAATGTGTCTGTGGCTGAAATTTGATTACTGCTTAACCAAAGATCTCCATGGCCAGGAGAAGCTTGTTTGCAAGAACATAGTAAACATACCAGTGGTGTCATTTGGCTTGTGCCTGTGTGACTGGGCAAACTGACATGTAGCTGTGGAGGAGAGGTGAGTGCCCCAGGATGGTTTCGGCTGATTATAGCTGTCTCATTAGAAACATGATTATTTCAGAAGGCCAGGCGCACAGGGTGGGGGTGGGGAGGTGGAGGGATGAATACAATGGAATGAGTGCAGGGCCGTAGCGTGAGGATCACATCCCATTTGATACTAATTGGTTTGATGATGGTAATTGTCCCGTTGCAGACAGTGTCTATCCCCTCATTTAATATAATCAATAAGGTAGTATAGCTCGATGCAAATGGAGTGTGGGGACGCTGCGGGGCCATTTGTTAAGTCATGTTCTAAATGTGTTTTGCCAATTAGCTGTAGCAGGGCTCCTCCCCCTCCCCGCCCCCCCCCACCACCACCAGAGTGGGAGCGGGTGGCCACCTTGATGCCAAGTTCTCTTCAGAGAAGCCCAGGGAAGACTCATCAGGGAGCTTCAGGGGACTGCGAGATTTTGTCAGGACCAGCTGAAGTGCTTCCTGAGACAGCAGGAAGCAGTGGTTCCATACGTCCTCAGCTCACGGCTCATGACAACCCCAATCTGAACCTCTGGAAACCATTGCCTCTTCCGTCTGACTATGAGAGGCTTCAGGGCCACCTGGGGCTGGCTGAGAGGTGCTCTGCACCTCTTCCATCTGACCGGGAGGTGCTCAGTGGCTAGGACTGTGCTTTCTCCATCAGATAGCTATCCCTCTCCTCAAGAGTCACACTGAGTCAAAGGTCCCAATGCCCCTGCTCTTTTTCAATCATCAGCTCAAGGTCCTATGGAGGCCATGCATACTCGCAAATTAGGGTGTCCTCCAGAGCAGGACTGTGGTGCTGTTGACCCTGGTAGATGCTCAGATCTCATGTCTGCATCTGTAGTCATGTATGCTGCAGCATGCTGGGGACAGAGAGGCAGCATGCTGCTAGGCAGCCCCGTACAGTGGTTAAGAAGAGACTTTGTATCCAGACTTCCTGGGTCTGATTCTCTGCCCCACTACCTATTCCTGTGTGTCTTTGCTCCGTTCCCTGGTCTCCGTGTTTGGAGGGGTAGTGTTCACTCATAGGTTTCCTGGGAGATTTCACTGAGCTAATATACTTACTTAATGAATAAAGTGAATTAATATACTCAGTTAATACTTGCTATGTGCCAGTGTGTATTCATGCGAGTGTAGTGGCCGTGGCCAGAGGACAATCTTGCATAGTGCTTCTCAAGAGTTGTCCACCTTGGATTTTTTTGTTTGGTTTTTTTGTTTTGTTTTGTTTTAAGATTTATTTAATTTTATTTTATGTGTCTGGGTATGTTGTATTCACATAGGTCTGTGCACATGCGTGTGCATTGTTCAAGGAAGCCAGAATCCCCTGGAACTGGATTTACAGTTATATGACTTCTTTAAAACAACAACAACAACAACAACAACAACAACATCTGTTCTGTTCTGGGGAGCTTCATCTTTATCAACTCCTCAGCCTTCCTTTTAATATTTACTAAAGTGAGTGAATTTGTCTCTGTATAAGCCACGTTACAGTTGCTCCGTGGTCTCTCATGGTTAGTGACTAGAGTCTTGAACATAATAGAGAGAGAACTTCCATCATTCCAGAGAATTCTGCTGGGTAAGGAAGCTATAGGACTGCAGCGTGAAACTAATTGAGTTCCAAGGAGGCCCTGTCCCTCCCAAGAGCTGGAGACAGGAAGGCTGAGGCCTGGTGAGAAGGCCCTCTCCTCTGTGCTCCCCTCTGTGCTCTGAGCCTCTGTGCTCTCCTCTGTGCTCCCTCTAGCTCTCCTCTGTGCTCCCAGCCACCCCTGCGCTCCTCCGCACCTGGTGCTCAGGTCTGAAAGCTCCTGCAGCCGTGGTTCCAGATGGCCTGCGAGTGATTAACGAGAGACTCTGTGTGTGCACATGCAGGGGCTGGGCCTGTGTGCTGCCATAATCATTTTGGAGATTTCTTTGGGGAAGTGACAAATGGTGTCCCAGCCTAGGAGCCTTTAGTGGGGCCATCCCATAAATCAGAGTGAAAGGCCTTGCTTGCCTCTTGACTTGTCCAAAGGCCACGCGCCTTTCCTGGCCTTGTCTCCCACATACTCTCCTGGGCTCTGGGGACATTGCCCTGTTTGGCTTGTCTTGGCCTTGTTCTGATTCTGCTAGGGATGCAAAGTCCGAATTTGGCAGAATTTTCTCCCTAGGCCTCAGTTTTCCCCGTGTGTGTGGAAGGGAGTGTAGCCTTTGACTTCTGTGAGGTAGACTATGAGTCGTGCCACCTGTCCTTCCATACTGGATTCTTTAGGATCTACAGTGAGACTACTTCCAGCTCACAGCAAAGAGACCAGGACTGGCATCTGAGGCTGCATGGGCAGCCTGAACATTGAAACCGTACCCTTGGACATGCAAATTGCTAGACTCTTCCAGAGGGACTCCAGCTGCATGCAAGGACTCCGCTTTCTCGGGATGCTGCCTCAGAGAGCCTTCTGCTTTGTGTGGCTGTTTTTGCTGTGCTAGGGACAGAACTCCATGCCTCCAGCATGCCTGACTAGCACTTTCCTACAGAGGCCTGTCCCTAGCCCTGCCCTAGCAACCCATAGACACCATTATTTGAGATCCTCCTGTCCAAGGGCATAGGCTGAAACCCATTGTTCTTACTTCTGGAGAGAAAGTGACTGGGATATGCTATGGGGAGTGGCTTGCGGGAAGAGCCTGGGAAGGGGTGGTCCTGAGGTCTCTGTCTCCTTCAAAGCCAAGTTCCAGGCGGTTTGGCTTAGGTCTGGCTCTGAGCCAAAGCTCGGCTTTATGTTAACTTGATACAAGCTAGAGCCACTGGAGAAGAGGGAGCCTCCTCAGTGGAGAAAATTTCTCCATAAGATGGGGCTATAGGCAAACCTGTAGGGAATTTTCTTAATTAGTTATTGGTGAGGGAGGGCCCAGTCTATTATGGGTGGTGCCACACCCCCCAGTAGGTGGTCCTGGATTCATAAGAAAGCAGGCTGAGCAAGCCATGGAGAGCCAGCCAGTAAGCAGCGCCCCTCTGTGACCTCTGCATCAGCTCCTGCCTCCAGGTTCCTGCCCTGCTTGAGTTCCTGTCCTGACTTCCTTTGTTGATGAACTGTGATGTGGAAGTGTAAGCCAAATAAACCCTTTCCTGCCCAGGTTGCTTTGGTCACAATGTTTCATTGCAGACACAGTCATCCTAACTAGGGCATTGTTTAAGCCATTTCACCTCTGCAGAGCGATCACAGTAACATCTGGCTCGCAGAACTACCCCTGCCACCACATGATTTATCAAGCATTCTCATTTCTGTAACAGCCCCTGGTGGGGAAAGCGTAGAGATATTCAGCAACACGTTGATAGTCCCTTGGACATAGAAGAGGAGAAAGAGATCTATATCCCCCTCCCTTTACTGTCTTACTTCATCTTTCTTTTCCTAATCAAGACGTGCATGATTTGGCTTGTGCAAGCAGACCTGAGCTCCCTAAAGACAGGACATTTGGGGGATAGACAAGTTGTAGATGTAGTGAGACTCTCGGGGGACTGTGCCATTGGACTGGGTTTCTGCTGTCTCGCAGTTTGTTCCCTTGACTGGTAAGTCTTCCTCGGACATCTTGTTTAGCACACGGCCTGGGTGCTTCTGACTCTGATCTTGCCATCTGGTGGTGACCTGCCAAGGCTCAGTGTCCCTTCCTGTGGCTGACTCTCCAGCCACAGTTGTGTTTTTAGAAGCCGAATGACTGGGAAAGGCTGGGTAATGGAGCACACCCGCAGGCAGAGGTTAACGAAGTTGCTTGGCCTTGGGTAGGTGGATGGCAGACATGTTAGCTGGACCGAGCCAGGCAGGAGCTGGAGCAAGCTGGAAGGTGGTCATGGCCAGGCAGGAAGCGGAGATGGGCAGGCTTCTGGCTCTGCAGTTGGCTGAGGTCACTCAGGATGTGGCCTGGGTGGACAGCTGGTGTGGAGGATGGTGTCAATCAGGCCAGTCTCTGGCAGAGGCTGTTAGAACCATGGACAGGGCCAGAATGTAGCTACTGGGGTGGTCTGGAAGCTTTTACAAGCTCAAGCTTTTACTAAATCACACAAGCCTGCTAGCTCTATGGGTGGTTCTGGCTTAGTTTTTTAAAGTTCTCACAACTGCTCGCATCTACAGTCCTAAGGGTGCCCATGATATTTATCTGTTTGGGGACTTCCTGGGAAGTTCATCCACAAGGGTCCAGTTCGTTGGTCTCTTTGCTTGTTTAGAGACAGCCCAGGATGATCTTGAATTTGTGACAATCCTCCTGCCTTAACTTGCTGAGTTCTGGCATGTGCTACTGTACCTGACACAAGAGATACTGTCATGTGTGTGTGTGTGTACATGCATGTGTGTGTGTACATGCATGTGTGTGTGCATGCATGTGTGTGTGTGTACATGCATGTGTGTGTGTGCATATGTTGCATGCTCACATGCATGTGGTCACGTGTGTGTGGGTGCACATGTATATGGAGTCCAGAGGTTGACACTGTTTCTTCCTTGGCTACTTTCTGCCTTTTGTATATGAGGTAGGATCTATACAAATTTAGAGCTTACCTGTCCTGGTGTTTAGTTAGCTACCTTGGTGCAGGGATCCCTGTCTTCCATGTTTAGGATTAGAGTCAGGCCACCGTGACAACCTTGCATTTATATTGATGCCAGGGATCTGAACTCTGGTGCTCACACTTGCCTGGCAAGTGCTTTCACCACAGGACCATCTCCCCAGCCCTGGAGATGCTGGTTTAGCATGATCAAGCCACCAAAGCCTGATGTGGGAGGGAGGAGGGATTATTGCTTCCTCTCTGCTTGCTCTTGACTCTGCCTCATGTCTTCCCACCCCATACGCAGTACAAACTAGTCTCCCCCAGCGCCCCCTCTTCTTCTCCTTTTGCATATGACTTCTTTAGTGTGTCAGAGCTATTGCTCAGGACTCATGAGTCCAAGAGCTTTTCTCTCTAATGAGCTCTCGAGGGCCTCCACCAGCCCCTCCTTGTGCCCCACCCCACTCTGATTACTTATTTATAACAAATGGTACCATCCTCTAAGTCACCAGAGGAAAGGGGCCAGACAGCAGCCAGGATGCTCAGTCAACACTGAGAAGGGGGAGGAGCTGAAAAAGATGGCCCAGCTAGAGGCATCTGCAGGGCAAAAGGCTTTCTTAAGTGCACACAGCCAGGGATGGCCAAGCCAAGAGCCAGAACCTGGGCCTCGAGATTTCCAGCGCAGTTCTCTTTTTTTTAAAGAAGGCATCTATCTTCGAAACTGAAGCAAAGTCTCTGTTTCATTTGACAGCTTGGCATTTCTCTGTCTGCCAACACTTTGATAAATTTAGAAGAAATGGACTTATTTTGGCACATCTGGTGACTAGCAGAAAGATGAAGATTGCCACTCTGACGACGTCTTCTCTCTGCCACCTTGAAGTGCAACGGCAGCTGACATGAACTTTTTCAGATCATGTCCAGATCCAACTCAGATGAACTCACCGTCTCTGAGTTGGAACAGATCCTGATGTCATTTGACTTGTGGGTAGAAGCTATCAGGGCTCTGCCTGAGCAAAGATGACTCATGGGTTAGAATCTTTGTTCCTTATGTGAGGCACAGAGCTCTTTCTACTTAACAGGACCAACAGGCTGCCGAGATGCCATCCATCCATCGATCCATCGATCCATCCATCTATCCATCCATCGATCCATCCATCCATCAATCCATCCATCCATCCATCGATCGATCGATCCATCGATCCATCCACCCACCCATCCATCCATCCATCCATCCATCCATCCATCCATCCATCCATCCTTTCTTCCTTTCTCTTCTTAAAAATTAAAGTGTATATTTAATGTACATAAATGTTTGCCTGCTTGTGTGTCTGCACCGTGAGCATGTCCAAGGGGGCTGTAGTAGGGCATCTGGTCCTCTGGGATCCCTTGTAAACCACGTTATGGACTGAGAGTCAGAGCCGAGTCTTCTGGAAGCACAAGTGCTCTTAGCCACTGAGCCATTGAGGAGTCTGCTTCTGTTCTTCTAAAGACATTTGATTTTTCCATAGAGAAGCATTTTGCACTTAGTACCCTGGTTAGCCAGAGGCCTATAGAAGCAGGGTGTAGGACAGTCGACAGGAAGTCGGCATCTGGGATCTCAGACCTTCCTTTCTTGTTGGCCTAGCCGTTTTCTTTTCCAAATCAATGCTAGGAGGGATAGAGAAACCCAACTGTCCTGGACTTGAAGAAGCCACTGAGACTCTGATCCAGTGTCTTGCTCCTTATAATCACCCCCAAAGACCAAAGGGTGAACTTCTCCCAGGAGTTTTGGGGGCTTTCTCTGGTTTCACCTAGGAGGGTCAGTGACCTTGAGCTTTGAAAAAGCTGAGAAGGACAGCAGGGACCTGAGTTCAGAAGCCTTGGTGTGGGAGAGGGGACCCGAGGTCGTCTAGGATGGGGAAGATTCTCTTTATACGATCTTTACACCTAATCAAAATCTCCATCCAGGCTCACACACCAAAGGATAACTCCTTGCAGAAGTTCATATCCGTGATCACATCTAGCAACCAATTCATTACCCCAACCTTGCACCCCATGCCTCCTGAAACCACTGCTGTGCAACCTGCTTAGTGTGCTCACTGGATTCTTCGGAACCGAACTGTGGGCGGAGCTACCAGTATCTCATCAGGTGACAGTGAAATCATCTCTTCCCACTCTGTCCATCCATGCATCCATCGACACATCCAGGCACCCTAGTACCCATCCATGAATGCATCATTTATCCACCCATCCATCCAGGCACCCAGGCACCCTGGTACCCATCCATACGTGTATCCAATCTTCCATCCTTTTTAAAAGTAAAATATGTATTTTAAGTGTATGAGTGTTTTGCCTGCAAGTATATTTGCATAATGTCCATGCCTGGTGCCCAAGGAGTTTATAGGAGGGCATCTGATTCCTCGAGATCAGAGTTACAGATGGTTGTGAGCCACAGTATGGGTGCTGGGAATTGAACTCAGGACCTCTGGAAGAGCAACAAGTGCCCTTAACCACTGAGCCATCTCTCCAGTCTGTCTGCTTGCCTTACTTCCTTTTTTCTTCCCTCCTCCCTCTCCCTCCTCCCTCTTTCTCCCTCCTTCCCTCCCTCCCTTCCTTCCTGGGTCTCATGTATCCCTGCCTGTCCTTAAACTTATTATGTAGCCAGGCATGACCTTGAACTCCTGATCCTGTTGCATCTACCTCTGTAGTGCTGGGGCTGCAGCTGTGTGCCGCTACGCCCAGGTTAAGCGGTACTGAATCAAGTGGGGATCAAACCAAGGGCTTCATGGATGCTAGCTAAGCATTCTGCCAACGGAGCCCAGCACTCTGTGTTCTCAAAGCTCTCATTGTCCTCCGTAGTCCATTGTCCTTTGCGTGTCATCCATTTTGCTGTAGTTTCTTTGACTTGTCATCTAGATTGTCTTCTGAGTGTTTCATTTAGTCTACAACTGGGAATCAGGGGCCACTGTTGCCCTCATTTTACAGAATAAAAAAAACGAGGCGCAGAGAAAATGAATATATTTAATTAAAATGCGTGCTTATAGATGTGTGTGCATGCATGCATGTGTGTGCATGCATGCGTGTGTGTGTGTGTGTGTGTGTGTGTGTGTGTGTATGTGTGTGTGTGTGTGTGTGAGAGAGAGCGAGGATCCCAGGGCTCAAACTCAGGTCATTAGGCTTGGCAGCAAGCACCTTTACCCGTGGAGCCGTCTCACTGGTTAGCTACTTTGCATGAGGGCTTACACTAAGCACACAGAGTCTCCAGATTGTTCTCTCATCTCCCACACTGCTCTGCCTCCCAAACAGCAAACCCAACCCTAAGTCAGTGATGGCGCTTCAGTCCCTACATCCTGGGTCCTAACCCTGACCTACACACTCAGATCCCATCAAATACAGTTTCTCAAGGCTAATAGTTTCTAGAAGCTTCCATCTACCCCATCTGTCCCACTGCTCTGGGGTAGACAGAGCCTTCACATGTTATTGATACTTAAGGAACAGAGGGTGAACCGTATTGTTGTCACTAGATCCACTGACCTCCCTGGCTCTTTAGCCACTTTAGTATTGTTTTACTAAATTCTGAGCCTCCATTGAGACCTTTGGCGTGGGAGGAGGCATGGAAATTTCCAATAGTTATAAAAGCCAAGAGTATTGTGTGTGCCCATGTGTGTGTGTGTGTGTGTGTGTTGTGTGTGTTCTCACATATTTGTGGAGGACAGTGGACAGCCTTGAGTATTGGTCCTCAGATGTCATCTGGTCACTTACCAGGACCTAGAGTTCACTGATTCAGCTAGGCCTTCTACCCGTCTCTACCTCTGTGGTGCCAGTATTATAAGTGTAGGCTACCGTGTTTGGTGTCTGTCCTTTTCTGTGTGTGTGTGTGTGTGTGAATGTGCTGAATGCATATGGGTGTGTATGTGTGGGTATGTTCCTATGTGTACATACATGGTGACCAGGGTAGGTATAGGGTGTCATTCTCTATCACTGTCTACTTTAGTGCCTTGAGACAGACTTTCCCACTAAGCTGGGAGCTCACCTGTCTGGTTAGCAAGCTCCCAGAAGCCACTTTGCCTTCTGCTTCTAGGCCTACGGGTACACATAAGCAGGCATGTGAACAGTGTAAGTTCATCAGATGCACCATCACCCCATTCTGTCTCTGGCTTTTTCTGTAGGTGCTGGGGATTTGAACTCAGGTCCTCATGCCTGCAGAGCAAATGCTATTATCCCTTGCTCACACCTGGCTTTTAAAACGTGGATTCTGGGAACAGAATCCCCATCCTTGTACGTGTAAGTACTTTACTTAGCCATCTCCTTAGTCCCTAAGAACATTCTTCGAGGAGGAAAAAGCCTCTTGGATTTCCAAGAGCTCCAATATTCATAAGCAGTCCCAAGTTTGCACTCCAGATGGGAGGACAAGATTCTGAGACGGGCTCTCATTATAGACCCCACGCTGGAACTCACGACGGCCTCAGCCTCCTGAGGGCTGGGATTGCACCTGTGTGCTGCCGTGCCAGGGTGGAGGACAGTTTTAAAGGCTGAGCAGATTGCACTGTGGAGCAGTCGGCTGTTCGCTCCAGAAACTCACCTCCTGTTGAGAGATGTCGATGCTCCTTCATCCAGCAGGATTCAATTAAACCTCATTATTCTCCCCCATCTTGAGTGATGATTGAAACCTTTCTGGGGGTTATAGATCTTTCTGAGAGATTGCAGAAAGCCGAAGACCTCCTTTGAGGAAAACGCCATGCTTCCGCAGCGTGTGCATGGCGTTCAGGAGCTTCCAGACCTGAGGTTCCTCACTGGTCCTAAGCAGAGAACGTTTTACCTCAAAGACACTCTTTCACGGTATCTTTTCTCTCTCTCTCTTGAGGCAGGGTTTCTCTATCTATCCCTGGCTGTCCTGGAACTCACTCTGTTGTGGTCTTGAACTCAGAGATCCTCCCGCCTCTGCTTCCCAAGTACTGGGGTCAAAGGCATGGGCCACCACCGCAGGCATTGCAGTGTCTTTTTAAGGGCTTATTTTATGTATCTGAGAGTTTTGCTTTTATGTATGTTATGCACAGAACGTGTGCATTTGTGCCCTCGGGGGCCAGAAGTGGGAGCTGGAGCCCCAGGAACTGAAGTCACAGGTGGTCTTGAGCCAGCGTGTGTGTGCTGGGAGCCAAACCTCAGCTCTCTGTGACATCAGGGGGTCTTAGCTGCAGAGCCATTTCCCAGCCTCCATGCCAGAATTTTTGTGGCCTTCCTTTTCTCTCTTTTTTTCCTTTGCATGTGTATGCATGCAGTGTGCATGCAGGTTTGCACATGTGTGTGCATGTGTATATGTTCTTGTAGACATGGATGTTCACACATGTGGAGACCTGCAGTTGGTTGGTATAATCAGCTATCTTCTTTTCTTTCTTATTTCTTTCTTTCTTTTTTTAAAGAGAAAAACATGTAGCAAAATAAAATGTAGTAAATAGGGGCTGCAGAGATGGCTTAGTGGTTAGGAGCACTGACTGCTCTTCCGAAGGTCCTGAGTTCAAATCCCAGCAACCACATAGTGGCTCACAACCCTCTTCTGGACACCCTCTTTTGGAGTGTCTGAAGACAACTACAGTGTACTTATATTACATTTAATTAAAAAATGTAACAAATAAAAAAGAAAGATCACACCTTAAAATTGATTAACCAGACCCCAAAGGCTATACAACTCAGTGAACTGCTGGGATAGCCATTTGGAGTGGAAGATGTGGGGTGTCACATTGGATTTTATGTTCTTTCTACTCACAGGGCGGCAGGATCTCTTGAAGAGCTCTTTCCTGATGGTCTAACCAGCCATCTTGCCTTGAGGATCCCTGGTTTCTGACCCAGTGTTGAGCTTACAGGTGGCCACCACGCCCACCATGCCCACCTGGCTTCCCCCCCCCCCCCCACCTGGCTTTTTATGTGAGTTCTGAGGTCCTAAACTTTGGTTGTTACCCTTGTGTGAAAGACACCTTATCCATTAAGCCCCCAGCTGCTATAATTTCTGTCTCTTCTTGTAGCCTCTCTACGTGTGGTATTGTTAATGCTCTAGCACTTGGTAATGTCTAGGGGCCCCATCGATTTGTCAGAAGCATCTCTAAGATGCCATTTAAGATGTCAGGGGCCAGAACAGCGCATGCACAACGCCAGAGGCCGACACGTCACCTGAAGCTTCTCTAACCTTTTGTTTTGAGATAGGGTTAGGCTAGCCTTGAACTTGTGATTTCCCCCTCTCTGCTAGGAATGCAGGTGTTAGACAGCAAGCCCAGCCTGATATTCTTCCAGATGTCCCAGGTGGAGGTCAAGAGCACATCCCGCGAGCTCCTCCCTCACTGTGTGTCTGTTGTCTCTCCTGATTGGTCATGCATCTCAGTAATCCTGGGCAGGGAATCTACATATAAACTACAGACAAAACAAGTAGGGAACACGTGTTCCATCTTTCCCAACCCTGCACCCATGACAGACACTGTTAATAAATCAAAACTCTCTCTCTCATTGGGCCCAGCCATGGTCTCATAATCCTTCTCAAATAGTAATTTAGGCAGACATCACCAATCCATCAAGCTGTCAGGTGAAGGAAGCATATTTGCTATCCTGGTTGTGAGAATGTGGTTGGGCCCTTGGGTCCCTGACAATCTTATGTCAGTCTGGGATCTCAGGACCCATATTTCAGCTGGTCCAGAAGACCAGGCAACCGGTGGTCTTAGAGAGTCCTTAGCCACTATCCATGTCATTGACTGAACAGTGTGCCCCTGGGTCTCTTGCTTATTCTCTCTCTGTATCCACTTGCCCACTCTTCAGTGGAATAGCTCCATCATCCTTTCCTCCTGTCTTACTCTGGAAACCTCTGAGAGGCTCTGTATCTGAAGTTTGGAAGCATCAAGAGTCTGAACCATTCTCCATCTTCAAACTTTTTCCCAGTGTGCCTTGTCAACATGCCCTGTTGCATTGTTTCCCAACTCTTTGGGCTTACACACACACACACACACACACACACACACACACATGCACACATATGCATGCACACACATACCTGCTTATACTCATACACACATGCACACACACACACATGCACACACACTTGCTCACACTAGCACACACAGATTTGTATACATACCTACTTACATTAGCACACACATACATGCACATGCATACTACACATGCACACACACATACTTGCCCACATGAGCACCACACACCTGCTCACACTAGCACACACATGCATATACACATACTTGCTCACACTAGCACACACAGGTTTGCACACATACCTACTTACACTGGTACACACATACATGCACACACATACTACACATGGACACACACACACACTTGCCCACATGAGCACACACACACCTGCTCACACTAGCACACACATGCATACACACATACTTGCTCATATTAACACACACAGGCTTGCACACACACTTGCTGGCAGACACACCTACACACATACACACACTACATACACACACACATACACACACACACACACACACACACATACACATATCCTGTACTAGTTCATACTGTATCTGCCTGCCTTCCTCCATCCTAGTCTTTCCAATGTCTGGTAACCACTATCCTTCCTGGAAGTACTGAGAATTGAACCAGGGGCTTTACACATGTTAACACTCTACCACTGAGCTATACCTCTCAGGAACTCCTGTTCTTCTTTCCAGACCCTTCTCAAATGCTGTTTGCTCTGTTGTGGCCCATGTGTCCCTTTATGGGGTTAGAACTGTCATGTCTCCATCTTTCCCAAGTGTTCACACCTCTCTCCTGGTACCTTGACTCTGTCTGGTGATGGTTTCTGAGTAGCTGACATTCACTGGGTGTGGACCCAACACCTCTGTCCTTCTTGAGCCATACTTATTCTGTGGTTGTAGTCTCCAAAGCAAAACCAACCTTTCCCACTTACACAGTGCTTTCCCTCCTCCTTGCAGAAGAATCCCTCATTGAAATTCCTAGGGAGGCTGCAGTTTATGCAGGCCTGCATTGGCCAGCAGTGCCACTGCTAACCCTAGGAAAACCCAGAGCTTGCGGTATAGGACTTGAATCCATTCCTTCTTCCCGGTCCCCTGGGTTCCTCTCTATTAGGTAGGATGGGGCTGGAGGCGTACACTGAGACTGAGCTCGGTGGGAGACAACAGGCAGCTGCTGTCTGAATGCCAGGGCAGAGAGTGCATTTCTCAAGGAGCCCACATGATCTACAGGTACATGGCACAAAGGTGCCCTCGGAGAACTTACAAATAACATTATTATTAAGGGTGACAAGTCCCCATAGATTCCAGACTTTGATTCTAAAACATGGGAACCCTTTTGGGTTGTCAGCATGATACTTTGTGGTTTTATTATTCCCATTGCACAGATGAGAGAACAGGCCATGAAGGTCGCCTTCTGATTCTCTCTCTCTGGGTAAATGGGGAAGCAGCGGCCACTTGGAGGGAGGTCATGCTCTTGAGAAGAAGGGCAGTGGTGGCGTTCTGACTGCAGCCTTCCTAAAGCCGTGCTTGGCCTTTGACTGAGCAGCAGTCCAGGTGTGTCTTCTTGGAAGGTTCAGTGGAAAGGGTTGGGGATCGTATGTGCATAAACCCCTGGTGCATTATGGGAGTCTTGGTTGTTAACTGTCTAATTGCTCATCCCTTCTTGCTTTTCTGTTCTGTCCACTTGCCTCCTGAGCCTTGCATAAGGCTCCCTTGGTCTTTAGTAATGATCTGACTTGCATCCGTCTCAAGGCTGAAGGACTGTCCTTTCTTCTCTGCTCTCTCTTCAGCAGGTGCACTTCACAGGAGGAAGGAGGGCGTTTGCTTCACTGGACAGGCTGGCAAATGTTGGGGTGTAGGTGTCTCTCTGAGGTGCTGGGCAGGCTATTTTCTGATTTTCAGTCAATGAGGGAGCTTGTGTGTGTGTGTGTGTGTGTGTGTGAGTGAGTGAGTGCACAGATGCGCATGTGTGTGTCCCATTTCAAGGTCTGGTGTCACTTGGGTGGAAGAGAAGCTTCAGGTCTTTGGCATCTGAGGGAAAAGAAACAGGAATGGGGCCTACTGGGTTCAGATGAAATGGGAACAGATGTGAGAAGAGAGAATCTTCCACCATGCAGCTCACTCTGGAGTCCAGGATGGACGTAGGGTTTATACATATAAGATCACTAAGATCACTGATTTGATTCCGGGGATCCTTGAGGTAGGAGTCTTCCAGTCTCCCGGATCTCCAGCAAGCACTTGTTGCTGAGGGGATCTAACGCAGTCGGTAAAAGGAGACTGCACTGGTGTCAGGAGAGCCTGAGGGCTGGATTGTAGGACTTGAATTTTGGCCCTGAGGATCTCAGCTGGGTGTGGTGGACTCTTCTTGACAGAACCAGGATGCCCGGCCTTGTTTTCTTCCCCCACCCGCTCCTTACCCAGGGTCTGGGGCTGCATGGTGCTTGCTGAGCGTAGCCGGTTCTAATATATACAGGAGAGAAAACAGAGCGGCATAGCCCAAAGATGGGGCAAGTCATGTTCTGATCCTGCGGCGTACTTAGCAGAGTGTGCTCCTGGACAAACTGCCTTTCTCCTCTGGGAGTCTCCTCACCTCAGCACCCATGGGATGCACCCAGCTCTGGAAATCAGTGTTTGGCTGCAAATTGGCTCAGCTGAAGGACATTACAGGAGGAGGGTGTCCACCCAACCTTTGGAAAGGAAGAAGAGGTGCCCTTTCCTGGACTGTCTGCGGCTGCACTTGGGAAGCTAGTGGGGATTTCTGAAGGTGCCCTCTGGCTCAGAGAGACTTTGACACCCACTGTACATTTTGCAGGGTGACAAGCCCTGGTCACATCCACGCTGCAGACTGCCTCTGAAGCTCTTCGCAATGATTCTGTGAAGATCCAGGTCTCAACTCTGACGCAAAATGAATGTGCCGCTCATCTTGCCGGCTCAGAGCGCACCCGGGCCAAACTTCTCGCTTGGCTTTTATGGGGCTAATACATCTGCAGAGTCAGTCGCTGTCGCTCTGCAGACCGAATGTATTATTTCGGGAAAACTTTCTTTTCCCTTTCTCCTCCTGTCCCCCGTGTCCCACCCCCCCCCTCCGCCCAGAAAAACTTATTCCTTCGGCGGAAATGGTTTCATCAACGTCTTTAAAAAAACCACTCAGATCTTCTTGGCAACCCCGACTACCATGAGAGAGTAGCAGAGAGAATGCAAACGAGGCAGAGGGCATTAAAAACCCTCCTGCTCCACAGCTCAAGTGGAGAAGGGCCCGATGATGGATGGTACCTGGTTTTCTGCTGAGCGATTTTGCTCTTTTTACAGCTGCCAATGGCTGATGTATTTCATCTTTTGTTTCCTTTATTGCCACTTAAGCAGCCGCCCTTAGGCGAGGGGTATGTCTCTGGGCACCCACTCATCCCACCCCCCACGGGAGGACTTCAGCCAGCTGTTCTGCAATTGATGCCTGATTGGGGAAGGCTCAGAGTGGCCCAGCTGGACGGGGGTCCCCAGGGAGCACCCCGCCTACACTGCTGAGCTCAGCTGATGCATCTGCTGAGGAGGTGGGAGCACTTGGAGCTTTGGGGGACAGACATCTTAGTTCTTGCACTTGAGTTAAATGAGGCCCATTGTGTGCCAGCTTTTGGGCCATGCATTGTGCTGGGAGCTGTGTAGATATAGAGACTTGGTGTTTCAGTCCTGTCTCCAAGATCTAACCATAGGATGTTAAGATCCGTTACTATCTGTGTGGTGGGAGCCTTCCACAGGCACCCATTCCCGTCCTCACACATGCACACCAGCACACATGGACCCATGCCATGCAGGTGCATGAACCAGCATGCACAGAACAACAACCAAGCCCTACCTACTCTCTAATCTGAGGCTACCCATATTGTGCGCGCGCGCGCACACACACACACACACACACACACACACACACACACACATTTATGAACACCCTGGGGTAAAGAAGCTGAAGAATGAAGCAAAACTGTGTTATCCACAACCAAAATTCATGTGTAGGCAAGAAAGCACCCAGGAGGTGACTGGAGTCCCAATGTTGTCTCCATGAAGTCTCTTACGGCCATGCAACCTTGGCCAAGACTCTTAACCTTGCTGCAACTCAGTTTCCCTGTTTGAAATTGAATTCCAGATATAAGAAGCCATGGTTTTGTGAAATCAAAAATTCAAAAGCCAACGTGGGCTGGAGTGATATTCATGGTAGTACTTAATAATAGTCAACCAAGTATTAAGTACTAGGTCCTATGGGTAACACTATGTTAAGTATTTTGTATATATTATTTCTTTTAATTAATCTTCTCAATAAATTTAAAACTCAAACACTATTATTAACTGTGTTTAGCAACTGAGAAAATGGGGGCTCAGAGAGGCAAAGTTATTAGCCCAAGGTCATAGCAGGTAATGGTGAAGGAAGTCTGTATTTGAGCCCAGCCGGGTTGACTGTGGAACTGAGACTCTGAGCTGCATCACATACATACCAACTTGGCTCGTTGCTGGCACTGGGGATCAGAAAGGGGACCACACACATTTGACCTTGAAGGGCATACTACTCAGTGAGGAGGTCTCTAGGGGCCACACAGTTAGAATGAGCTACTTGACTGACTTGAGAGAGACTTGTGCTCCGTGAACATCATACCCACTAACAGTAACAAAATCAAACAGTTTGGAACTATACAATAACCACTGAAGTCATTAGCTTAGCCCCTTAGCCCAACATCTGAAGATGAGCCAAAGAATCAAGCCAAGGGAACAGGTCTTGAATGCCAAAGAGAGACTTGGAGGTGTTCACCAGGCAGTGTAGGCCTCTGGAGGAAGGAAGCAGAAAGTTAGTCTCTGGTGTATGCGGGTGCATTGGGCATGTAGGCCTGTGTGTCTTGGGCATGCTGGCAGTGTGCGTTGGGTCGGCTGGGGTGGGCAGTGTTCAAGTAGGCCACTGTGGTGCCGGAAGGTGAAGGTATCCTGGGAGGAGATGAGGAAAGTGACTTCAGAATGAGCTGGAGGAACTGTCTGGACCCGTGGACAGCTGGCTGCTGGGGAGAACCCAGAACTGTGAAGGCTTGACCTTGAATTGATGGTAGCAAGGCCATAGCTCTGGAGGCTGTAGATCAGTGGTGTCTGGGAATGTGCCTCAGAAAGAATCAAGTTCCCCGAACTTGTCCTGTCTGGATGAAAAAGCCAGTTCTGTTAGCTTCCATGGGGCATTGAGTCCTCTCAAGACAGTCAAGGGCAGGGTTGAAACTGCTGTTTTGGGACTTGGCCTGCCCTCTCTGATGCTCTCCCACAGGACAAGGGTGCTTCTTCATGCCCCGTTCCCTGGGCAACCCTCTAAGAATTATCTTGCTAGCCTACTACTCAGGACTCCAGAGATTTGGAATTGTGAGACCAACACAAAAACATGGCTGAAGGAAAGGGCTGGGACTAAAGGTCTAACAGATATGTCCAAACTGTGACCCTCAGGACTGCAGGTATCCCGGGCTAGTGACCGTGGCTTTTGTAGATCATTACACAATGATGTCAGAAGGTTGCATGGGCCTGGTAGCTGCTGTCATTTGTAGGAATTCTTTTGTGAATGGTGGGAACGGAAAAAGGATACAACAGCAGCAGCAGCAGCAGCAGCAGCAGCAGCAACAACAACCAACCAAAAGCCTTTAGCCAGCTTCCCTCCATATTGCTGTGGAGGACAGAGGAGAGATGTACTTGGGCAAGGCGCTTGATTTCTGAAGGGGAGAGGCTCTGGGGAAAGGCAGAGGGGTTGGGAACTCTGAGAGATTCCAGGAAAGATCAGGGCTCCTTTTTAATTGCTTTTGGCCACTGGATGGTATCTTTGAATGTAGAATCAAAGTAAGACGGGCCCCATGGGCAGGGAATTCATCTGTGCTGTTCTGGAAAGGCTCCCCAACCCTTTTCTCACCTTTTGTTTGTGGAAACAGGACACATGAGGTATAGATGCACACATTGTTAGTAAATTAATGATGGCATTTAAGATTAATAGAGTCAGAAAGAACGGGAACACAGGCTTCACACTTGGGCTGAAGGGACAGAAATCTGTTCAAAGCTGCGGACGCATAAAGAGGACTTGACTCTAAGAATGTGGGGGTGCTCCTTCCAGGGGAGACTTGAAGTTGCAGCTAGGAAGCCCCCAGTGTCCCTTGTCGCTTGCTCGCTGCCTCTCATGACCCTGTCTTTGCCTCCTCTGCTCCCCTTGTTCTTGCAGCACGGGGGATTTAGCAGTAATGGCGATGCATCTTCCTCCTTTTCTAGTTCTAAGGTTTTGGAAGAGCATCGCGGTGGCAAGTAAGGGTTGGGTAGGCTCAAGGTCCCCAAGCAGGGCGTCCCTAACTCCAGCCAGGATTGTGACAGACTTCAAAGATGCGGGCAGGCAACCTGGTGGTTGTTCAGGGAGATAGCCCTCCTTAGTCGAGTGCTTAAGTACTATGCCAGCCTAAGATCAATAAAATTCTGATTTTCCTTGTCCTTGAAGGCAGAGCCCAGAGCATCCTCTGCCTCAGCCCTGCACTCGGTGTCCCACACAGCCTCCTCTGGCCCAACCTGGGCTCACCAGGAACCTTTGAGTCTCTCTTAGGATCCTCCCACTGCTCCTGGTGGCAAGACTGCAGGGCAGGATGCTGTCCAGAGGGTCCTGTGCTCCGCCCCTCCTTAGTGACTAACTCCTTACCCTGGGGCTCTGTGGATGCTACTCTCCTCTCCATGGGCTCACGGTTTGGTCTTACAGAGGCATGCTGGGATAGCTTTGGACAAGGAATGACCTTGGTTCCTCCCTTGCTCCAAGTATGAACTTAGGACCTAGAAAGGGCAAAACCTTTACCTTCCATGAATGGCCTCTTCCAGATGTTTCTGAACCCCCAAATCCAGAAAGCAGATATTTAAATCTTAAAGAAGGATAATGGGTTGGGTGTGGTGGTGTATACCTTCAGCCCCAGATCTCAGGTTAAGGCTGGAGAACTATGAGTTTGAGGTTAGCCTGGGCTACACAGTAAGACCCTGTTTCACAAAGAAAAGAAAAGAAGAGAAGAGAAAACAAAAGAAAAGGAAAGAAAAGAAAAGTCATAATGGCATTTACTGGGCTTTGGCTCTGCACCAGACTTTGTTCTAAGTATTTGATTTACTCTGTCTCTGTTCCTAGCCACCTTGTGAGAACATACTCTGGCACATTCATGTCCATTTTTAAGATGAGAAAACCGAGGCACAGCACACAGGTGATGTGCCCAAAGCCAGATTTAAATCCAGACAGCTTGGCTCCAGAACCACCGTATATGGCCTTTCTTAGTCCTAAAAGTTTTGTGGAAAAAAAGAATCAGGGGTTGGGGATTTAGCTCAGTGGCAGAGCACTTGCCTAGCAAGTGCAAGGTCCTGGGTTTGATCCTCAGCTCTGAAAAAATAAACAAATCAAATGTTATTTTCATATCATAATGGGGGTAGGATAGCACAGAATGCCTCTGGGGTTTTGTGGGGGAGGGAATCTAAATATCCTACCTTGAACTTACTCATTTTCCTCCTTTTTATTTCTATATGTGTGCCTGTCTGTGTAAATGCCACATGCGTGCAGAAGAGGGTGGCGGAGCCCCTTGTTAGAAGGACCTGAGGATTTTACCTCTGGCTCTCCTCACTGTGCTCTTAGAATATTCTTAATCTGGTTCAAGGTCCCAGGCGGGGGCCTTACACTGTTCTGCCCGGGCCTGGCTGGCCTCCAGGCTTTAGCACTGACAGGATGAACTTCAATCACGCGGTGTCAGAACCTTCTGGGCCTTCCTGGTAGGCGGATGGGGTCAGACACAGCTCCGTTCTCCCACCCTGCCTGCCAGGAGAGGCAACAGCTTCTGGAAAAGAGGATCCCAAAGCCAGCTCACACCGCCTCCCCTGGCTCTGCTCCCTCCTGACGGCCCTTGTGGCGGCGGCGGCAGCAGATGGCTCAGCTTCTCAATTGCAGAGGAGGCGCTGCTGCTGCTGCTGCTACTGCTGGTGCTGGTGCTGGTGCTGCACCAGAAGCAGATTTAACTTTGGATTTCAGAGGCTGAGGCTGAGGGGCAGGTGTCGGTGGGAGGGGCTCCCCGGGAGGGGCCTGTAGTGGGAAGCACGGAAGCCTAAAACAGGGCCGGGTCTGCCTGCTCCAACTCAAGGGGACTTCTGGGGGCGAGCTGTCTCTGGCCTCAATGCCTCATCTGAACAATGGGAACAGCAGTCTTTGTGGATGTGTGAAAATGAGAGCTGGATTCCAGTCTGCATAAGAGTGAAGATTTACTTAATGGTCGCCAGTATTAAACCCAGTGGGAGGAGCTAAAGGCAAACTCAGTGGGAGGAGCTAAGGGCAAACCTAGTGGGAGGAGCTAAGGGCATGTTATCCACTCAACAAACACACATTGTGTCTACACAGTGTATAGTGCTGATTGAGCAAAGCTACATAAAGCTCTTCTAAGCTCTTTCTGTATACAGCAGTCCTCCCTTTTTATGGCTTGATTTCCCTGCACTCTCGCTTCCACGCGGTATCTGGTGTGGCAGCACATTCTGTAATCCCAGCTCTTGGAAGGGTGAGAGTGGCGACGCAGTACTCTGGAAATATCTCTTACATTCTAAG
This sequence comes from Apodemus sylvaticus, assembly GCF_947179515.1. Lineage (NCBI taxonomy): Eukaryota > Metazoa > Chordata > Mammalia > Rodentia > Muridae > Apodemus > Apodemus sylvaticus. The sequence goes on from NC_067474.1 coordinate 138,873,421, forward strand.
AGACTGGAGCTTTTGCTGGAGTGCCTTGGATTTCACATGCAATCAACTTTTATAACCCAAGCCAACGCAGTGCTGCAATTTTAAAGTGATATACTCTTCCATGTCTCTAACTTGGAGTGATGCACGTGTACTATTTGCTGAAAGTGGCAAATACAGAAGCTGAAAGCAACTGCTTACAGTCTTCCATAAAAGTTGACAGCATCCACTATGGATATCGGTTGGTAAACAATGATGTTTGTTTTCTGGGTCAGTTGGGATCCCTTGGAGCCAGCGACTTAATCCCATGCGAAACTCTGATAAAGATTTCTGTGAAGTATTGATTCCTTCCCCATGTGCTTTCTGTGCAGTTCAAGAAATACTGAGCAAAGCCCTTCATTAGGGACAGACACACCACTCACAGGCTGGACACACACAGCTCACACAACAGACAGAACACAATCACACACACACACACACAATGACACAGAGATAGGCAGATACCACTCACATTTACACAGACATATACCAGACAGACAGACAGACACGTGGGCAAATACTACTCACACAGATAGACACAGCACTAACAGACAGAACACACACACAGATAGATACCACTCACATACATGCAGTCACATCTACCAGGTAGACAGACACATTACACACACACACACACACACACACACACACACACACACACACACACAAGATGGATAGACCTAGCTCCTACAACAAATAGGCAGACACACACAAACTCAGGGACAAGGAGATTCGCAGAACTGCCTCCAGGCAGGCACAGGGTCAGACCCCGGGGAACAGGACAAGAGGACAGAAGACACAGGGATCATGAAATAGAGAATTCAAACCTGGACTCGCTTTAATTTCTTTCCTCAAATGGGACACCTATGATTTATTGTTGACTTAGAATAAATCGCTAATGCACATAGTCTGTGTAGGCAAGGCTGGAAGGTCAGGAACACAGGGTCGGCCTCCTGGGCACAGCAAGTATAAGATGAGCCGGGGCTCATGAGATCCTGTCTCAAAAACAAATCAAAACCAAAACAAAACAAAAAACAACAAACAAACAAAACAAAACAAAACAAACCACCACCACCAACAAAAAACCCCAAACCAACCGCCACTACCAAACCCCACAGCAGCATTTACTAAGAGTTATTTACAGATTTGTGTGTATGTGCATGTGTGTGTGTGTGTGTGTGTGTGTGTGTGTTTATCTATAGAGGCCAGAAGCACTGGATCCCCTGGAGCTGGAGTTACAGGTTACAGCTATGAACTACCTGACATGGGTGCCGGGAACTGAACCTGGGTCCTCCGCCAGAGTAGCACACTCTTCACTACTGAGCTATCTCTTCAGTCCCTGAAGGATTAATTCTAACAAGTTTTAAGGTCTACTTTCTATTTTATAGGTGTCAAAAAAAAGTGAGACCTGGAAGAGATTGAGTAATTTGTACATGGTCACGCCGTTGGTGGACACCTACTTCTGGACCTGAGCGCCTAACTGGGGCTCTGGAATTTGTGTTCTTAAACCTCCCACAATGCACCTGTGATTGAGCCCGACCTAAGAGCCTCACTGTCCACATGGAGGGAGACTGTATCTACTATAGGGCAGGGATGTAGCTCAACTTTCAGAGTGCCTGCCTAGTGGGCACAAAGCGCTAGGTTACATGTTCAGCATGGAACAAAGCAGACATGGTGCCTGTCTATAATCCCAGCACTTAGGAGGTGGAGGTGATTGGGTTAGGAGTTCAAGGTCAGCCTACAGTTTTAAGACCAGCCTGGAGAGGGACCTTATCTCAAAACCCCAAACCCAAACCAACCTGATTACGTATACACATCATTGCACATGTACACGCATATAATGTATTTTAGTTTGCTGTAAGGGCTATCTTGGTAATACACAAATACCCTGGAGCAGAGATTAACTGGGAGAACACTCAGACCACAGGTTATAGTAGTCAGTTCTTATGGGGTAGCCCATTTTCCAGGTGAATATAGTAAGGCTTTGAGAGGTCAAACAGGGAGTCAGTCGGAAAGGACTGGACAAGCTACCTGGATTCAGGGGTCTGATGTCTGTTAGCTGTGACCTTGATCCTGCTCTGAGCCTCACTGGGCTGACTTTGTTCAGGAACTATTCTTCCTGTCTCTCACAGGGCTTAGGGTGTGGTGAATCTCTTCATGGGCCTGACCTGGCTCTTTGTGCTGAAGCATTGGGAGGAAACTGTCTTTGTCTCTGCCTCTCTTCTTAGCAGCCTTCAGAGTCTGGTGTGTGCACAGGTGTAGCATGTGCACCTGTGAGTGTGTGTGTGTGTGTGTGTGCATGTATGTGCTTGTGTGTATGGTGTGCGCATGCTCATTTCCCTGCTCACTCATGTGTGATGGTGTGTCTGCCTCCTCTTCCCTCAGCCTCCTGCTCACATAGATCAACTTGACCTTTCATTGGGTCACTTCATAATTGATGGAAATGTCTCTTAACTCCAGGGTGATTATGACAATTAATGATTATAAGAGAGAGAGAGAGAGAGAGAGAGAGAGAGAGAGAGAGAGAGAAAGAGAGAGAGAGAGAGGAGAGGGGAAGGGGCTGGGGACTGGGGGAGGGGGATTGGGGAATTGCTGGAGAGCCAGGCAGTGCCGTCATTAAGAGACATTGTGTGAGATTGTTCCCCTTCAAAAGGCAGCTGTGAAAGGAGAGAGTGTCTTTTTTTTTTTTTTTTAAAGGCCCATTATGCAGGCAGCACAGGGTGCGGAGTGCTGGCGGGAGGACCGTGGGGTGTAATTAGGGCAGTGACAGCTAGAATTACCCAGTTGTCTCCACTACGGTGGCACCTCTCTTGGGTGGGAGGGGGAGCAGGAACAGGTAATGGCTGCAAAGCCCTGGACCCTTGCCACGAACGCAGGGCCCTTTGGTGAGCCAGGGTGACCTAGGATTGAGCGAGCGGAAGGGACAGGGAAGAGTTAGGGCACCACAGCTCTTCATCTCTAGACCAGGGAGGCGGCCTCTGATTTTCAGAAGTCTTTTACAATGCTCACCGCCCCTTCCAGGCTTTTCCAGCGTTCTCACCCCAACAGGGAGCTGGCAAAGGAAAGCCAATTGTGTGGAAAGAGGAGGCGGATAAATCATTTCAAAGCCTCCCAGCTCAGGGGCCCTGGCTCCTCAGCAGGAGGGGCAGCCTCAGCTTCCTGCTGGTCTATCCTGTCCCTGCCCCTGGCTGGCCAGGCTGGTGTTTATCTACAGTGCCAGTTTCTGCCTCAGTGGTCCATACAACATTGCAGAGTGTTGGCCAGGCAGACAGAAGTAATTGTTACTCCAGTCCTTCCTAATCTACAATAGAGTGACTAGTGACTCAGTTTTGCCCATTTGCTTCTGACTCAGGCCTTCCTTCTGGACCATCCCTAGCCTCTCTTCCTATGCCCTCCCCGTCTCCCAAGCTGTCTGGGATAAAATTCCTGTCATTTAGTGTCAGCTCAAACTTGGAGCTGACTTCTTTGTCCCTTGGTTTGGTTTTCCCACCCGGGGTGAGAGGATTCTAACTGTCCTTGTGCAAACAGACTGTTCTGAGAATTACACAGGTCACTGCACACATGTCTTTTCCCTTCACTTTTGAAGAGGGTTCTCTCTGTGTGGCCCAGGAGGGATGCAGATTGGTGATCCACCTGCCTCAGCTTTAGGAGTGCTAAAGCCACGGTGTCTGCCTCAAAGGAAAATTTTCCTTGAGGTCAGTGCCTCTGAATCTTCTACAAAGATGACACTCTCTTGCAGAGAAGTGGGATTGGGCAGTTTCTCCCAGGACCTCAGCTTGGCTTCCTAGAGTTGCCTGCCTTAGCTTTCTTCACTGTGTGTGTACCCAGTGCCTGCAGCATGCCAGTTGTTACATGGGGCACGGCCTTGTCTGCAGAGCGTTGCAGAGGAAATTCTTGGCGACTTGAGCCTGGTTTGTTCAGAATCTCTGTCTAGAGGTTCTGCTTTGAGAATGCACAGTAGAGAGGGGTTACCTCCCATCCCCCAAGGCATGATCTTCTTTAAGAACAAATGGGGAAAGCTGATATTTGGTAAGGAGTGAATGGCAGGCACCCGAGGGCTGGAACTTTGTTCTCCTTCTGGGAGTAGCCAAATAAGGAGAGAGAGGCTTAGCACCTCAGACCCTGGGTCACTGGTTTGGGAATAAGCAAGCGCTTCCTACCACATCCATGCTCCAGCCCCAAACAAGCTTTAGCCCATAGGCCACCGGGTCACTGCTATCCTTCAGAGCAGACCTTAAAAGCTATTATTACTTAATAATAAATCTTAAACTTTAAACAGGCAGAGCCAGAACCTCAGTTTCCTGGAACCCATTGCGCTGTTGTTTAGATAGGTTTAAATGAGCTGTGATTAAGCTAATTTTGAGGTAATTAACTTGGGGAAGGAATCCTTCACTTCTTAAAATTCTAAGTGACTGTTCGCTGTGAGAGGGAGCCCTCTCCGAGCAGCCTCGTGGCTTTCAGGAGTCCCGCTTAATTAAAACGTAAGGAACTCAGCCACAGAGCAGGAGTTTAACGTCATTAATGAAAAATGAATATTCTTTATCTAATTACACAGCATAATTAATTGGAGTCTCCAACCACAGAGGCGGAGGAGGGCAGGAGAAGTCACAAGAAGGCAGTCTCCTGCTCCCATACACCTCAGGAAGGCTCAGGCCTGCTGCCTGAGTCCTATGAGGTCTCATGGAGAGACAGAGCCTCCCCAGTGGTGCATGGCTGTGCCCAGAGCAACTACATGGTCCTTGAGTGCTCCCAGTCACCTGCGGGTACCTGGGGTCTCTTTGGTGGCAGCTGAAGCCCGTGTCAAGCAGCCCAGTCTTCTCTCTTTGTACATTTAACACATTTATTGAGGACTCTTGTTCTAGATGGAATAAAAGTTTAAGCCTCGTCCTCGGGAAGCAGGCAGGGTTGACTCCTCACTCCAAACCCACTAGCTGTGGTAGATTCTCTACGTCTTCCCTCTTTCATCTGTGAAATGGGATTGACAAGAGCCCTTGTCACGGGCATGAAGGTTTACATGGATGAATGAATATTCAAAAGGCACGTGTGACAGTGCCAGGCATACCTGGAAATTAACTAAGCATTAACTATGGAAATAAATACAAGCGAGACAGGGTAAAGGCATGGGGGAGAATGGGATGTAAGAGGAAGCCTTCTCCAGAGGGCTGGTCTTGGACGTAAGTGTTCAGAGTGGAGGGTGGGGCCAGAGTGGCTGCTTCTGCACCCCCCACCCCTGATCACTGCTGCTCTGAGTGCTGTGGGCTCCACTTTCACATTGATATTCCTCTGGGGGCTTCTTAAGTCATCACTAGTTACTTTCTCACTGGTGAGACAAAATGTCTGACAGGAAGTAACTTAAGGGCTTAAGAGCTGCTGAGGTGACTTCTGTGGGTGGAGGCGCCTCTGTCCTGCCTCAGGATCTCAGCTTGATGCTTGGGATTCAGATGGTGAAAGGAGAGAAGTGACACACACACACACACACACACACACATGCATGTGCATGCATACGCACACATACACTAAAATGTAATGAAAACAATTTTAAAGAAACAATTTTTAAAAAGGAAGGGACTCACTATGGCTAGGAAGGCTCAGAGGAACATTGTCTGATCACATTGTATCCAAAATCCTGAAACAGAGACAGAGCAAACACTTTCCACAGGGATATAAAACCCCACTGATTGGCTCCCTCCTGAAAGTGCCCCAGCCTTCCCAAGCAGGGCCACCATGTGGGGGCCAAGTATTGAAACACTTGAGCCCAACGTGGACATTTCCCGGTCATCCCACAACAATGCTCGTTCTGCATTTTCATTACATTTCCCCCCAGTCAATCCAAATTTTGCTCTAGGCAGGCAGTTAGGTTAAAGCAACATCTACCTGTAGTGAGACTGGTACAGAGTCCGTGTCTCGAGATATATACCTATCAGCTTTCGGTTACTAGGACAGAGTACCAGGAGACACAATTTAAGGGGGAATTTGGGCTTATGGGTTCAGAGAAGTCAGCTGGTGGTGCTAATTGCTTTGGCCTAAGGTGAGGCGGGGCATCGTCACAGCTGGATGAGGAGGGTGCTAGCTTTGTGGCTGCTAAAAGAGAGATAAGTAGATGGATAGAGAAACAGAGACACCCAGAATATGAGGACAAATTATATTCTTAAGGCCACACACCCTCAAGGACACACTCCCTTCAACTCCTCCAGTCCTGTCACCTCCCAGCAGACCACCAAATTATGAACCTGCCAGTGGGTCAATCTACTGATGGTGTCAGATGATACCAGTTCCCCACTTGCTTCTAAACTCTGCCACACTGGGGACTGCTGCACCTTCAATGTGCAAGGCTTTAACATGTGGTGGACACTTCAGATCCAGACCAGAGCAGGACATCTTGGAGATGATTCCTTGAGACCTAGGTTATGACGAGACAGACGCCTGCGCAGTCGTCTCTTCTGATGACTTATGATGAGACACCCAAGGCTCAGAAACACAGGCTTCCCTTCTGGGTCTAGCTTTAGCTTCAGTTCTCTCTCTGGGTCCTCTCAGTTTGCTGGGCTGTCAGCTCGACCCCTGAGACCTGGTGCACTGGCTGGTTTTGAATGTCAACTTGACACAGGCTGGAGTTATCACAGAGAAAGGAGCTTCAGTTGGGGAAATGCCTCCAGGGGGCATTTTCTCAATTAGTGATCAAGTGGGAAGGGCCCCTTGTGGGTGGTGCCATCTCTGGGCTGGTAGTCCTGGGTTCTATAAGAGAGCAAGTTGAACAAGCCAGGGAAGCAAGCCAGTAAGGAACATCCCTCCATGGCCTCTGCCTCAGCTCCTGCTTCCTGACCTGCTTGAGTTCCAGTCCTGACTTCCTTTTGTGATGAACAGCAATGCAGAAGTGTAAGCTGAATAAACCCTTTCCTCCCCAGCTTGCTTCTTGGTCATGATGTTTGTGCAGGAATAGAAGCCCTGACTAAGACACCTGGCCATCTTGAGGGTTTCTTTGTCATGTGCTGAGGGATCTGTACCATCCCATGATTCCATTCCCCACCCCCACCCCTGATTTGGGGGCATGGTAGTGCTGGGAATCAAACAAAACTTTTGGGTACTACTAATGCAGTTTTTAGTCTGACTTCAGGAAGTTCCTCCACCTCTTCCTCCTGTTCATGTCCCCCACCCCCCAATCTGTGTAGAGCTATGCACAGAGGGAATCACTGCAGTTTAAAGACCAAGAAAGCTCCACCCGACCCTGGGCAGATGTGTTCAACCTTGTTGTAGCCTTCTCTCCATCACCAGATCCTCTGGCTTAGCCAGTTCTGAGGCGAAGGAAGGCAAGCAGCTCCGGATGGTGGCCCTGGTCACATCTCAGTCTAGCTGAAGCATCCAACAGGAGAAGGTAGTTGCCAGGACGTCAACCTGGACTGGGCAGGCTGCCTTCTAAGTGTGCACACTGGCTGTCCTAGAAGGACCCTCCACACCTGCTGGAGCTTTGCTGGGGCTGCCCTCAGTGCCTTCCAATGAGGACATGTCTTTGGGGGAGGGGCAGGAAGAGGGGTGGGAGGCTTCCAACTGAGCTAAGCCGATTACACTCCACAAACTGTATCCATTTAATCTCTAAAGTGTTTTGACTTTGTCTTTGGGAAGAGAAAGAAGTGGCCCCGGGCGGGCGTGGGGTGGGGGGTGGGGCAGGCTACTTGTATATGTGTGTGTGTGTGTGTGTGTGTGTAGCATTCGAGAAATGACAACAGATGGTAGTGTGTTGCTGGCTGTCTCCAGAAACCCACTGCTACTAAAGGGTACTTTGGAATGTCCCCAGCATCTTGCAAAAGTCCTTCACTCCTGGAATTTTGGGGACACCAGAACCTTCCCAAGGGACCAGTCTTGAAGGGTCCAAGAGAGGACCAGGGGCAAGGAGTGTGTGTCAAGGGTTCCATGCATAGAAATGTCTGCTGTGCAGCTTAGGTGTGGCTAAGGAGACAGTCATGGTTTCCAATTTCCTTCCTGCATCTGGGTTTCTTCGCTGTTTATTACACAGATCTCTATATTGTCCCCAAAGCCATGGTCATTGTCCTGCAGTGAAAGACAGCATTTTAGCAACAAGGACAGAGTTCACTATGGAAAAGGGGGAGCCTCTGCTCCTGGTTCCAGGAGAACCAGCCTCTTCTGAAGCAGCTACAGAGAGGCTGAGGCTGGGGCTGAGACAGCCTCTCCACTCCCTGTCAGGCCCAATGTCAGGCCTAGCTGTTCTTAATTTGATGTTTCTTGAGATAGCAGGAAGCACCTCAGTCCTGTTTCACCAGCTCCGGTTTTCGTGGAAATCAAATCGACTGCTCTGTTGTCCTTTCAATCACCTGTCTCTGAATGGCTTGGCTTAACTCTCCAGTCAGGATGATGGGGTTTCAATCACTGCTCATCCAAGAAAAAAAGTGCACGTAGGGGTGTGTATGTGTAGAGAGGACGTTCTTCCTCAAAAGCACTTTGCATGTTATTAAATAATAGCAACACTCCCCAATTCACTGGGAGCCTGGGGAGACTCTGAGAAGAGGCACACAACACATCACAAAGCTGTGATTTATCTTGTCAGTTTCTTTCAGATCCGCTTTGCAGCCCAGTTAGTGGAAGGACAAGTGACACTTGACTTTGCAGGTGGCAGGAGAAGGTCCTGGAGGCGGCTGGGGGAAACACTGGTCAGATCCGACAGTGTGATGCTGCATTCCTTCCTTAATAGATACTTTATGGAAACAAGTCCCATCGCTCTAGACCGCCTGCGGGATCTTCCTCTGGGGAGACACAGCTCTGCCCTTGGAATCTGTCAGAGCCGGGTCTGAGTGTTGGCACTGCTGATGTCTGGTTATAGAGGCTGACACGGAGTCACTTTGCCGGATGAGCCTCCGTTTTCTGTATTGTCCAATGGGGAGAACAGTGTCCTGGTGGGATGAATTGAGGCAGAGAGTAGAGTGGAGAAGTCACAGAACACCTTGTGCTGAGGCATTTACCCTGGAGCTGGGACTAGAGATGGTATCCCATGCATGCAGGTGATGTGTAGAGTTGTGTCTAGAGCTACCTGGAACAAAGCATGCAGGGAAGCCTGCACTGTGCAAACGGTACACAGAGCCCTCACTATGCAAATGAGCTCCAAAGCCCTAGCTGGACCACGAGCATCTCCCCCCCCCCTCTTGCTTCCCGGTCCACAGGGATGTGAGCAAGTTGCTGCCACAAGCGCCTGCCCCGCCCCGCCCTGCCCCACCCCAGGATGGGCTACGGCTCCTCAAAACACACTCTGTACCCCCTTGTCGACTCCACAGATGCTGTCAGAATCCAATCTACTGACCTGATGATGGTCAGTAGGGGGCTAGGTTTACTGACACAGCACCCACGTGTGGGCGTAAGGAGGCGGCTGGAGCATGGCTGACAACGGCTTTCTGCTACCAGGGTCCTGTGGTGGGAGGGGTGAAGTGGAACATGCTATCAGATCTGGGGGCAGCTATGCACCCCTTCTTGTCCCTGCTGAGCCATGTTACATGTTGAGCAGGTTACAACCATCTTATATGAATCTGCATTCCTTTCTGAGTCTTACTTTTCTCATCTACAACACAAACTTTTCTTCTTTTCCTTTCCTTTCCTTCCTTTTCCCTTTCCCTTTCCCTTTCCTTTCCCTTCCCTTTCCTTCTTTCTTTCTTTCTTTCTTTCTTTCTTTCTTTCTTTCTTTCTTTCTTTCTCTCTCTCTTTCTCTCTCTCTTTCTCTCTCTCTTTCTCTCTCTCTCTCTCTTTCTCTCTTTCTTTCTCTCTCTCTCTCTTTCTTTCTTTCTTTCTTTCTTTCTTTCTTTCTTTCTTTCTTTCTTTCTTTCTTTCTTTCTTTCTTTCTTTCTTTCTTTCTTTCTTTCTTTCTTGTTTTTCAAGACAGGGTTTTTCTGTGTAGTCCTGGCTGTCCTGTAACTCACTCTGTAGACCAGGCTGGCCTCGAACTCAGAAATCAGCCTGCCTCTGCCTCCCCAAGGGCTGGGATTAAAGGCATTCGCCACCACTGCCTGGCCAAACTTTCTTTATCTATTAAAAAAAAACAATAACAACCATCACCCCCTAACTCTGCCCCGTCAAATCCCACCTCAAACTATAACCTAAGCAAACCTTTGCCGTGTAACAGAACCCCTGCTCCTTTGTACTGTGTTTCCATTCCAACTCAGCCGTGCTCTGCTCCAGCTCACTGACTCCCGTGGAAATACTTTAACAGATTCCCTTGCTTTGTTTTTTTCTATCCACAAGCACACTCGTGTCTCTGCCCAGTTCTCTGTTTCAGGATACAAAGATGCAGCAGTCCTCTGGAGGTGTCCACTTTGTATCTGTGACATCAGATTGCTTCAAGGAATAAGAGGGAAGCCTCAGGTTCAGGAGCTGTCTCCTGCCAGGAGCCTCAGCTGTCTGACTTCCACGTTTGGAAGGTTGTGGGTACATTATCGTTTCTATGTATTGAGTGCCTGGTGCAGATAAGGTATTTACTCATTTGAATACATGAAATTTTTATGAAAAGGAAATTTATACATAGCCTTGAAATTTTACTTCCCTTAGCTCTGTCTGGGACTTGTGAGCTTGAAAAACTGAAAATTGGGACATGGGAACCTTTGGCAGGGGCCAGGGCCAGCGAGAAGAGTCAGCAAGCTTGCGCGCCTGCAAACGTTGGTTAGCAGTGTTTGTGTTGGATCGTGGCCATGGCCAATATCTGCATATGCATGTGTTGTTTGTGTCTGCCCCACCTCCTCCCTGCATCTGGAGCAGTGCTGAGAGACAGCAGCAGAACAAGGCTGCAGATCATGACATATTTACCATCTAATCCTTTATAGAAAAAAGATGGGGGGGGGGGGAGAACAAGGAAGATTCCTCTAGGCAGGTGCCAGGAGAGGAAAGGTGCTTACCACAACCTCAAGAATGGAAAGCCAGGGTGAGTGAAACAAAGAAAGGGAATTCATGAGTCAAGGAGAGTCTGGAGACATGGGGGAGGGGTGAGTACGGACAGTGTTCTTTAGCCTCAGCCACCCTGTCTTAGTGTCATGGTGACCCGAGTGGCCTTTCTACCTCTCATTTTCCCTTAGGCTACAGTTTCAAGACCAGGCCTCAGTAGTAATCCCTACATCCCTGCTTGCTCCTTTGAATCCTGCCAAGGAAACACATCGAGGCTGACCCGCTAGTTCTAAGGCATGGCAAAGAGCCACTGAGGGCCGCATCAGCCTAAATCATCTGGCCAAGCTGACCCGAACACACAGGCAAGCAAGCGTTCTTCTTACTGCTGGCCCACTGGGTTTTGGGGAAGTTTGTTACACAGCCGTAGCTGACTCAGCTGTGTGAAGAACTCTGAATCGGATTTGAAGTGCAATTGGATGTCATGGAAAGGCCTCACCAAAAAGATGTAGAGGTTGTCAGTGATCTCCCTGCATACTGTAAGGAGAGGGAGGGATGTGGAGAAAGTGGGAGGCTCTTCTGGGCTGTGTGCACCAATAATGAGCATGCGCACGGAGCAATAGCACCACTTGTCACACATGGAATGGACTGACCCTTCCCCATGCCTCCAGCATCCTCTAAACATCCTCCTGACCTTGATGTGCCAGGGTCGGTAACCTTTATCCCTAGATGATAGAATTTCCAAGGTCAGGGACTTGACATGACCTTCTCCGTGTCCTCTGGTTCTCCATAGAGCCAGGTTAGCACATTGGTTTATGGTCACCCTGAAATGGATTGCTATAGAAGCTCTTATGGCTGCTGTGCCCGAGCTGGGTTTTCACCTCCGCAGTCATGTACAGACCCACACTCTGAGTGACTTCTGCCAGGTCGCAGCCTGACTATCTTCAGAGCCTTCTCAGCAGACAGGGACCACATGAGAGATTCCCCTTGTCCCAGTGTCCTGAAGAGGACGCTATGGAGCCAGCTGTGCCGAGGCACCGAGGAGACTCTGATGGCAAGGCTGAGGAGCTGGGCAAGGCCTGTAGCCAGAGCTGGGCAAGGCCTGTAGCCAGAGCTGGGCAATGCCTGTAGCCGGAGCTGGGCAAGGCCTGTAGCTGGAGCTGCTTACAGACCCTTCCCAGAAATGAGTGAGGCGACCCACGGCTCCCACCAGGTGACACTCTTTCTGTGCAGAAGATTCCTAACACATTTACCTACAGCATCTCTGGGGAGAAGAAAATCTGTCTGTATGTACACAATCCAATTTAAATCAGGAAGTTGATACGTTTGGGTTAACTCTGTCCGCCCTGGTGCTCACACTATTCACCCAAGAGACTCAGGATATGGAACCAAAACATTTCATAACAAATACTGTGGTTCTGCCCCAGAGGAGCAGGCCCTGGACAGGGCTAGACTCTGGTTTCATTAGTCCCTGGAAATGTCACAGAAAGGGACGAGGGAAAATGGCAGCAGTCCCCAGCCAGCCTCCAGATAGTGGCTCGTTTCAGAAAACAAATTTGAACCAATTCAATAGAGCAGCCTGGTTCAGCAGAATTGGTTGGACAGACACCAAATCAGCACTCCTCTCTGGGCTAGGAGGCGCTAGGCGGCCAAGAACACCATTGTGGAGCCTGGCATAGTAGCCCTTTCCTCTCATTCATTAAAAAAATAAAATTAATGTATTCATTTGTGTATTGGGGTAGTGGCTAGAGTCCCATGACGTGTGTGTGTGTCAGTCAGAGAACAAGTCTTAGGAGTCTGTTCTCTCTCTCCATCATGTGGATCCCAGAGACCGAACTCAGACCGTGAGGCTTGGTAGCAAGCACCTTACCCACCGAGCCATCTCATGACCCTCTCAACCCTTTCTTATTAACGTATATATTTCTTTACAGAGTCTCAATGTATCCTAAGCTGGCTTTGAACTCCTAATCCTTCTACTTCCACTTCCTAAGTCCTCAGATGATGAGTGTGCGCCACCACACCCAGCTTCATTTTATAGTAATGCATATTAATTATACTAAATAATTGGCCTCATTATATTTTCTACATCTCTGTGGTGTACTTTGGTCAGCTCCTCCATAAATCTCTCATTTCCCCCACCACCACCACCACTGCTTCTGGTCCCTCTTCTGGTCCCACCAATAAGCTCTTCACATTTTCATGTCTTTAAAAACAATTTATACTCAGAATACAAGAAAAAATGCAATATTTGTCTTTCTGAGTCTCGCTTATTTCAATATCATGATCTCTGATTCCATTCATTTTTTTTCTATAAACGATACAATTTAGTTCTTCGTTATGGCTTGAATAAACTCCACAGCAAGCATCTACCACACTCTGTTCATCCACTCAGCCACCGATGAGCTCATGACACCGCTTGAAGATTGGGAATGTGGTAAAATCACGTTGAGAGCAATTACTGGATATAAGTCAGCTTCTCTGGCTGGGCTGACTGTAGGCTGTGCTCCCTGCAGCATGCCTGCGTCTCTCTGTAGAGTCTGACCGTTTGACTGTAAGAGCTCACTATAATCTGTTTTACAGTGAGGTCTAATTAGCATAGTAAAATGCAGGTTCAGATGAGTTTTTTTTTTATTCGATATATTTTTTATTTACATTTCAAATGATTTTCCCTTTTCTGGCTCCTCACTCCCTGAAAGTCCCATAAGCCCTCTTCCCTCCTCCTGTTCCCCCATCCACCCCTTCCCACTTCCCTGTTCTGGTATTGCCCTATACTGCTGCACTGAGCCTTTCCAGAACCAGGGGCTACTCCTCAGTTCTTCTTGGACATCATTTGATATGTGGATTATGTCTTGGGCATTCCAAGTTTCTAGGCTAATAGCCACTTATCAGTGAGTGCATACCATGATTGATCTTTTGAGACTGGGTTACCTCACTTAGGATGATGTTCTCCAGCTCCAACCATTTGCCTTTAACACAGGTGTTCCGTATACCTAACACCTTAATCAAGATCCACTGCAGTGTTGCCCCTGTGTGTGTGTGTGTGTGTGCTAGAGAGTGTGCTAAGATCTCATGTAACACAGGCTGACCTTGAATTTGCTGTGTGGCCAAGGATGATGATGATGACCTTCTGATCTTCCTGTCTCCACTTCCCAAGTGCTGGAATTATAGCTGTGTACCACTGAGCCTGGTTTATGTGGTGCTAGTATTGAACCCAGGGCTTCCCGTGTTCTACAAACTGAGTCACATCCACAATTTGCAGTTACATTTGGCTGTCCTCTCATGTCTGAACTATTATCCCTTAAATAGGTAGTCAACATGAAATTTATGACTGAACTAATAGTCTTTTGGTTATCAAGATCTTTGCAAAAGGCTTATATTTTATACTTAAAGCCACATTTTGGTTTAGGCCAGCCATACAGGAATAGCCACTTGCTGCTGTAGGCTCTGCTGTGGAACACCACTGCAGAACAACACGATTAGCTCAGAAAGCACGTCTGCTTGTCCCTTACATCTCCACGCACCCAGATTCAGCCATGCTCAGACTCCTGTCACCACAGCCTCACCCATCTTACCTCTCTAGACCCTCACATGAAGGAACTGCAGCCATATGCAAGTTCCTTTTAGGGTCCTTTCACTCCATGAAATGTCTTTGAAGTCCCGTCTACGTGTTAGTTCTTCAGGCCTTTGTGCGCATGTGTATGTGTGCCTACAGGAATGTGGAGGTCAGAGGTTAACGTCTCCTATCTTTCTCGGTCACTCTCCACTCTGGCTTTTGGACAGGGTGTCTCACTGACGAGGTGAAGCTGCTCAGTAAGCAGTGGGGATCTGCTTGTCCCCAAGGCCTCCCCAGTACTAGGTTTACAGACTCACTACAGGGCCTGGCTTTTTTTTGAGTGGCTACTGAGGATCCACACTCAGATCCCTGTGCTTTCACAGTGAGCACTTTGCGGGCTGAGCCATCTCCTCACCCCCTCCCTGTGACCCTGTTCCATTTCCTTGCCGAGTGGCACTGTATAGCACGCTGAGGTTCTCTGTACATGCGTGTGGTGGATAAACACTTGCTTTTGAGTACCAGTGTAATGTGGTATGGGGCATGAAGACACATCCCCACCATTCTACTCAAGGGCAGGAAGATAACCAGAATTTAAAAGGATGACAGATGGTCTAGGTCAGTGTCCCCAGAAAGGGAACACTTTGGTTGGATAGCCTGGGCTAGAGTCCTGGTGGAGAAGGGAGACAGATGATGGATGATGGGTGATAAGAGTGACTGGGGGACAGGTTTATGGGGTGATAGCCAATGATGGCTGTCTAGCACTGACTCTGAAGGTCATCAATGCTACCGTCAAACAACCTTCTAGAAGCATGACCAGGTGCAGGTCACAACCATAGGTCAGAAAGATCTTCCTAGAAGAGGAGATACTTGGTCTGGGTCTCGAAGGACAGTCTTTCCTCCTGTGTCCCCAGCAAACCTATGTTAAGTCTCTTTGACTTGTGTTGGTCTGTTTCCTTTACCTAGACTCTCCTCTGGCCTTCTTGCACACAACATGGCTTCTCCCTGTCCTTCTTCCTGCCCCAGGGTTAATTGCCTGCCACCCTAGAGTTTCTCAGCTCAATACCTACAGTTTCTCATGCTATACGCCAGCCCAGCCTGTCTCCTGTGGGGAGCCATGCCAGTTGTCACACCTGGCCTGCTGCTGGACAGAGGTCACCTTAGCTAGAGCTGTCTCTAGTGTTCTAGATCCTGTCTATAGAGGGGACAAGGACTCTGGGGACTGCCTGGTCTGGGAACCCCTCACTTTTTTTTTTTTTTTTTGAGACAGGGTTTCTCTGTATAGACCTGGCTGTCCTGGAACTCACTCTGGAGACCAGGCTGGCCTTGAACTCAGAAATCTGCCTGCCTCTGCCTCCCAAGTGCTGGGATTAAAGGCGTGTGTCACCACTACCCAACTGAACCCCTCACTATTATATCTGCATATGTTACAGCCAAGGTGACTTTGTATAGAGGTTTGAACTGTACCATGAAATCTATTACTACATTCCTTCAGTGACTTGAGCTGACCTGGAGTACACTTGGTCTCGTTTCTCTACCAGTGTGGCAGAGATGGTAAAAAAAAAAAAAAAAAAAAAAATCACTTTTTCCAGAAATTGGGAAATCAGCTTCAACTTGTCCTATGGAAAACAGATGGAGGCCCCCTCTGGATCCGAGGTGTCCTGGCCTCGCCCACAAAGCAGGACCCCCACTCCCTGGTAACTTCTCTCCAAGACTTACCTCCTTAGAGGTAACTGATTTCTTTAAACTCGGGAAGAAGAAAAAAAGAAAAAGGGAGACTGTGAAATAGATTTATGACCATGTTAGAAACATTGGATTGAAGAATTGATCCCTACGGCTAAGTCATTTCCCCCTTTCGTGTAAAATATAAATAAATCTGGGTGACTTAGCCTGAGCGATGAGTCGCCTGCCAGCTGGGTGGCGAGACACGCATGCCCTTCAGAGGCCAAACCTCCTTCCCTTGACCCCATCAATTAGCTGTTCTAAATGGCTCTGGCTTTCTCCCTTAGGGGATACTGGCTGTGCCTTTCCCTTCGCTGGCCCACTGGGTAAGTGAACACGTTGATGGGTGCTGAGGACACCTCAGAGGATTCCGTCCTCAACCTTGGTGGACCCGCTGAACTTTAGACTGTAACTGGAGAGCTGGTACAATGACTGCGACTTGGCTCTAGGCTCAAGGTGGCTGAGCAGCTCGAGTGTGTGATTGTACAACCTGCAGCTCCTCTCCCTAAAGGTTTCCCAGATTTCTGGGCTGAGGCAGCCAGCGAAGCGAGTCCTAAATTACTCCGGGAGGGAGGCCACATTCATTGTCCAGGTTCTCACGGTGGTTTAATTTTAGCACACGCCCCTGGGGACCTACTGGGAGGGAGCGTGTTGGCTAACTCCCGCCGCTTCCCCTCTCCCACTAGCGCAGGCTCTGCCCCGCTGCTGTTGGTCAGAGCCCTCTGGGCTTGGCAGCCCGGGAAAGGATTTTGTAAAGTGCAATTTTCCAGAAGAAAGACGTCTTGGCTTCCTCCATGTTTTTCTATCAGTTAAGAACACAGGCATACAGATGGACTGATGCTAAGGGGTGGGAACCTGGGCCCCGGGGCCCCAGGAAGGGGCGGAGTCTGCCTCAGGCTGGGCAGAAATGGCTACATGAGATTCCTCCGTAGGCAAATAAATAAATAAATAAATAAATAAAATAAAAAAAATTTAAAAAGTGCAGTGGCTTCTAGGGTAGGGATGGGAGGCAGGCTGGGTAATTTCTGTCCTCTTACCTGTATTCTGCAACCTCTGTTCTGGATCACCGCAAGACCCGGGGACAGAGGCGACTATGCAGTTTCTCCAGTGATTCTGCCAGGGGCTTTGGCCTTCTGCCTCCACAGGATGCTGGGCTCAGACGGATGCTTGCCTCACTGGCACGCAGAGTTCTTGAGGCTGATAAACTCAACCTTCCAGATCATAATTTTGAGCTTCCCGCTGCTTGTAAGCAGAGGATCTTGATGGGCAGAAATGGGACCAAGGAGCTGGATCGCGTATGACCTGGGTCTACATGTTGGTCTATTTTTGTTACTTAGGTGCTTCGGACTAAAGCTAGATCTTCACCACATGCTTTCCCACTGAGATGTAGTCCAGTTATCCTTGTGGGTCATCAGAACTACATTCCCATGCTTGGAAAGTTCACCAACTTTTGAGTCTTGGGCATGGGGTGGGGTGAGTGGAGTGGGGTGGGGTAGGGGAGGTGAGGGTGGCGGGGGAGGGGTTGGGAAGCCCACAGGCTCAGCAGAATCTAAGACGGGCTTCCTGCCGTGAGAGCAGAGAGAGGGGGGACACACCCAACCTGTACTGTGACCAGGGAGAAAATAGCAGGGACCCACATGATCTGTTTGTGGGAGGGCAGCAGATGCAGGTGACTGAATTTGGTTTCTGTGGGCATTTGGTGGGGGTGTCCCACAGCAGCAGGAGGGAGGTGACTTGTAGACCTGAGGAGGAGACACTCGTGGTGGTGGTAGTGATGAGGACTCTCCTCCATATCCTGGAGCCAGTCAGCATTGGCATCAGTCATGCCCCAAGGCCTGTTTCCCTAGAGATGTGACCCTGTGTCCAACCCAGCCAGACCCCCTGGGGAAGAGTTGGGAAGGTGGCCACAGGAGGAATGGGAGGAGCCTTGAACCCAGCTTTGCAGGGAGGCTGGGAAGCAGATAATCCTACTGCAGGGTCTCTTCTGCAGCTGCTGGTTGTCTGAGGCCCCGGAGAACGAGGCCTCAGAGTGAGCCCAGATGGTCCCAAGAGATCTCTGTCCCAGTTTGCCACTGGGTTTTGTTCCCATGGAGTCTCAGGATCCTATCTCCAGATCCTTTAAAGCTCTTCCAGAGCAGGGTCCCGACAGAACAGAGAAGAGCTCTCCCTTCAGTGTGTGTGTGCACGTGTGACATGTGTCATGGCATGCATGTGGACGGAGGTCAGAAGACAACCTGCAGGAATCAGCTTTCTCCTTCTACCATGTGGGGGCCTGGGGATGAACCCAGGTTGGGAGGCTCTGCGTAAGGGTAAGCAAATGCCTTTGCCTTCTGAGCCATCTCACCAGCCTCCCGTCCTTCCACACCTCCTTCCTTTCCCCAAGCTTTCTCTCTCCTGTCAGGATTTCACCATGTAGTGCTAGCCAGGTCTCAGCCTCGCAGTCTCTGCATTGGTTCCTATGTGCTGGGGTAACAGATACATGTTTTCAGGCCTGGTTTTAAATCTCTGTTCTTAAGACTAGGCTCTGTAGTCAATCCAGTTTGTTTTTCTAACCCCAGATCTCTGGTTATGGTTTAATCAGCACCAAACAGAGCAGGTCTATCACCTTTTGTATGGATGTAATACCTTTAATAATGGGTAACACCTTTAATAAAGTTTCTGAGCACTGTATTAGTTTTGCGAGTTGGTCCATGGAGTTATACAGTCATTACAGACTTAGAACGTTACTGGAATTAACCCTTCTTTTCAAGGGCTGGGAACTCAAGTCTGCTCCTGTGCAGTTTGTCTTTGGAAATGGTAGAGTCTGCCTTCAGGGCTGGTCTCCACCCTGTCTGTTCTCTAGGCTCGCACAGCTTCTCCAGCACAAAGCTGGGTCTCTGTGCTTCATGTCGCTTGCTCTGGCTTTCCATGGGAATATAATTGGAATTTCACAGTCATCAGTTTCTTAAATGATTTTTCTGAGCTGTGCAAGATGGTGAGTCACAAAATATCGTCAGAATATTTTCTGAAAAGCTGCTGACAGAAATGAACCTGCTTTCCGTTAGCCTTTTTGGGGAGCATTTGATAAGCTCCTACTGTGTGTGTGGGGGGGGGTGGGGGAGCACTGTGCTCCACACTGAAGGAGGAGGGGAAGGTATAGGAGACACAGCTGGACTTCATCTTGCTGCAGCCTAGAGGGTGAGATTTGGGTGAACTTGTGTTGAACTTCTAGAAGTGCAGAGCAAAGCCGTGGATAGACCAAGGAGTCAGAGGAGAAGTGGGTGGAGAAGACCCGGGGGCTCCTCCGCTTCATCTGATAGAAAGCAGAGCTTGAGTTTCTAGGCGCCACGTGGAGAGGTGTTTTCTAGGCACTGGATGGCTGCAGGATATTCTGCCTGGAAGTTGAATATGACCCTTCTGAAATCTGACTCTCGCTATTGGTTTTCTCTTAAGTCCGCCCTGCTTCCTTCTCCTTGTGGTGGTCTGCTGCTCAAATGGCCGTGCCTCCTGATGGTCTGGACAGATCCCCTCTGAGCTCGGGCTGTAGGGAGAGCTTCCCACAATGTGACCTTTTGTGATGTGGCCTCCTTGTTTACACCACACAGACAGTTCCGGACCCTTCATCTCTGGGCTTTCCTGACTCCTGTGTACCTGACCTGCTGACTGTGCCACACGGGAGATTAGAGCCGAACCCGGAGCCCGCTATAACCGAGTGATAATGCTGACATTGTAGATCTGTCTCGGTCATACCGTGTGTCCCAGATAAGAGCGGAGGAGTCTGCATGTCACCGCTGTGGTGTGTCCTAGACCCCCAGTCTCAGACTCTTGCTGAGGAAATGCCAGATCAACTCAGAGATTCTGAGAAACATCCTGTAATCAAGCTGACTGCAGCCCTGCTGAAAAACCAGGGTCATGACCGTGAGAAACGGCCGCAGAGTAGCTGAGGCCGGGGCATCAGACCATGAGATGCCACAGGGCTGCTGGGTTACAGTCTGAGCAGAAAAGGACATTCACAGAGAGTCAGGGACAAGTCACGCTGTATCTGTAGTTTAGTAGGGCGTTGCATGTACAGAATTATTACTGTTATTGTTGTTATTATTTGAGATGGGTCTCATGTGACCCAGCTGTGCAGCTGAGGATGACCTTGCCTCCTGATTCTCTTGCCTCTACCTCCCAAGTGCTGGAGTTAGAGCATGTGTCAGCACACCCAATTTTATTTGCAGCTGGAATCTAACCCAGGACTTCATGCATGGTAGGCAAACATTTTACAAGCTGAATGGCATCTCCTTATCATCATCATCATCAATATTTCTCACTGTACAGTGCAAGCTGGCTCAGAACTCACTATATAGCCAAGGCTAGCCTCGGACTTGAGATTCTCCTTGCTCAGCCTCTCATGTTCTGGGACGGCACTCACTGCAACTGTTTCATTTCTTAAATTTTATTTATGGCTACAGAGATGGCTCCATGCTTAAGAGCACTTGGTGCTCTTATCGAATATCTGGGTTCAGTGCCCTGCACACACAGGGCAGTCCACAACTGTTTGTAGCTCCAGTTCTAGGGGATCTGACAGCCTCTTCTGGCCTCTGCCGGGTACTAGGCATGCACATGGTGTGCATGCGTCTGTGCAAGCACACACTCATACACACAAAATAAAATAAGAACATTCATTTGCGTGTGTTTTGGTGTGTATATACCATGGTGTGCCCGTGAAGGTCAGGTGACAACTTGAGGGAATTGGTTCTTTCCATCGCGTGGGTCCTGGCCTTCAAGCTCAGGTCAAGTAGCTTGGTTGTGAATGCTTTTATCTGCTAAGCCAGCCCAATCCAGCTGACTTGTTCCACTTGATGACTTTACATGGGTGGGAGGGCATTGTCTCTGGGAAGCATCCTCTCAGGGAGCACCTTGGGGGGAGCAGGGTCTCAGGGAGCACTATACTGCATTTACATCTTGTCTATAATCAGAGCTTATTCTATAAACTAAAGGCTGGCAAGATGGTTCCGTGGCTAGGCCGTTCTTGCTGCAAAAGCCTAACGACCTGAGAACTCACGGTGGAAAGAGAACGAACTCCAGGAAGGTATCCTGGAGATGCCACCTCCATGAGAGGGCCATGATGCCTGTGCACACCCCCAACAATAAAATAAAACTTGTTCCAAAATAAAAACTTTTAAAGAAGAAAATGAACAGATGTTATAGAAACGTGGCTTCAACTCTGTCCCCCACCCCTAGCTGTGTGGCCTTGGGTAGGATGCTTCAACTTCTGAGTCTCAGTTTCCCAAGACTAATAATGGAGCCATCAGTGGGGCAGAGGCCAGCACAGTGGGGCAGTGAGCCTCCCTGGCACCCAGTCTACAAGGGGTGTGGCCCACAGGAAGCAATCGATAGACTTAGTTGGTGTTATTGTTATTGATGAAGGTGCAAGTGCAGCTTCTAAAGGCTGGGAGGGCTGAGGAATACTCGGGGTGACAGGATTCAATAAGCTTTGAATAATTCAATGTGATTCAAGTAAATGAATGTCTATGGATTTCATTTGTGGCCTGGGTCATGTCCTGGAACCTGGAGAGAGAACTCGGGATTCCACTGTGTGTCTAGGAGTTAGGAGGTGCGGAGGGTGAGGAGGTAGAGTTGGTTAAAGGCATGGTCAGGTGGCTGTGGAGTCACAGGAAGAGCTCAGCTGAGTCTGAGGTTGCAGGAAGGATCCAAGAGGAATTCAGGATGTGGAAGGCCTTGGCTGGAAGTGCTTCATCTTTTAGATTGGGTTTTGACATTTGTATGTTGTGGATCTCCGGGTTCAGGTGAGGAATCCTTCAGTCCACATACCGGGCATCTGTGCTTGGTGCTGGAGTGACCACACATCCTCTGAACAGCTCTACATAGGGCTGGGGAGGCTTTATCCATGGGTTGTGGGTAGCTGCCATGGACTGTCGTCTAGGTGGGGCGTGGCCAGCACCATCTTGACATCAGGATGTCTGGGATTCTTAGAGCTCACAAGGTCCTGATAGGATGAGTCTCTCTAACCTTCCTTTGAAGAAGGAAGCAGAGACAGTCACAAGGTCTTCACCAGAGAGATTCCAGCCACTCACTACTTCCTGAAGCCCTCTGCGAGTTGTGTACAACTCTGTAACAGCCACAGGGGGCCTCAGGAAGTGCTAGCAGGCATGGCCAAACTTTTAACATTATCACTTGATTTACCAAGTTCATGCTTTTTAAAAGTGATGCTAAAAATGTTTTAAGTAAGCTCAGGGTTTTGTGTTGGGCTGTTTCCATAACTACCCTGGGCCAGGTGTGGCTCTCAGCCTATGTGTTGGACACACCCATCAGATCAGTGTGAAAGGCGAGCTGAAGGGGGGGACTCTGTCTGTGCAGCTTTCTGGTCCACTCTGATGCTGAGGTATTGACACAACTGTTTTGTCCACACTCCCATAAGAAACTCCAATAAATATCCAATGAGTGTCTCACTGCTTGTCTAAGCTAGACTTAGGAGGACTCGTTTCTTTGGTCTCTATATTTGCTACCCTATCTTGGGTGAAAAGCCAGCTTTTCATCTCCCTAGGAAGTCATATAACAGCAGAATCTCACAGAGGCACGGGCTCCCTGAATGGCAGAGCACCGGCTGGAAGAATGTGGGTCCCAGCTCAGGCTGATGACTCAGTTCTGGTCATGGTGTACAGGAATAAGGCACTGCAGGCTGAAGGCCCGCGTGCCACCGCATACTGCATTGGGGTGTCTAAATCCTGTGGTGTGACCTAATGTCATTTGTAGTGCGAGAAGAGGGATGGATGGATGGGGAGACAAGTGGGGTGCGGAATGTTGGACTCTACTGTTGTTAGTCCTGGCATTCAGGTGCCATGGCTGCCCTGCAAGTCTGGAGATGGAAGCCTTGGTCGCTAGCTGAAGGCTGTTCTGTGCTCTGTGTAGGGCACTGCTGAGGTCCCCATGCCCCACTGTAAAAGGGACATGGAAAGCCCCATACTGCGGGGCCAGGAGAGCATCCGACAGGGTGGAAACACCTCCCAATAAGATAGAGATGACTCAAGGAACTGCAGGGGACAATGGAGGGTGGAAACACCTTTGATTAAGAGATGGCACAAGGAACTGCAGAGGACCATGGAGGGTGGAAACACCTTTGATTGATTAAGAGATGGCACAAGGAACTGCAGGGGGCCACGGAAAGGCTGGGCTCACATCTCTCCGGTTGCTGGCTTTGGCTCTTATGCTGCCTGCTTTTTTCTCAGAGCCAGGATTCTTTTTAGGCAACCAGCTTTCCACTTCCCCCTTCTCCCTCTCCCTATCTCTCCTCTCCCTCCCTTCTTCCCTCCCTCCCTTTTTCTTCCTCCCTCCCTTTTTCTTCCTCTCTCCGTGGTGTTTCTCTCCTCCTGCCGTGTGTGTGTGTGTGTGTGTGTGTGTTACTGAGGTGAACCCAGGGCCTCACATATGCTAGGTGAGCCCTCTACCACTGAGTTGCATCCTCATCCCCTTTTAACTTTTAAATTCAGAAGCAGGGTTCCATTGAGGCTGACTCTGAGTATCACTCCTCCTGTCTCAGACTCCCAAGCAGCTGGCATCACAGGTGTGCACCAGCCAGTCCCCTTGAACCTCTGTCTGGTCTTTGTCTAAGTGTGCAGAGGCTCCTACCCCTGCCTGATGAGACCCTAGAGATGAGGCTCAGAAGCAGAGACCATGTCCACTCCTCAGGGATTTGTCTTGTGCCTGGACCATGGGGCTGACACTGTTGCAGATCAATAGGAGACCTGTCTTCTAACTGCTTACCTGTTACCCCAGACCCATGTCTACTGTGGGAGCATGGGAGCACCGTGTCCTCGGATGGGAGTTACCCTGATTAGGGCTTCTGTGTGGGTGGATGCTGGTTTCTTTAGGTGGGGGTAATGATGCTAAACTACAAGGAATGCTTGAATTTGGGATTTGCTGGGCTCCGAGTCCTTGGTTGTAACATCTGATGCTCATTACAACACAGGCAGCTGGCTTTGCTCTGAGGATGCTGACCATGTAGACTGAGGCAACTGGTGCCAATGGAGACACATGTTGGAAGCACAGGGCATTGCCACAGTCTCCCCTCCCCATGAGGGACCCATGAGATCTGGTCCTGAATTCTCCATTCACTGAACGAAGGTGGCCACTGGTCACTGCAGCCACTCTCCTTAGTCAATCGCCTCCTCAGCCCCTGACAGAGACAGCTGGCCCCAGAGCTACTCCACACTTTCAGTGTCTCCCCTGTCCTTCCTGCGGAGTCCAGAACTGAGGCGCTCTGTGGGCTCAGGTCTCCTTCCTCCTTGGGTCCTGTTGGCTGTGAGGCATCTCAGCAGCCCCAGGAGCACCCGGTGTTTTGCACAGATCAGGATATCACCAGCCTCTGCATTTGATTTCTATCAGAGTGTTCATGTCAGTCAAAACTCACTAATATTTATGTATTATGTATACAATATGTATGTGTTGTATAGCCAGCATAGGGGAAAATTACCCTTTTCTTTAAGAAAACAAAAACAAACCCACAAAACAGCCCACTTTTCTGCTCTCGGCTCTTCTTACAGCTTCTCCAGCCTTCAGGAAGGGGTGCCTTGAATTATTCAGCCTGCAGCTCGCCTCTCTGGAGAACAGAGCCCGGCGGCCACTTTAATCACTGGATAGGTTTCGAGTCAGTTATAATCAAGCCAAGTCCACGTGGGAAGGCGCTGCTGCGGCTGGAAAACAAGATCAAAAGCAGGCAGAGAGGGAGATGAGATCGGAGGGAGGAAGGGCTGGTTTCTGTCCAGCCTGTCCTTGGGGGTGACTCTTGCTTTCCGAAGGGGCTTCACTGTGTCACTCTCTGACCTTTGCTAATGTCCCTGTGAAAGCAGAGACAGAGCAATGATGGGACTTGTGTCTAGCGGGGATTGGGGAGGGTGATGGACTTTTAAGAATGTGGAGTCGGGGCTGGGGAGACAGTGCAGGTGGTAGGTGCTTACCGTGCAAGTGTAAGGAACTGAGTTCAGAGCCCCAGTGCCCATGGAAAAAGCCAGGTGTAATGGTGTGTACCTGTGATCCCAGGCTGGGGGGGAGATAGGTGGGTCCCTAGAGTGATGGCCAGTCAGCTAACCAGATCTGTCTCAAAAAAATGAGGTGGAGGGAGACAGAGGAAGACAGTCACATCAACTTTTGTCCAAACATGCATACACCACACACACACACACACACATACACACACCACATATACACATACACTCATACAAACATACACATATACACACACACACATACATACACACACACCACATATACACATACACTCATACATACATATACACACCACATATACACATACACACATACATACACACACCACATATACACATACACACATACACACACACCACATATACACATACACACATACACACACACCACATATACACATACACACATACATATATACACACACCACATATACACATACACACACATACATATGTACACACAGACACACACACATACAAGTGATGGAGAAAGGAATGGTGTGTCTTGGGGGCTCTCTCTAGAGTTTACCTGGGGTAGGATATATCTAGACAAGTGCTGGGTCTATACAGGGAATGGAGAGTTGGCTGTAGGGGACCAGGAGAGGAGGCCAGAGCGGAAAAGGAGCCAGAAGAGAGCAATGTGGAGGTTGTTCCTACTTGGTCTCAGGGGAGGGTGATTTGGAGTCCTCATTAATGTTCCCCTTGTGGGAGAGTGGGGATAGGGAGGCATGCAAGAAGCAGCAAGGAAAGGGTGCTTGAAGAACTCTCGCCAAGGTACAAGAGGCTCCAGATTGTATACTGTTGTTGGGCAGTGTGACACAAAGGGCTGGGACTGTGCTCAGCTTGTTGAGGGTACTTCAGGGTGATAGAGCAGAGGATGTGTGGAGGCTCCATGCTGTTCGTTCCATTGATGGAGAGATGGTGACAGACAGGTCTCCACCTGCAACATAGGGGCACCATTGAGACAGGAAAAGACAGTGTAGAGGTTCCTTCATCTTGTATTCTTGCTGAGGCCATTTTTAATTTAATTAGCATTTGATCTCCTTGATGGGAAGGTCTGTGGGAAATTACTTGACTGTATTCTAGGAAGCTGAGGTCAAGATGACCCAGCTAACTTAGCTCAACTTCTGTTAAACTGCTTACTTGCACAAAACCTCTCTCTGTACCAAGATATGTGGGGTTTTTGTCTTTAAAAACCCTTTACTCTAAACCCTTTAGACTTGGGTCCTAAATACCTGAGTGTGGTCTCATCTGGCTGGAATAAAGATTTTTAGTTAGCTGTAGATTGAGTCTGAGTGTTCATTTGGCTCCCATATTGCCAGAGGCTCTCAGGTGCCGCTGTAGGAGTGTGACTTTATTTCTGGTATGTGGGCAGCAGGGCCTTAGTGACAGATCTCACAGACAGGAGCAGATGTCGGGGTGCTAGCTGGGAGGGTGGTCAGGATGCAGGAAGGGCTTTGAATGCCGAGTGGTTAGAAAGCGTATTCAAAGACACAATGAACAGAAAACACTTCTTAATCCTAGAGGACACACATATGCAATATAAGAAAGTCAAAAGTCAGGCTGGGCATGGTGGTAAACCCTTTTAGTGAGGTCAGGTGTCAAAACTTAACAAAATAGCAAAATTACTTAAGGGTAAGTGAAAGTGATACAGTGTGATTGCAACTTTTAAAGACACACATGCATTTGTGAACACACACATACACACACACACACACTCCTGAAATAATTGTGCTAAATGCTAATGATGACCATGTCAGGGTGGTGAGATTGTGAGGTGGTGGTGGTGGGTTGTGCAAAGTTTGCTTCTAATGTGTATTAATGCTTTAGCCAAAGAAAAGAATATTTGTCTTAATGTGGGGAGGGGGAGGTGAGGGTGGAGGAGGTTTGGCAGTTGGAGGACAACTTGCCATATTCTCCCCCTGCCATTGGCTCTAGAAGTCAAACTCAAGTTAATCCATTTTGGCCGTAAGCACCTTTACTGGCTGAACCATCTTGCTGGCCCCAAAATCATAATTTTTAAAGTCTTCTGTAAAAGGGCTTCCTTTCTCAGTGATATCCCCAGAGGCTGTAAAAAGATCATTTTATCTTTTTTATTCTATAAGTCTTTCGGGAACTGCGATGTATGGTAGAGGTGAGAGACAGCAACAGAAATAGACGTAGAAACAGGAAGATGTGTCTGTCACAGTAACAAGAGAGGAAAGATTACCGAACAATGTCAGATTGTGCGGACTGTGATGTCTCGGAAAGTAGAGACAAGGGAGGGGGGCTGGTGGGAGATAAAGGAGAGGAGATACAGAGGAAGGCTGATCCTGAAGTCCTAATAGCCCAGGCTGGCCCCCAGCCCTTGGCAGTGCTCCTCCCACGTGCTGGGCTTGGCTCCTTCGCCCTCCCCTCTCTGGGATCCTCTGTGAGGACAGCTACTTCATTGGGCAATCGGCTCCCTTTGCGGTGTAACTGAGGGGCGACCCTTTTCAAATCTGTGTACCTCGTTGTTTCCAGAAATTGCATTTGGAGGCACAAGTATCTATTTGCATAACATCAGGCGGGCCTTTCTTTTATTTGTCCCGGAAGTGTGTATTCTTGAGCTTCAGAGTGCAGCTTGCTTTTAAAAGTGATCTTTAAAACCTTGTTTACAATGACAGCCAGCACCAGGCAACTGTTAGGTCGCAACCCGAGAACAATTACCAGATCCCTGTAAATTTCTTGGCCTCCTTTTTTTGCCAATTCGGGCAGATGACCTCTATAAACATCCCAAACGAGCAATGATTGAGGTCAGGGAGGGCTAATGCGATTTCCCCAGACGACACTTTGTTGTTTAAAATAAAGTAACTAAGAGAGCGTGTGCTTAATAGGAAAGTCTTCCTAACAACTTGAATTTAAAGAGCCTTTTCTCTTTTCGGAAGGGTAATTGTGGGAAAATCCTCAGGATTTTTTTTTTTTTAAAGACTAGATTAATGGAAGCCTGGCTTTCCGTCTGCTGGCTGTGAACTAATTTATTTAATCATTGCTCTGTTATTGGACAGTTCAATTATACTTTTCCCCAGGTATAAATAACAAGGCACCTCCTGGAACTGGCTGGCACTTCACGGACTCTTCCCTAGGGACAATCTAGGGTCAGATCATGCCTCCTTCTGGTCCGCCATGGGTGATGTAAGGACAAGGGTAGTCATGAAGGTGGCCAGACGTAAAACTGCAGTTTTGCTCCACACATTATGACACGTCTTTGGTTTATTTTGGGAGGTAGGAGGGTGGGGGAGTGGGAGGTTGGGTGAACTCTGTAGGTGATGGCAAGTCATGATGTAATGATAAGGTTGGACATTCCTGGAAAAATCTGGATAGATCCTGTTAAACTTTCCCTCCAAGACCGTGTGCCAACTTCTGTCTCATTGTGAGTGGTGGCGAACTGTAACAGTAAAAGGGGTGTGTCTCTGAAATTCATGGGGGAAATGCTTCTCAGGGACTCAGAAAGAGTGATCCATGTGGAGTTGCCAGAGCTCACCTGTTCCAACCAACTTCCCAGAGGCCTTGGATATCTCCAGCGATGGACAGCTCCCTACCCCAATAGGAGCCCTGGCTAAAACTGGAAGGTTCTGGTTTGAGTTCAAGACCCATCCCCCACAAGACAAATGCTCCCCTTCGGGCGGTTGCAGCGTCAAGCTCAGCCTCACACTTAGCACGGGCGGGCGATCCTTTCATCCTTTCGTAATATGAGTTGCAGGAGGGCTTAGACCGAGCATCCCGTCCCCTCCCCCCTCCCACCCCCGCTTGGGTGGTGGTGGTGATTGTAGAGTGTGGGCACCCGGTCAGGGCCTGAAGAGCCCTCTTCTGTATCCCTATCTTGTCAATGAGTCCTGCTGGCTGTTGGCAGTTGCGTCCATCCTTCTCTTGTGTCTGCCCCAGACCTCTGAGGAAGGAAGACAGCAGGGGATGGATGATAAGGGTGGTCTATGCTGGTCTTCTCTGGCTCTGACAAGCCTAGCCTCATTTCTACTCTGGCCTCCTCATTGAGCACAGAGGGCGGGGGATGACAAATGTTCAAGCTACCAGTAAGATATGTTCTCCATCAGTGGCCTTCTAGGGACCTACCTTTCTCCACATAGACTATGAAGTTTGCAGTTCCGGGACAGGAACAGCACTCTAGTGTCTGTGCTGCACACAGTAGCTTAGTTGTTGAGAACAGGTGATGCTATTTCCTGCCTTGTGCTGAGGCTATGACAAAGGCCGACTCAGGGCAATTGGTTGGCCAATGAATGGGGTCTCTGAGAGTCAGGTGTTCTCTCCTTGACCAATCAGCTGCTTACAGGTCATTCAGTACAGATCATGGCTGATCCCACATGGTGCATTTTGTGAGTGTCAAAAATGATGGAACTGGGTGTTAGTTATTTGTCTCTTTGTTGGGATAAAATGCCGGACAGAAGTAACTGAAGGGAAGAGGCGTCTGTTTTGGCCCACAGGTTCAGGGTACAATCGTGGGTGGGCCGTCAGGGCAACGAGAGCTTGAGGCAGAGCTGGTCATGCTGCATCCTCAGTCCGGAAGCAGAGAGAGATCTGTATGTTGACGAGCTTGTGTTCTCATTCAGGTCCCCAGCCCATGGAATAGTGATGTTCACCGCAGGGTGGGTTTTCCCATCTGAGTTAACATAGTTTAGAAACTCACGCTCAGAGGGTTGTCTACCAGATGATTCTAGATCCTGTCAAGTTGGCAATGTTAACTACATCACGATGTCTTAAAAATGTTATCTTCTGTGTGTGTGTGTGTGTTTTGTTTATTTGTTTTACATGAATGCATGTGGGTACCCCAGGCTCTGGAGAGGTCAGAAGAGGGTGTTGAGTCTCCTGCGACAGGAATTACAGACGCTTGTGAGCTACCATGTGGGTGTTGGGAATTGAACTCAGGACCTTTGGAAGAGCAGTCAGTGCTCTTAACCACTGACCCGCCTCTCTAGCTCCCACCACAATGTCTTTAAATAAAGGAATAAATGCCAAGTAGCGGCCAGTGAGATGCCTCCCCAGAGATCATGCCTGGGTCCTGTTTCTGTTGCTAGGAGATTTATCCAATACTTTTTTGTTGTTTTTGTTTTTGTTTTTTGTTTTGTTTTGTTTTGTTTTGTTTTGTTTTTCAAGACAGGGTTTCTCTGTGTAGCCCTGGCTGTCCTGGAACTCACTCTGTAGACCAGGCTGGCCTCGAACTCAGAAATCCACCTGCCTCTGCCTCCCAAGTGCTGGGATTAAAGGCGTGTGCCACCATCGCCCAGCTTGGTAGGAGATTTATAGAGCTGAGGATCCAACTGTCCTTTGGGAAGGATCAGGAGGAAACCCTCTTTGGCATGGTGGGGTCATGGAGAGATCTTGGGGAATCTCGGCCTCTTTCAAGCCTGCCCAAGGTGCTTTCCGTTGGCCTTGTGCTGAAGCCCCGGTATGTAGAGTATTTCTATCTGCAGCTTGGGTGAGGCTGAGAACCATGGCCGCCCATAGGAGTGTCTGAGCAGAGAAGGAAGCACTGGCCTCTAGGTGGAGCCAGGGATGTGGTAACCACCCAGGAGAGTGGCTCAGCACCCAAGCCCCGCCCACCACCCAGGAGAGTGGCTCAGCACCCAAGCCCCGCCCACCACCCTGGAGAGTGGCTCTGCTCCCAAGCCCCGCCCACATCCTCCTGCTGTCTTCTGTGGGAACAGTGATGCCTGAGGCAGGTAGAACAACCTCTGTTTGCTTATCCAGTACTCCCTCACTTACTCCTGAAGGGGCAGAGGCAGGGGAGGCCTTAGGAGGCTGAACAGGAGCTGCGGGTTGGCTGATGAATCCAGACATCTGGGACTTCGATTCTTCCAGACCTGATTGCTTTGTTTGATTCTCGTGGCTACCTACTGGAACTTTCCCTGCCTTCTGAGGGAGGGGCGTGATGAGTGGGTGCAGTAGAGAAAGCATTGCTCAGAGAAGCAGGGACATGGGTTCAGGTCTCAGATTTCCCAGCTTGCTGTGTGGTCTCAGGAGAGTACCATTCCCCCTAACCCCATCCCTCACACCTGAGCTTCAGGTTTTTACTGGACACTGAGGTGTTGGAGTGACAGAATTCATCAGCATATCCCTGGTTCTTCAGGAATGACCCTCCCAGACCACTGCTGGTGTCTAGTCATCGCTTCCTGATTCTGACCCGTGTTACCTCAACACAGCACGTCACCAGAGAGGAACTGAGAGCTCAGAGGTGGTAGATGACAAGTCCAGAGACATGGAGGCCTGGAAAGATCAGGGCCTGTCTCCTTCCAGAGTTTCGGCAGACCCTTTGCTAGAAAAGAGATGGCAGCTGGTGTGGGGCGGGGAGGCAGTGCTCAGTCTGGAAGACAGATGTCTTTCCAGCTGCTTGTAGGGTCCGGGTGCTGTTCTAGCCACTGGGCACAGAATGGAGCTAGCACATCTGATAATACACCATAGGTGTGGGTCATCTACACCACTGCCGGGTGATGGACAGCCCCGGGCCTGACAGGTCTTTAAGTACCAGAACTGGATTGGTCTCCACTGTCCTTAGTAGGAGGTCCAGTCTGCAGAACTGCAGTCAGATGTCTTCCTAGCAGCTCTCTTCTCAATGCCTCCGACATACCCAGTGGCCCCTTCACGCCCTGCCCACAGCCGGAGAGGTTTGCTCAAATTAAGAATTTGATCCATTCTTTCAGTCCCCCTCCAGGGGTTCCAGAGAGAAGAGGAAACGATGCCTTGTCTAATGTGCAGGTGCAGCTCTGCATTTGGAAGGAGATCTTGACAAGCTTTAGGAAAATAAAACTGTCCCCAGATGACCCTCAGTTCTTGGAGAGAAATACTAACTTGTGTAAATGTCGAAGGGTCTATCATCCCCAGAAGCCCAAAGCCTGCCTACTTGAGGGTCAATGACAAGAGGAAGGACACATGTACGGATGGGGATGCATACGTGTGCGTGCCCATGCATGCACGTGTGCACACACCTGTGTGTGTGCGCGCGCGCGGGTGTTCTGGGTGACCTTGGGGTCTCCTTCACAAGGACAACCCGATGACTCTTCCAGGCTCTGGGGGTCTATCTCCTGTCTTGCCAGGGCAAACCTTGTAGGCTCTTGCCGAAGAGAAGGATGGTGGAGAGGGAAGGGAGGGGCAGTTTTGCCTGGCTTTGAAATGAATGTCCATCAGTACTGGCCACATAGAAAAACGATTTATTCTTTTGGCAAATGAGGTTTAGAATTTTAGATTGCTATGATGGGTTTTATAGGGCACATCTGTGGAGGTCAGAGGACGCTTGTGGGAGTTGGTTCTCTCTTTCTAGCAGGTGGGGCTCGGGGCTCAGACTTAGGGCATCAGGCTTGCAAGTACCTTTCCCTACTGAGTCATCTCTCCTCCTCCTCCCTCCTCCCCTTCTTCTTCCTCCTCTTCCTTCTCATCCTCCTTCTTTTGAGACAGAGCCTCATTCATGTAGCCCAGGCTGGCCTCACTGTGTAGCTAAGGACTCACAGGCATGCACCCCCGCCCCCTTCCCCCCGCCCTTGTGCCCATGCATCTCATTTTGTCATGGTTTCTCTGTCCTGTCCTCTCCCTGCAGGGAGCTGAGTGCTGTCTTGGCTGAGGGACAATGGCTTTTCTACATTTATTTCTATAGATTTCTTCCATTTGTAGAACAATAAATATTTTTACAAATATTTCTCTAACATTTTATTAGACAGATACTGGTTGAGTACTTGGAGAGTTCGAAGCCTGGTCTGGGGATGTAGCCCAATGGTTAGAGCTCTTGTCTAGCATGTCTGACGCTCTGGGTTTGGTCCTCAGCACTGAAAAGAAAAGAGAGAGAGAGAGAGAGAGAGAGAGAGAGAGAGAGAAAGAGAGAGAGAGAGAGAAAGAGAGAGAAAAGAAAAACAGTTCATGGCTTAGTGAACAACAAATAAACAAATAAAAAAATCAAAAAGATATTAACAGCATGATAATTACTGGAATAAACACTGGCACCCAGTGTTTTGAGAACACAGTGACCAGCATTTCCCAGGGTCGCTTGGGGAGCTGCATGGAACAGTGGACACTTGAGGAGGGTATTGAAGATGTACGAGCCTGTCCGACAGGGGAGGCTATGGCGTGACCAGAGCAGCATCAGCAACACCAGACTAGAGCGAGCGGCCTCCTGGGGGAGGGGAAATGGAGTGCCTTAAAGCTGCGGTCAGCTCTGGCTCCTTGCGAGGGGACACAGATGCCGTGCTCAGGAGTTTGAATGCTGTCGTACAGGTGACAGGGCCTTGAGGGTTCTTCTCTGGAAGAGGGACATAGCAGATTGACGTGGCTTGTGTGTATTTGGGTGCACACCATGTTCTAATGCCTCCCACATGGTGTTCATCTGTCTCCCTGGCATGGACCAGCGTTGACAGGATCAGGCCTGTGCTCTGCCTGGGGCTGGCCGCTGTGTGCTGAAGACGTGGTGTGGTTACGGATTCTGGAGGCCAGGAAGTGTCCTAGTATAAAGACGGGCACGCGGCTCTGCAGAGGTCCCGGCTTCCTGTAGGTCCCTTCCAGTCAAGCCCAGATGGGTGCCTGCTCTGCCGTTGCTTGGTTCCCTATGGATGTAATGGCTTGTCCAAATGGTGGCTCTTGGCTTGACATCATCATCTGTCCTGGAGCAGCCTCGATGGGAGTGGGCACCGTGCCTCTTCTCATGGTTTTAAGAAGGATGGAGAGGAACTGGGAAGACAGCTCAATGGGTTAGCGCCCATGCAGTGCAAGCATGAAGACCAGCGTTCAAATCCCCAGCCCCCATGTAAAAAGTCAGCGATTGACACACACAGCTCTAGCCCTGGGGCTGTGGGAGGCAGAGACAGAGGAAGCTTGTTGCCTGCTAGCCTAGCTCGGTCAGCAAGAGATAATAAGGGAGAGAGAGAGAGAGAGAGAGAGAGAGAGAGAGCCTCTTCTAGCTTCTAAACACACTTATGTGTATATACCGGATGCACCTCGCTCTCTCCCTCCCCCTCCCACTCAGAACTTTTCCTCGTCTCTTGTGCAGAAATCCTCTCATGACAAATAGGGTCCTTTCCCTTGCTTGTGAACTCCATTGATTTTCCCTCTGTCAAAATCCCTCAGGCATTGCCAGTGGCCTAATGGCCACCTAAGGGCCACAAGGGGTCTCTGTTGTTAGCACTCTGAGCCACATCACTAGCTAGCTCACTGGTCACATGTAGGCAGCTATGTGAGCTGGCTCCCTTGAGGTCTGCCATACACCGGCCCTGCCTGCCTCCCCCACCTCCCAGCTTCCCTTTGAGATCTGGTTCACAAGGAGACCACTGAGATCCTGAGGCAGGGGAGTTTCTTGGAGCAGCATCAGCAGTGGGAACATGGTTCCTTGTTCTCCACAAAGGCAACATGTCCCCAAGAACCACAACCTGCACTCTGGGTCTTAAAGGACTGTGGCCACACTGGCCACTTGAACAGTGTTTTTCCATGAGGGTCACTCTGAGGATGCGGGGATGGGGGTAGGGGGCAGCTGTGTGTCTGCCTGCTGCTCTGTCTACACAGGGATGAGTAGACATGGGAAGGCAGTCGAGAGGACTGACCCCTAGCCACAGGAGGGCTGGCTTGGGATCTGGAGGAATGATAATGGTCAGATGCCAAGGCTAAGAGTCTGAGATGACAATCAGGGGTCATCTGGCCTGGATCTTAGACATCTCATGAGGGCTGGGAGGGGACACTAGTGTCCCCTCCTTGTCGCCAGTGGAGCAACGCCCCTGCTTCCATGCACACAAGCCAGGCATGCACTTGTCTTTTGATTTAGTTTTCCTTCTCCTTCCTTCCTTCTTCTCTTCCTCCTTTTCTTTCATATGGAAATAGAGCTATTGTTTTTCTGAAGGTAGGAACTCATGCTGTTTGTAAAAAGGAATCAGGCCATACTGTTGTTTAAAAACAAAATTAAGTAGTCTACTACCCAACTGTGCAGAAAAGCACCCCAGGACCATTGGTGGAAGCCCTCAGACCTTTTGTGGATGCAGGAGGCACTCGGATTTGAAGCTCGACTCCCACCCAGGCTCCTGCCTGCAGTGTGTCCCTCCTCTTCATTCCTCCAGTCTTGGTCTGTGATCTGCCAGTCACTCTGTCTGCCGCACTGATTTCTTTGGGCTATACTGGTGTCTATTGATAATTTAATTCCCACTAATACATTTTCTCCTCTGAAGATCAGATGCACACCTCCAGGACCTGGGTGTGGCCACTTCAATGCAGCCCAGCCCCTCTGCCCCACTCCTGGATGGAGAATCCAAGTTCTAGCCGAATGTAGAGAATCAATATCCTCTGAGTAGGCTGTGTGCCAGGAGGCCACCTGTGCAGGAGGTCCGTGCCTTGCTGTGGGATGCTGAGAGGCTTCTGTGGGTAGCAGTGCCGGGATTGGGGCAATGAGCAGAGCTTGTCTGATGACTGGACACTGCCGCTGAAACAAATCCCTAACCCTGAGAGGAGACAGCTGACTTCCATCCATCCGTCTAATCTGCATCTGAGTCCACCTTGTGTGCCAGGCTAGCTGATTCCAACCAGCTTTTAAAGGTCTAGGGCAGGCAGAAGATGCTACCCTCCAGGAATCCCTTTGACCACAAATGTGGAAAGTGGCCAGAGAGAAGAAACTGAAGGCCCCACCCAGGATCTGGAGAGTTGTGGGAGGGGTCAGAGCCAAGGTTCAGCCCTTGCATGGAGACAGGGAGGGTCAGAACATAAGGAACTACTGAGCTGGAGTCTGACTTGGGGACTCGAAGGTAGACGGAAAGGTGTTGGAGAGATGGGAAGATGACTGTCTATCTAACAGAAGAGGCTGCAGAGCTGAGGTCCCCAACCATCCTAATACCGCAACCCTTTAATACAGTTCCTCATGTCGTGGTGATCCCCAGCCAGAAAATTATTTTCATTGATACTTCCTAACTGTAATTTTGCTACTGTTATAAATCGTAATTCAAAATACCTGTGAAAGGGTCATTCAATCCCCAAGGGGTCCCAACCGGCAGGCTGAGAGCCATTCTTCTAGAGGCTGAGGCACAGGGGGTGTGTGGGAGTGGAGAGTAAGGGGCATCAAGAAGGACACAAAGTACCAGGGACCTGCCACTCCACCACCAGGAACGAGGTCAACACCAGGAATGAGGTCAACAGACTACCAGCCTTAGCCTGATTTTTCTTTCTCTCCCCCTTTCCCCTTCTTATCCACCTTAACCCCCTTTTTTCCCCTCCATTCTGTTCCCTTTCTTTCCCTCCCCTGCCTTTTTTTTTTTTTTTTTTAACCTTGAGATAGGATCTTACTATGTAGCCCAGGCTAGCTTTGAACTTAAGAGTCTCCTGCATCAACTCTTGCATGCTTGGGATGACACAGGTGTGTGCTTCCACACCTGGCTGGCTGTTTGATTTTTGTTTCTCATAGACGTGGTGGCAGTGGTGGCAGTGGTGGCGGCGGAGGTGGTGGTGATGGTGGGGACTTATTGATCTCTCCACCTACTCCCTTATTTAATGGATGAGGAAACAGACCCAGGGAGGGACAGCAGGGATGCTGTGGTTCCCAAGATGGGTGGGATTTAGCACACTAGGCACCATGACCAGGTATAGTGACAGCAGTGGATTCCAGAGCTGGATTGACTACCGAGACCCCAAGCCCTGGTGTTTAATTGTTGTCCACATTGGGCAAGAACCCTGAACCCTGTGAGCATACCTCCTCATCTTCCAGGGGTAGGGAGTTCAACACTTTGACAGCATTTTTTTTTAAAGATTTATTTATTATATGTGTAAGTACACTGTAGCTGTCTTCAGACACCCCAGAAGAGGGCATCGGATCTCATTACGGATGGTTGTGAGCCACCATGTGGTTGCTGGAATTTGAACTCAGGACCTCTGGAAGAGCAGGAGGTGCTCTTAACCACTGAGCCATCTCTCCATTTCCCTGACAGCATATTGATAGGGACTGAACAGGATAGGGTTTGAGAGCTGCCTACTGTGTGCCAGGCTCACAGTAGGTGCTTCATTAAGACTGTCTCCTGGCTGCTAAGTTCAGCTGTGAGGTGTCTAGCTTCTCATCTTAATCAAGAGCTTCTGACCTTTCAGAAACAACCAGGTTTCCAGTTATTAAAACTGCACACAAAAATTTCCTTCTTTAAGTTTCTACATTTTAATATTTAAAATAGAGAAAATATCACCTACACCCCAGCACTGTGACCAAGATGTCTCAGGGAAGGCCCCTGCCATCTACCTGGATGGCCCCAGCTTTGCAAATGCCAGCTTTCTCTGATGGTGGCAACATGACCCCAGGAAGTCTCACAGGCCCTGGGGTGCCCTTGGTGGGACATACCTGCCTGGAAAACATTATCAAACTCTGAGCCTGGCATTTCCCAGACCTTCTGGGGTGCCCTGAAGCAGTTTGAAAGGCTCATTTAGGAAGGAAATTCCCTTGCTATATCTCTTTTTCAGCTCATTTTAGTTTGATTTCTCAGCTTGCTGCTACCGTGTACGGATACCTGCCTCTGTGATCTCTACATTAGCAGCTCAGTGTCAGGAGAGGCGGTGCTCATTGGTACGTTTTTTTCTTTCTAACAGTGAAAATAGAACTTTAACAATATTTATTTTTATCATTTCACTTTTGTTCGTGTGTGCCTGTATGTGGGTATATGCACAAGAGAGCAGGTGCCTGAAGAGGCCAGAAGAGGGCGCAGGATCCCCAGGAGCTGGGATTGCAGGCCATTGTGAATTGTCCAACATGGGTGTTGGGACTGAACTGGAGTGCTCTTAACCACCGAGTCATCTCCCGCCCTGAATATAGCGCTTTTTACTTTTATTTGGGCCACTATATTGTTTTTTTTTTCTGGGACCAATAGAATCAGAGGAGACTTTCAGGGTGACTTTGAGCCTCTGGACGCCTAGATTATCATGGACGAACTTGGTGGGAGATATTGATGTCTCCTACTTTGCTTTGGGAAGTGATCAGCACTCCACACAGAATCCAAACTGAACCCTTCAGTCAAGTTCTTTCTCAGCCTTTGCACAGGACATTTCTGCTGCCAGCAATATTTTTCAGTCATAATTCTGCAGCTTGCTCTGGGTAATGATTTTTTAAAATAGTGATCTGAATTATGAGCATTATTTATACATAGTTTATATTTCTTTGTTTTCTAAACAGAGAGGCCTCTCCTTAGCACCTTATTGAAATACTCTTCCCAGCACCCTGTCCTCACTCTGCTGTTTCTCCTCTAGTACGTATTAGATCTGCTATGTCGTTGTGTGCGTCAGTACAGCATTTTCAGAGGCCGGAGGAAGGCATGTGGTCGCTCAGAAGCTTTAGTTACAGGAGATTGCAACTTGCTCAATGTGGGCGTCCTTGGAAAAGTAGGAAGCTCTCTTAACTGCTGTCTCTCTAGCTCCTGTTACTATTATTATTTTGGGGAGACAGTACTGAAGACAGAGTCCAGATTTTGTGCATGCTAGCTGAGTGCTCTTCTGTGGGCTACACTGCCAGCCCTGGCCTCCGAGACCTTCGAATGTAGAGATGGTACCTGGTTTTTACACTCATGATACCATCCCATCTTAGAGTTAGGGGGCTGTGTTCCAGCCCAGCGGTCTAAAAGGTATTGTCTTCTACCTGGCTCTGTGGAAGAGCCTCGGGCTCCTGTGCCTGGAGCTACCCGGGCTCAATGAGAAAGGCTTAGGGCTCAGGGCTTTCTTAGTTTTTCCTACCCAATCCCCAGGCCCTGGAAAGATGGGGAGGCAGTAGACAACTTCTTCTTTGCGATAGATGAAACACAAGGGTTGCTTGGAAGCCAGATATGACAAGAATCAGCTGAAGGGAGTACTGGATCTGAGCTCCCTCCCTTCCGTTCCCATCCACTGATCTTAGATGCTATGGCGCTTGTAGAGCAGGTCTTTGGCTGGCAGCTCTGCCTTCCCTTATCCTCATTTATATAATGAGTCTCGGCATCATTGAAAACAATTGTTCCAGGCTCTTGGCACTGCACTGTGTGGATTAACCCACTTAATCCTCCCAGTGGCCCTCTGAGCCAGGTACAGAGGGTATCTCCATTCACAGATGAGTGAACCAAGTCACAGACCTATAAAGCACATAGCTAGTTGATGGTATAATTGGGATTTGAACTCAGATAGTTCTGGCTGTGGACCAGAAACCTGGCCTTAACCCCTGTGTTAGAGCCAGAGGGAGCAAGAAACCAGCCCTCTTGGGATAATGGGACAGGACTCCTTTCCTGGTTTAAAGCAGGATCTGGATTCCATGACCCCAATCTAGACTCCAGTGTCATCATCCACTGACCATTTAGCCACTGACTCCAGAACTCTGCTGGGCTCAGAGACCTAGAAGCTGAAGCACCTGACCCGGTGTATTAGTCAGAGTTTTACTGCTGAGAAGAGGCACCATGACCAAGACAAGTCTTATAAGGACAATATTTAATTTAATGGGGCTGGCTTACAGGTTCAGAGGTTCAGTCCATTATCATCAAGGTGGGAACATGGCAGCATCTAGACAGGCATGGTGCAGGAGGAGCTGAGAATTCTATACCTTGTTCCAAAGGCAAATAGAAGACTGGCTTCCAGGCAGCTAGGATGAGGGTCTTAAGGCCCAGCCCCACAATGACACACTTCCTCCAAGGCCACACCCACCCCAACAAAGACTCACCTCCTAACAATGCTACTCTCTGGGTTAAGCATATTCAAACCACCACACCCACCACACTTGACCACAGTAGGTACCGAGGAAGCAACAGGGCCACCATATTCCCTGTGACCACCCTTTACTCCTTGAATCTTTCCTAAAAGAACTAGAGACCCTGATACCAGCCTCTCTGCTTTTCTGGGTCTGGGAAATGGCAGCTGATAGTGGCTTAACTAAGAAACACCAGAATGGCAGATGCCTAGGTCTAAGGCTCCAAACTTGAAGCACCTGCTTGCTCAAGAGTTTTGAGGCTGCTAGTTCCAGGTTTGTATCTCCTTGCCCCTGGTGGCTCAGAACACCGGGCAGCACGTCGCTGTGCAATGGGCTTGACACATTAGTACCTGCACGGATACAGGCTCAGCTTGTCAGCTGACTGGAGGCAGGCGGCCCGGCCCCTCTGCAGCCCTGTATCTCCAGCTTTCCAATCAT
Organism: Apodemus sylvaticus; assembly: GCF_947179515.1. Lineage (NCBI taxonomy): Eukaryota > Metazoa > Chordata > Mammalia > Rodentia > Muridae > Apodemus > Apodemus sylvaticus. The sequence goes on from NC_067474.1 coordinate 138,913,661, forward strand.
CTTCCTTTTCAAAGGTGAGGATTCTATGCGGCAAAGTAAGTCGGAGCTTCTCAAAGTTTCCCACCAAAGCAAAACCCAACCACAGAAGAGAGTAAACAGGTGCCCTGGGGGCGGGGAGGCGGGGAGGCGGGGGCGGGGGCGAGGCGGGGGTGGGGACGCAGCTTAAAACAACCAGCCACAAGCTCAACATTCATAGAAGTCTCACCACAGCTTAAAAATTCATGGGAATTTTGCATTCAGCTCCATAATGCATCTGCGCTGTTCCTTTTAACGCGGAAGACAGCGTTTCAAGTTGCTCGCCACCGGGTAATCTCAATGCCAGCAGGACCGGCCATGTTTGTCGTGTAGCTCATATATTCTTCAGCGCACCGATCGGAGTCCCCAGGGATGTGTGTATCCAGTTTAAGAAAGATTCGTGTAGGTACAGTGCTCTGGAAGGAGCAAAACACATTAGATAAAGGTCAGGGAGTTTGGATGTGAGCCTTGGCAGTAATGGGAACACATCCATCAGAGAGCGAGATGTATGTATGGAGGACAGAAGAGAAGGGAAGGAGGCACTTGGGAATGGGGAGGCAATAGGAGAGAGGGTGTGGGGAGAAGGAGGGGATGCTGCCCAGAATCCAGCTATCAAGGCAACTTCTACAGAGTGACCCCAACTCAGCACCACTGAGCCCTTGTGAGCCGTGTACTCTTCAGTCCTTCGGCTCAGGGTAGCCCCAGCACCGCGTGTGGGCTGTTCTCTTCCTAGTCCGTCCTTGCTTTTTTTTTTTTTTTTTTTTTTTTTTTTTTTTTTTTTTTTTCAGGCATTTCTGAGCCATCAACGCTTGCTGGAAGCTTCTGCAAGTATCCCAGAATGCCTCAGGTGAGTTTGCAGATGGGACTCCACTGGGACCCGAGCTGTAGACGCAAACCTTTGTCATCTCCTTTCTGCTCTTCTTAAGTATCTTTTTAAAATTGCAAAGCTCCCATGCAGAAACGCGAGCTCTCCATGATATTACCAAATGTCTGAGAGCAAATATTTCCCAAGGACTGTGGGGGTGCGAGCAAACACCCTCTCTTTTTTCCCCCCTCTGTTGTTCCTGGGTGGAAGCAGATAATGAGGTACCCTTTTCACAATCACTGCCTGCTGGATTTTTGGCTACATTATTGGGAGCAAATATAAACAGGGTAAGTTAAAGGCGTGGATTATTGCAAAATAAAATTGGGATACATGAAGCTTAAAAGTCTTAATTTTAAACCACTCCTCACAATAGGCCAGAAACTTGATCCTCTGTAATTCTCCACTAACAGCGTTTGCATTTTATTATTGAATGCGTCTTCTCTCGGCCTGGGATGAGATTTGACTCATGTTTTCGCATAAATATAATAAAAGGATGCTTCCCAGCGAATGTAGATTTAGGAAATAGTGTTTACTTATTTCTCTCAATTCAAAAGAGTGCAAACTGGAATTTTTTTTGCTTGTTTCAGTAATTTTTCTTTTAAACACAAAGGCTATGTATTGTTTCCTCTCAGAGACCACAGCCAATCTGGGGGAGAGTTGTGGTTTTGTCTTTGTTTTTTTTGTATTTCTCTCTAGGGAGTGCATACCATACTGTGAATCTACGAGTCAGCAACTAAGACTCTCTACTGCCTAGCTGTGGGCTGCGGATATTATGAGCAGGTACCCGAGGGTCTGTTCAGGCTCTGGACAGCAGCCAGTCAGTGTCTTCTGGGGCAGGGTCCTACAAGAAGCCCAAAGATAGGATCAAGCCAAAGTCTGAGGCCAGCCGGCTTCTATGGGTTCTCTTGGTGTTTGTGTATGAGCCTTTTCCAGAAGCCCACAGAGATAATAGTCAGGGGCAATTGCTGGCTGACTCCGTTGCTTCCTCTGTTACTTTTCTGCTGTGATGAAATACCAGGACAGAAGCAATTTCGGGGAGAAAGGGCTCATTTTGGCTTACAGTTCCAGGTCATGGAGGATGTAGTGGCTATTCCTGGTTGTCAACTTGACTATATCTGGAATGAACTACAGTCTAGAATTGGAAGGCTCACCTATGATCCTAATTTGGAGGCTCAGAGATATAAGTTTCTGACCTGGATCTTGGTATGGAGATCTTGAAGCATAGTGGCTATGAATTCCAGAAGATTAAGACAAGGAGATCTCCGAGTTCAAGATCATTTGGGATTAAAGTCATGGATGCACATACCTTTAATCTGGGCTACACCCTCTGCTGGAGACCCACACGCCAATAATCTGGGCCACACCCTCTGTTGGAGACCTACAGCCTTTAATCTGGGCTACACCCTCTGCTGGAGATATATAAGGACATTGGAAGAAGGAAGATTCTTTCTCATTCTTCCTTGCCTGCTTGCCTCATGGGACTGAGAAACTGCTAGATCCTTGGACTTCCATCCACAGCTGCTGCTGACCATTGTTGGGGAGTTGGACTATAGACTATAAGTCATCAACAAATTCCCTAACTATATAAAGACTGTCCATATGTTCTGTGACTCTAGAGAACCCAAACTAATACAGAAGTAATCACAATGGAGGGGACTTAAGGGAGCTGGTCGCATTGCACCTGCAGTCTAGAAGAGAGCAAGGAAAGCTTGCCCTCAGCCACCTTTCACCTGTTTGCGTAGTCTGGCAGCCTAAGAAATGCCGCCACCCACAGTGGGCGTGCCTTTTCTCCTCAGCTGACCTAATCAAGTTAAGCCCTGAAGGCGCATGCTCAGAGGCCTGTCTCCTTGGTGATTCTAGATTCTATCAAGTTTGTAACACTAGCTATCATGGTCAGCTCTGGACTTTCTTGCATCGGGATGTAAGAAACAGTGAAGGGCTGGAGCCAAGCCAGAGTCAGTTTTTTTTTTTTTCTTTCTGTCATTCCCGGGCATGGGATATTACCTCTTGGAGCCTCAGTTTCCCCATCTGCAAAATGGGGTAATAATAGGATTTGCTCTGAAAGATTGGTGTGATGACCTGCCAGAGGGAAGGGAAATGCATATTTAGAAAGCCATGGATGTATATGCATATATAGAAAACCTGGCCAGTTAGAAGTTGTTCAGACAGTGACACCCAGGGTTTGGTGGGGCTGGGCTCACTCTCGGACTGCCTTGCATTAGAGCCAGCTCTCAATGTCTTTTGTTTGGAGAATAGTGCTGAGGACTGAACCTAGAACCTCACACAGGTATAATTAATTTTCTTACCCAAGTCCCCCCAAATGTCGTAATTGTAGTTAAAAGCTTTCAGAAAGATTTTCAGCCCAGATCAGATTCTCAAAAACTAAATATCTGTGCCTTAAATTTCACTACATTCGATTTTTTCCACAAGTCAGTTATTTGTGCCACCTGCTGGCTTCCGTTGTATCAAGGCTGTTTCTGCTAGGGCGGGATCCAACTCTCCACACACCTCTCTGAGCCAGCCCTTTCCCCCTTTTAGAATACTCTTCCTGCAATACATGCACATCGCCACCAGGTGGCAATAGACTCCCAGACCTCTTCTGGGAACCTAGCCATAGCAGAGGTATTCTTGTTCCCGGGGAAACAGTTGAAAATGGATTTCTATTTATTAAACCAGTTCAATGAGATTAACCTACTTACCACCCCAACTTTAAGCATGGCAAGCGTCTCTGCGGCTAATGAGACAAAATACAAAGTGTTTGGTACACTCAATTATCTCTTCTTAAGTAATCCCTAAAGAACGGCTAATCCGTGCTCCTTCCCCAGGGAAGGCTCCCTCTCCTGTGTCTCCCCCGCTCCCTAGAGCTTCCTTCTGCTCCAATGCACAGTCGCTCATTCAGTCCCGCTTATGGTGCCTGCACTCTGGGCAGCCCTACACTGGGGAAAGTTTAGCCAGAGAGGGGAAAGGTGGAGTTCTAGAAACAGCAATGGGTCCCAGAGCCAAAAGGCAGGATAATGGGGATGCATGTACCAGGCTGAGAAAGAACTGGAAGAGGGTCTGAGGAATCTGAAGACTTAGGGCTTCACCTAAAGAGGTCACAGGTGTGCAGTTTATTAGGAGTCATGTGACCTGGCATTGGCAAGTTTTTGTATTCTTTAAGATACATTAAATATATAGATTAAACACACACACACACACACACACCCTGACTTGAAAATCTGGACCAGATTTGGCTCTGGATGAGTTTGAGGCTGTGAAAGAGGGGTAGGCAGGAAAGGGCTTAGCAGATATGCAGGACAGCGGGTTTTGTCCACAGACTCTGGGAACCCATAGGAGGGGGCCCCAACTCTGACAGATAAATCCCTCCGTCATCATCCACTCAGTAAATATTCACTCTACTCCTGCTGGGCAGAGCTCTGTTCTGAGTGCTGGCCATCTGTAGGTGGTAAACAGCTTCCAGCTCCACGGAATGCTGTGCAGCCTGACCAGAGAGACAGACGCCACGCCCCGTGGCATTGTTTGGTTGTGGGTTGGTTATAGAGTACCTGACAGTTACGTCCTCAGTGCCTTTGAGATGTGGGTCAGAGAGGGCTTCCCCAAGGAAGCCGTGATTGGCCTGGCGTCTGAGGGGTTAATGGTAGTTTAACTTGCCCACTTGCTAGGCCATCCACCCCTTTTCTAGAGGTCACTGGGTGCCCAGTGGGGAGGGTCTAGCTCAGACAAAGTTGTGAGCTAGAGAAGGAGTTATTGATGGTCAGTCAGGACGGAGCCCCAAGGGTTGGAGTCTTTCATCTGTGCTTCTCCTGTCCCCAAAGGGCCATGTGTATCAGCTGCAGCAGCAACAACAGTTGCCCAGGCTGGCAAAGGCGAGGCCTTGGGAAGAGTCAGGCAAATGGTGGCCTCAGATGAAGGCTCCCAGCCAGCATTTTGGGAAAGATGCTTTGGGTAGCTGGTGGCACAGACTCCTGGTTCTCCCCTGGCCCCAGACATCCCAGTCTCCTTTTATTTTTTGGCCTTGAACTTACGATTCCCCTGTTTGAGCTTCTTGAGTGTCTGGTTCTTGGGTCCCATTAAAAATTTTCAATTGCTTGTTGATTGTGAGACAAGGTCTCATGGATCCCAGGTGGGCTCTGCAGACAACCGTGAACACCTAATCCTCCTGCCTCTGCCTCCCAAGTGCTGGGATTACAGCCATGTGCCACCACACCTGGCTTCTGCCTCTGCCTTTGAAAGTCTGAAATTACAGGAACACACTACCACAATCAGTTTGTTCTGGGCTTGGGGATCAAATCCAGGGCCTTGTGCGTGATAGACAAACACTTTACCAACTGAGCTACATCCCCGGCCCATTCTGGGTGTGATATCTCAGGATGAGGAGTGAGGCTCAAGATGGAACTGAAAGCCAAAGTCCCTAAGCACAAAGGAAGGGATCAGGGGCCAGAGTTAAATGAGGAGGCTGTGCAGGCTAGTTTTATGTCAACTTGACGTAGCCAAAGTCTTCTGAGAAAAGGGAACATCAATTGAGAAAATCCCTTTATAAGGTCAGGCTGGAGGCAAGCCTGTAGGGCATTTCCTTAATTAGTTACTGATAGGGGAGGAGGACCCAGCTCGTTGTGGGTGGGGCTATCCTTGAGCTAGTGGCCCTGGGTTCTATAAGAAAGCAAGCTGAGCAAGCCATGGGGAGCAAACCAGTAAGCAGCATCCCTCCGTGTCCTCTCCATCAGCTCCTGCCTCCAGGTTCCTGCCCTGTGTGAGTTCCTGTGCTGGCTTCCTTCAGTGGTGGACTACAGTGTGGAAGTATGAGTCTAATAAACCCTTTCCTCTCTGACTTACTTTTTGGTCAAGGTGTTTTGTCACAGCAATAGAAACCCTCACTAGGACAGAGAGCTTAGGAGTCAAGACCATAGTTTCTCAGTGTCTAATCAGTGGGGGCAAAAGCCCCAGGTCTGTTCCATATTCCTCCTGTCCCCCACCCCTGAGAAGAGGAGCTGTGTGATCTTCATACACAGCTTAGCCCTGAGCCTGGACGTCCTCATGAACTGGAAATGCTGGGTTTGCCTGATGGAATCGGGTGATGGAGCAGTGGCTAAGACCAGGAGCCCAGCACTCTGCCTGGCCTACTGGCAGTGCTCCCTTCTGCTGTCCCCTCTCCTTCTCAGGCCTCAGCCGTGCTCCCTCCGGCCAACCCCAGGGTGCCTTGCCTTTGCTTAAGGCCACTGGACCTTGTTGGTGGCCACATCCCTCAACTCCTGTCTTGACTGGTCCTCGTGCTGGCCAGCTCTTTAAAAAGAAGTTCCTAAATATCTGACAGAAGACACAACCACACATTTTCCAGAATACCCTCATGGGGACTGAGAAAAATAAGTCACTGTCAGCCCCTGCAGTGAATCTTTGAGGTAAGTGTCTAGTGCTTGAGGCTTGGGTTGGATGCTGGCTCTGAGAACTCCTCTCTGGGTGACCTTGAACATGACAATACAGATGAGAGTCAGAGAAGTCACAGATACTACTATTTTTATTTTGTTGAATGTTTGGGGGCAGCAGGGACTTTTCTGGCTACTTTACTACCCACTCCACCCCCCACACCCTGTTTAAGTGGAGGATTTGGCATTTTGCACCGAGCTGGCTGTTTAATTAATTTCGTGTGTTCTCCATCCATCAGTGCGCCAGCGCTGCCTTTGGCTTACTGGGCTTCAGGCTCCAGGGCTAGAAGCAGGCACAGGAGCTAATCTTACCAGCACCTTCCTTCCAGGGGCCTCCTGGAGATCAGCCTGCTCAATTCTGCTTATTGGTTGAGGGACCCAGGGCGTTTGGCTGCGTAGGTCTGAGTCTTTTTCTCTGCGGAGGATTTGGTGCTACTATCAATGTAAAGGTTTCATAGGGCTTCAGGAAATAGCAGCTGATCATGATGACTATAAATGAGATCATGTGTGAATCACATATATGGGCTTTACTCAGAGTAAGGGATCTATTGATCCCTGGCTGCCGTTTCTCATAATCATGGTCATAATCATGATAAGAATGCCCACACGGGGGCTGAAGAGGTGGCCCAGCAGTTTAAAAAGGCCCATGGTGCTTGTGCAGAGAACCAAGTTCAGTGTTCAGTATCCTCCGTTGACAGCTCGCCACCGCCTGTAACTCCAGCTCCCTGGCATCTGACATTCTCTCTTAGCCTTCAACCCCTCTGCACTCAGATGCACACACACACACACACACACACACACACAATTAAAAAGAAAACAAATACCTTAAAAATTCACATACGAATGCTTTGCTAGCCGCGAATGCTATCTTTCCCATTTCTAGCTCCTAGCGAGCCCCTGCATGCCTCTAAGGGGTCAGAGTCACAAGTGTCAACCAAAGCCATAGAAGTCTGCGCTCTTCTGTTCATCTTCCAAGAGGTCTTGAGGAATTGTGGGAGAACCCACCCTGTCCCTTCTCAGTCATATTTGTGAGCACACTATCGTCCAGGATTCTTCCTGCCTGTGTCTCCATACTTAAGAATTCAAGCATGCCCCACAGCCAGGCCTTTGTTCGAATACGCTTGTGTTTCTTCAAGTACACCTACGTCCAGGGACACATACGTGCTCAGGTGCCGGCACACACAGCCTCACCTCCCCTATGCAGAGGCAGGCAGATAGCTGCTTGTAGCTTGGTCGCCCCTGCGTTCCGCAGCTACCCTGGCAATCTGGTCACAGTGAGGGTCTGAGCACAGCCTCCCACAGCCTCTGCCTTCCATACTCCCCAAGTGCTACAGCCCCTTCCCCTCTTGTTCTATACAGACCCCCCTCTTAGCTCTTCCCAAGGACAGACTTAGGAAGGTGAACCCCACACAACGCACACCCCCACAACGCACCCACCTGACTGCAGCTCTGGACTCGTCCAGGTCTCTCTTAACACTCTGTCATCCTGTCCACACTTGCCGGCCCCTCGCTTAGGAGCTTCAGAGACAGGTTTTGGAAAACAGTCTTGGCTGTGATGGAGTGTTTCCTCCGGGCCTCCTCGGCTTGTAACAGATTAAGGTGAACAGGCATTTGTCACGGGGAAGTGTACCCAGTTGTGCAGGAAAATGGACTTTTCGATGAGCGTGAGAGTTTGAACCTGTCACAGAGGGGAGAGTCTGTGTTATTGCAGCCTGCCGGGCTGCTGTGGCCGTCGCCGGCTTATCGGCTGTGGCAGGCATCACCTCCAACTGAAAGGATCCCATTACGGTAAGTAATGGCTTAATCACAGCCAGTTTGTAATGGAGATGACCTCTCTGAGTCCCGCTGGCCTGCTCGGATGGATCGTGCCTCTTCTCACCGTGACTAACAGCTCTGGTTCTCCGCTCTTCTCCTGAGAAAGGTCCATGGGCCACCAGACTAGGAATCGGACATCTTGGGGGAGAGCTGCAGTGAGCAGGCAAGGGCAGCAAGAGGAGGAAGAGCCCAGGTACACCCCTGACTCACCATCCTGTCAGCAGGGAACCTTGGGCTGGAGAGGGCAAGAGGTCATATGTCCTATGGGGTTACCACACCTTTACACAGAGCTTGGATGGACTTGGCAAGCCTCTCATTTCCTCTCTCTCTGTGTGTGTGTGTGTGTGTGTGTGTGCTATCATGCCAGCTCTGGCACTAGTACTCCAGCATCCTTATGCTATGTCAGAGGAGACTGTAATTCAGAGGCTTAAAGGACCAAGGTCGGAAGCAACACTAGGTCCTGACCTTCCAGCGTGGGAACCTCTGAACTCAGTGTCTATGCCTTTCTATCCAGAGATATTCCCATCCACCCTCTCCTCTTTTCTAAGCAGACCACGGCCAAGCTTCCTCCACAGTTGTGCCCCTCGGCAGGGCAGGCAGCGACTCTGTGTATGCCACAAATTTTAGCATCTGGCTGCAGCAGCCCCTGGGAGGGACGAAGGTCACTTCAGCCTCAGCTCAAGGTTGGGAGTTCCTAGGTGCAAACAGGAATCCTGTGGACCGCTGCCCAGTGCATGTGTCTGCCCAGTGCATGTGTCCCTGCGGCTGACTTGGGGACCTGGGCTCTGAGCGAATGGCACTGTCCCCTTTCCTCCGTGCTGGCTTGCTCCCACTGCTGGCCCTGGGAGGGACACTGGCGGTCTAGGAGGGAATAGGACTGTTCTTTCTCTGCCTTCCCCTCCCTTCAGCACTCTCAGTCAGGGTTTCCATTGCTGTGAAGAGACACCAGGACCAATAAGGGAAAACTTTTAATTGGGGCTGGCTTACAGTTTAGAGGTTCAGTCCATTATCATCGTGGTGGGAAGCACGGCAGCGTCCACACAGACATGGTGCTGGAGAAGGAGCTGAGCGGACTACATCTTGATCCAATACCAGGAAAAAGGAACTGTCCTTTCTGTGCTGGGTGGAGCTTGAGCATAGGACCTCAAAGCCATACTCCCATACGGTACACACTTGTTCCAACAAGTCCACACTTATTTCAACAAGGCCACACCTCCTAATAGTGTCATTTCCTGTGGGCCAAGCATTCAAAACATGAGTCTATGGGGGCCAAACCTATTCAAACCACTACATTGTATTTCCTGCCCCCCCCCCGCTTGTTCAAACATCAGTCTGCGGGGGGCCATCCCTAGCTATAGCATAATGAAAAATACATTTGTCTAACTTCAAAAGTCCCCATAGTCTATAGCAATCTCAGCAATGCTAAAAGTTCAAAGTTCAAAGTCCCTACTGAGATTCATTCAATCAGTGATCTGCAATCCTCTATAAAATCAAAATAAAAAGCAGATCATGTACTTCCAAAATCAGAGGATATACATTACCATTCCAAAACGTCACAGTGAGGAAATACTGGAGCAAAGCAAGACAGAAAACCAGCTGGACAAGCTCTAAACTCTGCCTATCCTTGTCTGATGTCCAAGCGCTCTTCAGATCTTCAACTCTTTACATCTTTGCTGACTGCAACACACTTCTTTCTCTTGGGCTGGTTCTACTTCCTGTTAGCTGCTTTCCTCAGCTCTGGCATCTCTAACATGTTGGGGTATGCAAGGCAACTTCAACTTCACAGCTTCTTAATCCAGTGTCTGGGATCGACACATGATCTTCTGGGCTCCTCCATAGGGCTTGGGTCATGTCTCCAGATATGTCTTCTGTAGCATGCTGGGCTCTGGTTGATTCTACTCCATTGCTGCTGCTGTTCTTGGGGGTCATCCCATGGTAGTAGCATCTCCAATACGCCAGGGTCTTCTGCTATAACTAGGCCTCACCAATTGCCTCTCATAGGCCCCCTTCATGGTAGCAAGCCTCAACTTTTTTGTATGGCGCCCTTGGCTCTGGGCCATCAACTGCAATTGAGGCTGCACCTTCACTAATGGCCTTTCCTGGCCTTTCACAGTGCCAAGCCTCAGTTGCTCTTCATGACCCCTTCATGCCTTCAAAACCAGTACCATCTGGGTGACTCTTACACATTACCAAGTCCAGCTGGAAGTACAACCTTGGTTATCTCTGGAATACAGCTTCTTTGTGCTCTCAGAAAACACTTCCCAGAAGATTTCACCTCAGTGATGCTGGTCTCTTCTTAATCACTGCTAATTTCTTAGTTCTAACTAACCAGTATCAATTGTTCCAGTAACCCCTTCTATTCTTGATTCTAAAGCCAGAGCCACATGGCTGAAGCTGCCATGTTCTGCTGCTTGCTGGGGCTGGAACATGGCCCCCCTTGTTCTATTTCATCGTCACCAGCTTTCTGTTTTCTCATTCCTTCACTGCCTAAGCTTGGCTGTCCTGAAACTTGCTCTGTAGATCGACCTCGAGCTCAGAGACCTCATGGCTCTGCCTCCTGAATTCTGGGATTAAAGGTGTGGCTCATTATGCCTGGACCTAAGCTTTTCTCTGGGACTTTCTCTGTACCAGCCTGGTTCAGAGCTCAGAGATTTGCTTGTCTCTGTCTCCTGGGATTAAAAGCATGTGCTATCATGGCTGGGCCTAAACTTCTAATGGCCAATGTGCCTCAAGATGCAGATGAAAAGCCCGTGTCTTCCAGCCTCAAGATCTGGATCATAGGTGTGCCTTCCATTTCTGGATTGTCGTTCACTCTAGATTAAAAGTCCAAATGAAAACAATAATCAGGTAATAATAACACCTAACAGGATATAACTATCCCTTGTTCAATTGCAAACAATTAAGCTTCTCTGAGTGGGATCCGCCCTGAGGTCACCACTCCCTTAATCTGCTTTTCTCCTTGAACACAGGATTCGGTTCTATCCCACCTCTTGGTGTCCCTTGAATACATGAACCACACATTATGTAGTTGTCCTATCTCAGCATGCTATGCTTGATCAAAACACTCCTCGTAAGAGTGACCCACAGGACAGAGTCCAAACTCCATCCGGAGACTTTGTCAATGCAATTAATTTGAATCTCTTCACCTTAGCCTCAGGCAGACTCTTTGAACAAGGGCAAAAAGCAGCTACATTCTTCACCAAAATATCACAAGAAGATTCTCTAGGCCACATGCTAAAATTCTTTTCCTCTGAAATATCTAGAGCCAGGACCCCACAGTTCAAATTATCTTCAAGAACAATGTCTTCCATGTCCTTCTAGGATGGCCCATTAAGCCCCACTTCAGCATTCCACTGTCTTCCAAATCCAAAGTTCCCAAATCCACATCTTCCAAACAAAAGCATGGTCAGGTCTATCACAGCAATGCCCCAGTCCCTAGTACCAACTTTTGTCTTAGAGTTTCCACTGCTGTGAAAAGAGACTATGACCAAGGTGACTCTTTAAAAGGACATATTTCATTGGGGCTGGCTTACAGTTTCAGAGGCTCAGTCCAATGGTAGAAAGCATGGCAGCGTGCGGGCAGACATGGTGCTGGAGAAAGAGCTGAGTGTTCTACATCTTGATCCAATGGCAGGCAGAAGGAGACTGTGCCTTCTGCACTGGGTGGAGCTTGAGCATAGGACCTCAAAGCCATACCCTGACACAGTACACACTTCCTCCAACAAGACAGCCCCAATTCCAACAAGGCCACACCTCCTAATAGTGTCACTCCTTGTGGGCCAAGAAACATTCAACCACATCTGACATGGGCACCAGGAAGAGGCTGTTGGAGTCCTGGTTCACTGTCATCTAGTAGACATCCTTGAACCTCCCAGCGCCTGCCTGGAGATTCCTCCCCTGCATGCCGCCTTCCTCCTACTAATCAATGTGAGGTCAAGATGGCCTTGAGTGAAGGGCACAAGAGAGCTCATACCTGGTTGGCACTCAGAGGTGACAAACTCATAGCAGGGCTTGGAGGAAGGGCCCAGGATCCTGCTCATACTATCTAACTAAAAAGTGGGATTCTCAGAAACTGACCCAGACTGCTGCCCTAACCGATGTACATGTCCGTTTGTGGTTCCTAGGGCACAGTGCTCTAGCTTTGGACAGGAACTGGGGCCATGAGGACAGTCATTGAGCCTGTCCTGTTTCAGGAAGGCCTTAGAGAAGAGGTGGAAGGCCCTGGATCTGTAGACGCTCACTAAATAGGGCATCAAAGAAGGCTGGGGTGGGAAAGCCCAGCAAAGATGGGGTCTTGCAGGGCATCATGGGTATGCTGGGGTTGGCAGACTGACCTCTGTCACGCTGCTGAATTGCAAGGCTCCCAGGACTCGCTCGGACGCTGCTCATGAGAGTAGAGAGGGAAGTAAGCTCAGGTTTTAATTACTCAGCAGAACACCTTCCGTAAACATTTATTAAGTGGCTGTGTACCGGACCTGCCAAGATACCATGAGTTTCACTCACCTGATCATATTTATTCAACAGACAGTACCCACTATCTGATACGGGTAGGGCCAGGCACTAATGGTTCTGTGGTAAGCATGACAGACCTCGTGGTTAGCCCAGGAGACAGATAAATCTGAGAGGCATTATGGAATATGCTGATGGAGGATGCACTTTGGCTGGACAGGTTTGTCCCTGCATGTCACCGTCTTGACAATGACATCTCCACAAAGAAGCATCACGGGGATGCCCATTTCCAACGAGGAGGAAATCAGAGAGTTTCCATCATTTGCCTGAGGCTGCACAGCTGGGAAGAGATACCTCCAAGCCTGAACCCAGATCTGTGCAAGCCTGTGTGTTTCTCAGCAGGGCTCTGATGTCTTCTCTACTGGGAATACCCTGCAGATCTGGGAGCGGGGAGCAGTGTGCACCCCTGCCTTCTCTGCCCCGGGGTGGCTTTCTGACTTTGATCCCTCCCACCTCCACCCTCACAGCTACCCCAGCCCCCAGTGTCTGGGCCTTACCTCCTCTGCACTTGGGGAGAGCGTATTCTCATGCTAATTGCAAAACTAATTGTTCTTATTGCAAAATCCATTATATAGTATATTTATATTGCAGATAATGAGCTGTTTGGATTAAATAGCTCACTAAAAGTCAATAAAAAGAAATTTGCTTCACTGTTCCTCCCCTCATTTTTCACAGGCACTGTTAACATGATGTCGTTGTCCCTGAAGGCTGGAATTCATTAAAGAGCCTGGAGCTGCATGGGGTGCGGCTATGTGCTGCTTCTCTCCCCTTCAAGGTGCTCAGCGGAGGGAGGGGCTGGAGGCAAGAGGCAGGGTCCTCCCCCTGCATTTATTGAGGCAGGGATGACTAATTGAGAAAAGAGAGCTTAAATCTAATGGAAGTGAAGATCAGGGCTCTTGAGAACAGAACCCAGGGCCAGGCAGAATGGAGCAGGTTAGGGGTGGGGACTGAAGGTGACAGCCACTGCCTCCCTCAGCAGGAGAGAGAAGCAGAGACCTCAGAGCTGCGTCCTCTGCTCCTGAAAGAGCTGAAGGATGTGGGGATTATAGAGAAGGGAAAATGAAGGCCACCATAGGCTTTGGGTCTCCAAGTAGGAGCCAGGCAGAGAGTGGATAGTGCAGGCCATGCCTCAGGAGAGGGAGGGTTGAGTTGGGAGTGAGGGGTCTGGTTCCAGGCTTGGGCTTCTTCTAGCACAACTTCTCTTGTGGGCTTTCAGGATCTTTCAGATTTAGCCAGTGCCCTGGTTCTAAAGCTGAAGGTGTCATGTTTAAGCTGAGGTCTTCCAAGAGTGTGGGTCTGTGGAGTCCCAGGATGGTTCAGGCCCTCTGAGATCATAATGCCTCAGGAAGAGTCACAACCAAGCGAGAGCCCCAGGGAATGGCCTTCAGTGGCGTGCTGAGCACTGGGAGTAGGGGACAGAGAGGAGGGACCTGACTCTTGTAACTCTTTCTTATGGCCACCTCCACTTTCTGTCTACTCAGTGAATTAGGAGTTGGGGTAGGGCCAGCGAGATGGTTCAGTGGGTAAAGGCACTTGCTGTAAAGACTGATGACTTGTGTGTGTTAATCCCACGGGCCTGCATGGTGGAAGGAATGAACACGTGTACACCAGGACAGGTACATATCCTCCTCCCCAAATAAATAAACCCAAACTGCTAAACTAAAAGTAGGGGTGGGTAGCAGTGAGTTTGGGTACATTGTTTCAGCTCCCAGTGGATTGCATATGAGCACCCACCCAGGAGCTATCTGGATTTGTGAATGGATCACACACACACACATGCCAGTTATTTTAAAATGCCTTGGCTACCTCAAAGGCTGAATTCATCTAAATTCTGATGTTGGCTTTTCTTTTTTTTGTAAGAGACAGGGTCTCATGTGGTCCAGGCTCATCTTAAATGATATTTAGCCAAGGGTGTGTGTCACAATAGTACAGCATTCCATCACTGCAAATGCTGTTGGAGCTACTGGAGACTTAATACACAGTAAGAAGTGGCAGGCTTTATACTCATTTGCATATTTATTATTTTTTGATCATTCTTTGTTTACTCTTGTCAGTTTCATACTTCTTGGTTCCACACACCCTTAACCGTCCCGCCCTATCTCCCTTCGACATCCTTTAACATGTCCTCTTCTTGTTCTCGTTGGTTTTGTGACCCATGGAGTCCAGCTGGTGCCGTCTGCGGGAGTGTTGACTGATCTCATGCTTGCTTTTGATCAGAGCATCATAACTGCATGGCGAGCAACCATGTCATGTCCAGAAGACAACACTTCCCGGCACCGGTCTTCATTCTTTGGCTCTTGCATTTTTTTATGCTCCCCGTGTGAGCCTTGAGTCTCAAGAGGCATGATATAGGTGCTCCGTTTGGACCTAGAACTCAACAGTCACTGATTTTTAGCGTGTTTGGTTATGAGTCTGTGTTAACCACTACTCACTGCAGAAGAAGCTTTTCTAGCCAGCCTTGAGAGCAGCATTATTCTTTGGATACAGACGTAAATATTTAGAAGACAGTTTGGCAACATATCCACATAGTATAACAATAGTAGTAGATTCCCCCAGGGGTTTATGACCTCCTTGTCCATGGGATTTTAACTAGGTTTGCAGCACCAGACACAAATTCCTTCCTGCATAGGAGGCATCAAGCCCAATTAGAAAGTGGCTGGTTACCACCATAATGGTCACACCACTATTACATCAGCGAAACATCTTAGCCAGCAGGTCAGGATTATAGCATTCGGTGTTCACTATTAATTAATACCCAGAGATGGCTACTCTTCCCCTCAGTATGGCCTGCGTAGCACCTTTGGCACTACAGAAGTTAGCCATTAGGAAGGAAGTTTTTGGGTCAGTTTCAACTTGTCTGCAGTCAAAATTTGTTGTGTGTTCAGCAACTGGGTTTTACCATCCTGTTAGGGTGGGACCAAGAACAGTGGCTGTGCTGCTTTTTGGGAGGGAGGGTCCTAAGGTCTCTATGACCTGATTTGTGTTTTGAAATGGCCGTTCTGGTTGCCAGCAGCACGTTAAGAGAGTGCTTGTAGACTGAAGCTGCTGAGATGGATGGCAGAGCCTTACAGAGCCAAGAGGGAGAACGGAGGCGGGATGAGTTGTACTAGGAAGGGAGGACTGCAGCTGCCCAGCTTCCCATTCAGTGCTGCAGAGTAGACAGAGTATCATTTGTGCGGGTGCGTGGTGTGGGGCGTGGCGTGGCGTGGCGTGGCAGGGCATGGCAGGGCGTGGCGGGGGCAATTGGGAGGGCTCAGCTGCTGTGGAGCAGCAGCGGACTTCAGCACCATGGGGAGTTCCCCACACTGGTCTTAATTCCCCCTTTCTTACACAGGGCTAGCATCTCAGTTGTGTCTCCTAGGACGCCTAACTCCATTCTTTAGGGCCAGTAAAGTTACTCCAGAGCCCATCTCATGGGAGCAGGGCACACAGAGATTCTCCTGCACAGAATCCCAGGGCCTGTGGGAGGGAGAAGTCTGGTGTGGGCTTTAGGGATCTACAAATGGAGCCCACAGGCTAAAGGCAAAAGGGGAGGGGCCTGAGAAAGCCCCTCTCCACTCCAGGCGGCTGAAATGGCTGTAATCTACAGTCATCTCTATTCACAGACTTCAAAGGGAGATGGGAAGGACCGACGTATCTGCATGCTGGAGCAACTTGAGTACAGACGAGATCAAAGGAAAAGGAATGTGGCTTCTTGGCCGATAGATACTAGTGTGGAGGGGCTGTCCAGGGTGGGATCAGAGTCCGGTAGAGCACAAGAAGCCCATTCCCTACCAGCGTTGATTCTTCTGGGTAAAGCTGAGATGTTCAGAGTCCCTTTCTTCCTGTGTACCTGAAACTACCGAGGCAGATAATCAAGGACTTCTGTAAGGAAGTCATGGCCTCCCTAGGCTCAGTGCACCCAGAGGTTAACTTACAGTTCTTTAGTGTGGGAGTATGTTTGTGGCATCTGAGTGGGGAGCTGAAGTCCTGGCTCTTAAGCTGTGTGTCTGTATGGTCAGGAGCTGCCCTTCATGCACACTTCAGAGATCTGCTTTGCTCAGGAGCAGGCCACAGACCAGAGCGTCGCCTTGTGGCAAGTTCTTTATAAGCCTTGATGGGATTGAGGTCTGGTTGGGGTCATTGCCTGTTAACCTGCAACCAGCAATAACACGGGTTCTGTTTGGAACTGCTTATCAGCCCTTAGATTCAGTTCTCTGATGAATGTCTGGGTCTTCATGAGTGGCTAACTCCACAGAGCAACTCCTTGGTGGAGGTATCATTCATTCTTTTGGAGATAGCCCAGAAAGGTCAGTCATTAGTGAGTTAGTGGACAATGACTCACAAACACGATCAGGTTCCTGCAGGTACATCTTGGGAGAGGGACTGGGCAGGGACATGGTTCTTATTTTGGAGGGGGTGGCATATTTGAGTATAGCTTTCAAAGCCTGGTGGTCAGGATGGAGACTTGGGGGTGGGGAGCAGAAGGTCTTGTTATTTACAATATGAAGCAAAATGTCAGGGTTTCTGTAGATAACTGGATGGCAAGTATAGGGAAAGGAGGGTTAGGAGGTCCTGGGAGAGCAAACAGGGCCAACTGAGTCATAAAGGGGCAGCGAATAGCAGCTCCAAGTGCCCCCCAAAGATTCACAAAACACAGGCCACTCACATGGTCTCACACATGCAGATAGAAGACTGTGCAAGGGTGTGTATGTGTGTACACACATATGCATGAACATGTGTGTGTGCTTGTGCATGTATGTTTGAATCCCAGATCTATAACTGGCAGAGCTGCATGAAGTCTCTGGGCCCTGGGTTCCAGTAGGCATTTGTGTGCATGTGATAGGGGAGTCTTTGGGCAGTATTACCAAAGGTTGGAATAAAGGCCATGGATCAAAGAGGTAGGAGCTGTCTCAGGTACCTGGGAGGCAGAGTAGGCACCCCCAGCAGGGTAGGTGTGGTGTTTAGGGGATTAGGAGGAAAAAGGTGTCTCTAGACTCTTAACCTTCCCAGCTCTGACTAAAGTGGCTAGCCAGGAAGTGGCTGAGGCTGTGGGCTCTTGCTTCTGCTGGGGAGAAGAGGATCTGCCTATGGTCCTTGTCTCCTTGGCAATCCTGTCACACCCAAGTTCACGTGCATGCGCTGTCATGTGTGCCCAGCTGCTGGGGCCCAGAAACAGCCAGCAGCTTCCCTCTAAGCTCACCTGGACTGTCCCTGTGGTTCACCTGGGACTTGGGGACTCTGCACAAGCAAGGAACAAGGCACCTCTGGGTTAGGGGGCCGCTTCTCAGTTTTCTAAAAGGAGACTCACCATGGCCGAGAAGCCAGAGGTGGTCATTTTCTCCCTAGAGAGATGGGTGAGTGCTCGGGTACCCTGTCTTAATTCTGGAGGGACTTGGAAATTAGGGATGACTTAAGGCAAGAAGAGATCTGTGAGTATTGGGGGGGGGTCAGAAGTAAGTGCACATCCTGCCTCCCCCCCCCCCGCCCGTGTGTGTGTGTGTGTGTGTGTGTGTGTGTGTGTTAAGGAAGCTGGAAACAGAGACTTGATGAATTTGAATCCCTATCTGCATGCTTGTGACTTCTGTGCCATGCAGACTTGCTGGTGGTGTCCCTGCATGCATCTGTGACGATGTCCCTGTGTGTTTAGTGTCTGGCCCTGATGCATGCTCCAAGGGCAGTATGAGTAGCACTTCTTGGGAAGTGTGTGTGTGTGTGTGTGTGTGTGTGTTTGTGGTGAACTTGGGGAGGGAGGGAGGGAGGGAGGGAGGGAGGGAGGGAGGGAGAGAGGGTGAAAGCGTGCCAGCGGCAGGCATGACAAATGGTTAATCTATAGAAATCTATATTCTATTCTTCCATGCGTCCACTCCGCCCTTCTCACGCTCCCATGCATCACCTCTGCAAATCCATCACCAGCTCCCAGCCAAGGACAGGCGGCGAGGAGCGCGCCTGCCTTATTGATGGACTTGTGGCTGCTTTTTCCACGTTTGGAATGCGAAGAGGGAAAGCCCCCGCTCATTGGTCCATCCACTCATTCCATCATTCGTCTAGCTGGTGGCTCTTGAGTGCCTACTGTGTGCCGGATGGGGCTGCGTGCTCAGGATTAGATTACGAACGGGCAGCTGCAATCCTTTTACTTTGAGTGAGAGTTGCCCATGGAGTTGGCCATTTTGGTGGAATGTCAGGCCGGAGGTGCCATGGGTTTGGCAAGAATTGGGATGGGTGGGAAATGAATGTGGCAGGAAGGGAGTGAGTCACAAAAGCCACCAGAAGAGGGGAAGACACGGGGTGGGGTGGGGGCTGGGGGTGGAGCTAAAGTGACAGATTCTGGGATAAGAAGAGAATGAATCACCAGGCAATGGGAACAGTATGGACAGGCCAAGACATCAACCAGTTTCACTCAAGGAAGAGCTGGGGACTCGGGGTGGGGAGAGAGGCAGTGGGGAGGCAGCGGGGAGGCAGTGGGGAGTAGAGAAAGATGGTGTTCAGTCCCAGGGGCTGGATTTCAGCCAGTGTCAAAGGGCAGCCGCAGGAGGCTTTAAGTGAAGGTCACAGGATGGCGCGTGCATTTTAGCTTGCTCCTTGATGACCCAGATCTAGCCTGGACAGAGACACAGGTGAGAGATCTGCCCAGCAATTCCAGGGAGGGGCGGTGGTGGCTTAGGTTACGATGGTGGCCCTGGTGTAGAGCACTGGACGCTGTGGTGAGTATGCTAGCATGACATGGTTTCTGGGTAAGTGACCTCACTGAGGGTCTGTTTCCATCTCTAACATCTAATGCTGTGTCCAGGTGCCGTTCAGTGACAAAGGACTTTTCTAGCAAGCATGAGGGCCAGGATTCCATCTCCCAGGTATTTTCCACAAGAAATAAAGTCATAAATAAGAAACAGTTTGCTCCCCATATCTGACCACCCTGAGTCTGCTTGGGGACTCTTGGGAAGTGTGTGTGTGTGTGTGTGTGTGTGTGTGTTCCTCTCTCCCATGGGGTGAGCCACCTCCAGATCTGTTTTCTGGGCATTTGGGCAGACTTGAGTTTAAGTTTTAGGGAACGTTCCAGAAGCCAGCTACTTTTAGTCTGGACACCTGGAGGCAGGGCTTCCTCCCTGTTGCACAGAGAAGGAAAAGTTGTTCCTGAGGTTACCTGGCATGCCACTTACTTTTGAGACTGCATGAGACCACAGCTCACCCCGGACCCACTCCAGCTGTCGGGATTAAGGCTCTTGGTCTATAAAGCAGCGTATCTGTTTCCAGGTGTCATCAGAACCACAATGCTCACTCGCCCACAGCCTGTTTTCCTAGGATCTTCAGGGGGAAAGGCCTCTGGCTTTGGCCCCAAAGAGGTTCCTGAGTTGCTAAGTTTACACCTGGTCCTATGTGGCCAAAGGAAAGACCAGAGAGGTGTGTGTTGACTCTCATCCTGCCTGCTTCAGCTAAACTTCAGATCTCTGAAACTCTTTGGATCCGTCTCCCTTACCTTCTGATGCTGCTCCACTCCACAAAAACATTTTCAGATGCAGGGATGATTGATACTTGTCCAAAGTTTGCCCTTCTTCCCTGGTCTTTCCAAGCTAGACTCATACCGACCCCATGAAGTTGTGCAGAGGAGCCTTCTGGGGTGTGAAAGACCTGGTGTCCTGTGGGTGGGCAGGAAGGTGACCTGAGGAAACAGTCCCCCCAGGGGTTGTGGTGCTCCGCCTGCATATCCAGCTGAGGCACACCACGCTCTTCCAAGATCGAGAAGCGCCAAGGAGAAGACCCTGCATACTTAGGATATTTTCAGATTGAGTGGCAGCGGGCACAGGATGGGGGAGACGGTGTGTGTTTCTTTGGAGCATTCAGTCACAATTCATCATTATCCAATTTTTTCCCCCTTGGGTTTTCTCTCGCACGCGTTTTTTTATCCCAATCTGACAGCTAAATGAGGAATCACACAGCCTACGTTACCTGTTTTGTTCAGGAATTAATCCGTCCTTAAACAGCAACTGCCAAGTAGTCTGTGTGAGCAGAGACAGGCTGAGTAGGCCCCAGACAGCTTGGGTAGGGTCTGAGGGGCCCTCTAGATGGTCACCTCTTTGGGGACCCTGGGATACAGAGGCATTTGACATGCCTTGAGTGTAAACATGGTGCTCCAGGCTTCTCCACTAGATGCTCTGAGCTAGCCCAGCTGGTTACCTGACCAAGTTCATGAGGTCACTGGCAATGAGGTTGTTCTGGCCCTCCCTCTGACTCTGGAAAAGAGAGGCCTGGACCTCTGACTCCAGAATTAAATGCTGGGAGCACCAAACCCTCTGGGAGTAAGTGCCTTTGTTTTATCATCTAGGTTGGGCCCGTGGACCAAGGACACACCCAGCCCACAGCGGTTGGAGTGCAGAGACTCTGGGCGGGGCATTGGATGTTTCTAAAGTGGCCACAAATCTTCCCTTTCTCTCTCTTCTTTATTCTCTCCCCTCCCCCCAGTTTACCCTCCTTCCTTTTGTCCTTCCCTCCCTCCCTGTCTTCCTTTCCTCCCCCTCTTTTTGTTCTCTGCTTCATTCATGATTGTGCAGTAGTGTCTGAGACAGACCTGGAGGCTGTAAGTCACTCAGCAATGGGCTGAATTCTCTCTGGGAGAAGCGGGGCTTATATAGAGTGTGTGACAGGCAGGTGCTCCAAGTGCAGGGCAAGCTGCAGGAGGCTGGCGATGGGCGGGGCAAAGTGAAGTGAGCCCAGGCAGGGGTGCACTGTCTTAGCACCTTGGCTCTGTCTGCTGGCACTCTTGCCCAGGGACAGAGTGGTGAGTGACAGGAACCAGGCCTGGCTGGGTTCCAACTGGGGATCTAGCTCTGACTGCAGATCTGCCGGAGAGAGCCAGTGTGGACTAGCTTGAGATGCACCTGGGTGGCGAGGCAAAGGGGAGAGAACACAGGCCACATCAGGTGTCCCCAAGCTCTGAAATAGCCACTGCTTGCTGTAACTGATGCTTCCAAATGATCACTGTCTGCAAATGTCATCTTGAGCAGCCCCCAGCCAGTATAGGGCACAAGAGAGTCACTGTGTGGCAGGGGAGGTGGTAGCCAAACAGATAAAGTGCACATACCTGTAGCCCTGTGACCCTGACAATGCTAGGTGTCATTACTCCTGTCTGTGACAAATTTCTGATTCTATATAGTCTCAGTCCCCGCCAGCCCTGTGTAAGATTATATGATAAGGAATGCTATCTTAGAGAGGGAAGGGGATAAATGACAGGGTAGCCAGCGCTGGATGCATGTCTGCCTGAGAGGCCTGCTCCCACAGACAGCTGCAGAACCGCTAGGCCCTCTCTGACTGTGGCCCCAGTGACTGCCTGTCCTTGCCTGTCTCGGGCCAGCACGATGACCTCCATGTCCTGCGTCCTCTGCTTCCTTCCAGCTTGCCTAGGTGGCATTCAGGAAAGAAGTAGATGGCACCTGGGGCCTGAGTGTGATGGTGCTTACACCGCGGAAGGGTGATAAGTTATGCTGCTCAGCTGAGGGTTGGAAGGAGGGATGGATTTCTTCTAGAAGGCAAGGCTGGGGTTGGAGGCCTCCCCTCTTCTGATCTCTAGCAAAGGATTGGTTTTTGTTCTGCAAGGCTGGGAGCTTCCTTGGGCCAGGACCTTTAGAGGAATGGGGCATGGGAAGTGGGCTGTGTATACAGCCGCTGGAGAGAAAGCCCGAGGTAGCTGGACCCCAGGTCTGTGCAGGAGAGATGCAGGCTCGCCAATGGGGATCTCTGTCTCCAGCCTGGCTGGGGTATGGACCCAGCTTGCAAGTGCCCTTCCTGCTCATTCTTCTTGCTGTCTCCCTCATGAATGGAGCATGGCTTCTAATCGGTGGGGAGAAAGATGTAAAACTAATCCCCACTCTAATAAAAACAGTCTCCCGATTAAATATGTATGAACACATATTGATTTGGGGATTAAACAGAAAAGAAAATTGAGCCTGTAATTGAGCCAGGGAACATGGAGGGTGAAGCTTGGGAGGTTCATCTTCAAACACACCTGCTGGGGCTGCTGGGAGGGCATGGGGCTGTGGGTGCCCCACACTCCACGTTAGTGTGCAGTGGGAGTGGTCTGTGCCTGCTGTGGGAGGAGCCTGTGCCTGCGGGGGAGTGGTCTGTTCCTGCTGTGGGCAAGGCCTGTGCCTGCGGTGGGAGTGGTCTGTGCCTGCTGTGGGAGGGGCTTGTGCCTGCTGTGGGAGGAGCCTGTGCCTGCGGGGGAGTGGTCTGTTCCTGCTGTGGGCGAGGCCTGTGCCTGCGATGGGAGGGGTCTGTGCCTGCTATGGGAGGGGCCTTGCTTACTGTGGGCAGAACCTCTGCTTTCTTCCTAATTTGGTGAACTCACAATGGAGGGGCTGTGCTTTTTCTATGGTTGTTGGTACTGAGGGCCTTTGGAGAAGAACAGCTGTCTCAGGTGTCCTGTGCCTTTTCAGCACTCACTTCCCAGACACCGGTCCCAAGAAAACAGAAGACCTGAGATGGGTCTGTCTCACAGCATTACAGTTTATAAAGTTGTGTCTACTTCTGGCCAGGGCTGGTACTTCAATCACACCAGAATGATCTATCTAGGAAGGAAGTGGCTTACTGTGCTTGTCTGAGGTTCTACATCTATTCATACAGTCAGAAGGAGGGAGGGTACAAATAGTCTCACAGTAGTTGTACCCCTCTGGGGTCTGATCCTGTACTTAGCAGTCTTATACAGACTATGGGCAGCCTTTTAGATTCCCAAGAACACTGTATCATGGATCTGATGATGTCTATGTGACAGCCTTGTCGATACCAGGACCTATTGTAACAGTGGATGGTGTTTACACCACCTACAGACTGAGCACTTTACAAATGTTATTGCCTCGCCTGACATTGACTTGGTAGAGTAGATATTTATCAGGTCCATTGTATGGAGAGGAAACTGAGGCTGAGAGAGTTCACAAGGTGGCCAGTGTGGCACACAGCCCTGTCACAGAGAGCCCGTTACTTCCTGCTTTATCCTGGGGAGGTGTGGGATCCTGATGCCCTAGAGCAGTGTCCCATATTCCAGCAGAGTGCCCACCTTCCTGAATCACTGCCCTTCCTCTGGGTGCTAGCTCCTCCTTACCTGGAGTCTACAGGGACCCCCTTCCCAGATTCCCAGACCTTGCTCCTCCCCTATATTTGCTGCTCCCTGGTTGAGATCTGCCCTGAAGCTTCTGGAACCCGCCTTCCTCTTGGCTCCTGAGTCCTTTGATGAGCCCTATACTTTGTAGAGTATTATCTACAGACCTTTGTCATCTCGCTGAAGGTTCACAGTGACCTAACATCCCAATGACAGGAGACTCTGAGGCACAGACAAGTGGGGTAATTTGGCTCAAATTGCAGAGCCAGCGAGTGACAATGGCAGCTACTTCCTTCCAGGTGAGATTACACCTGGCCCTTTGCACAGGACCCACAAAAGACACCATGGCCACGTGATGAAGTGGCCAAGATGAAGAGTTGGGTGTGAGCTTTGGATGGAGTTGAATTCGAGTCCTCATGCTTTTTCTAGCTGGCTACATAGCTCTCAGGGGGGTCATATAAACTCTCTGAGGTATGATTCCCTTCCCCCTCCCCCAGTTTAGCTTGGCTTTCCCTCTGAGGATGAAGTCAGAACCTAGAAGAGCCCTAGGGCCCAGGGTCGGCCCACAGAGGCCAGAGTTGAAAGATGAAACTGCTAGGCTGGCTGCCCTCTGGGGAAGGGGGAGAACAAAGGCATGAGGACACGGAATTTTGGACAGGAGTGCCTGGTGTTCTGAGGCGCTGCTTAGTTCAGAACTCACCAGGGATGCTGACAGGCTGGTCCCTGGAAGTACCGCCTCCTCCCCATGGTTATTAAAGCAATAATTTAATTCTAATGAGGGCATGCATGTTCTCTGTGTCGCTGGGACGCCACTCCATTCTGTTCAGAGGATGCAGAAAGTAGGATCCTGCCTCTGCCTGGTGAGCCTAGAAGTAGAGCAAGGAGTGGGAGTGGGGGGCTCCAAGTGACCCAAGCTCTTTGGAGGGCCTTCCAAGGCCACACAGGGAACTCAAGCTTTGTAGGCAGAGGGGGTCGATGGCTCTAGAGTCCTGGGCTTGCCTCCTGACTCCACTGTGATCAGGGCAAGGCTGGGGTTTTTAATTGTACTTCTTTTTTTTTTTTTTCAGGGCAGAAGATGGGAGTTAATGGGGTAGTGGAGGCAGAGAGAGGCAGAGAGAGGCAGAGAGAGGGAGAGAGTAGAGAAGTGGAGGCTGGCTATGACCACGTGGAGGGAGTGGGGAAGGGAGGAGAGCCCAAGAGGGGCCATACTTCTATGAGCCTCAGTTTCTTCTTCTTCTTCCATGAAGGGGATAAAACCTGACTCAGGCTAACGCAAGACACCCATGAAAGCAGATGCCAGGCCCATGCACAGAGCCTGTGCTGTCAGCCCAGGCAGCCCTTCTCCCTTGTGCTTTAAGCAGCATCCCTGTGCCCACGAAGAGACAAACTCTGTCTCAACTTGGGTCGGCTTTGTGAGCACAACTGTGGGACCCTGCTCTGGGAGGTCTGTTCCTCCCCCTTGGCAGAGATACTCGGTGCCCCAAGCTTGTTAGTGCCAGGCAGCCGGTTGCCATGGTGTGCCCTCCACTTTCTGTTGTCTGCCAGGCGACCCCACGGAATGCTCTGGGGGAGGAGTCTGAGCCAAGATGTCCTACCACTTTCCTCTCTTTCAAAAGCTCAGGTCACCCAGAGCTCAGGTCACCATGCAATGAGGTCATGTAAAATTCCTGATCTCCACCCTGCTGCACTACAGTGGAATCTTGTTCAAACATGAGGCTCCAGTCTGGAGAGGTGCAGCCTGGCACCATTCTGTCCTGGGGTGCCTGCCTTCAGCCCCCTCCAACCTAAGCCCAAAGGAAAACGTTGATGGTTCCAGGAGTCCTCTGCAGGAAGTAGCAGGCTTGCACCCAGAGCCCAGGGCTATCCCATTCTGTGGAGCATAAATATCTGCCCTGTTGCCAGCCCATATTCACCACTAGAGACAGCAAGGGACCAAGCCACCAAGGTCCCACCCAGATGGCACTGACAGTCTAGTAGAGAAGAAAGCCAAGACATGGTCAAGCCAGTAGATAAATTGGGCTGTTTTGGAAAGGGAGATAAAACAAACAAACAGAAACAACAACCACTACAACACAAAACTGGACCTTTCCGTTTCCACCTTTGACATCACACGCTCATTCTTTCCCCTCTGATCTACCCTGTGTCAGTTGACCCACAGAGCATGCCTCAGGGATGCCCTGCCAGACAGCCTCTAGCTGAGATGAATCATGGGAGTCCCAAGTAGAAACCAGAGCCCGGGACCTGAGAGAAGCGGGCACTCTCTCTTCCCCTGCTCCCACCTGACTCTGTCTCCCAGGTTCCAGTCCCAGTTGTGACTGTAGCTCCAGCTCTCAGTGGCCTCTTGGAGCCTTCCCTGCTGTGTCATTTAGAGCTAGACCATGACATCCACACCCAGGAAACAGAAAGTGGAGGTTGCTTGCTATGGCTCAGTTTCCTTTCTCCATGTTGTGTCACCCAAGATCCCCGCCCAGGGAACAGACCTGTCCACAATTAAAACTGCTTTTCCCGCATCTGTTACAGCAGTCAAGATAATCTTCCAAAAGCAAGCCCGGAGGCCCATCTTGCACGTGACGATAGACTCTGGCAAGCTGACCATCAGCTCTACCCACCACACCTCCCAAAACCTGGAGCAGAGTGAGCGGTGGAACCCAGATGCTTTGAGGAATGTGGAACTGGTCCAGCCCTCGGGCCACGGCAAGGGCCACCGATCTGCCACTGAGCACTGTGGAACAAGAGGGAAGGACCCTTTACCTCTGCTCAGGGCAGGGAGATGGTAGGCTCATGAGACCTAGGCCTGAGTGACACAGCAGGGAAGGCTCCGAGAGGCCACTGAGAGCTGGAGCTACAGTCACAACTGGGACTGGAACCTGGGAGACAGAGTCAGGTGGGAGCAGGGGAAGAGAGAGCGCCTGCTTCTTTCAGGTCCCGGGCTCTGGTTTCTACTTGGGACTCCCATGATTCATCTCAGCTAGAGGCTGTCTGGCAGGGCATCCCTGGGGCATGCTCTGTGGGTCAACTGACACAGGGTAGATCAGAGGGGAAAGAATGAGCGTGTGATGTCAAAGGTGGAAACGGAAAGGCCCAGTTTTGTGTTGTAGTGGTTGTTGTTTCTGTTTGTTTGTTTTATCTGCCTTTCCAAAACAGCCCAATTTATCTGCTGGCTTGGCCATGTCTTGGCTTTCTTCTCTACTAGACTGTCAGTGCCATCTGGGTGGGACCTTGGTGGCTTGGTCCCTTGCTGTCTCTAGTGGTGAATATGGGCTGGCAACAGGGCAGATATTTATGCTCCACAGAATGGGATAGCCCTGGGCTCTGGGTGCAAGCCTGCTACTTCCTGCAGAGGACTCCTGGAACCATCAACGTTTTCCTTTGGGCTTAGGTTGGAGGGGGCTGAAGGCAGGCACCCCAGGACAGAATGGTGCCAGGCTGCACCTCTCCAGACTGGAGCCTCATGTTTGAACAAGATTCCACTGTAGTGCAGCAGGGTGGAACTTTACATGACCTCATTGCATGGTGACCTGAGCTCTGGGTGATCTGAGGTTTTGACAGAGAGGAAAGCGAGCAGTAGAGTTCAGAGAAGGTGGACTCGGCAAGGTGGCAGGAGTTGGGGGACCATTAAGAAGTATTGGGGCTTTATCTGGGCCATCACCATCATATCCTTAGGGTCCACTGTTGTGATGGAGAAGTTCTAGCAGGAGTCAATAATAGCATCAAACCCATCAATTGGTTTTGTTTGGTACAGGATGTGTTCTTCACTTCCTTTAGCCAAATACTCATTAAGCACCTACTGTGTGCTCAACCCTGGAGATAACCATGCAAGGTGTGGGCCTACCAATTTGCACATGGCCCATAGCTATATAAAGACAGAAGTATTGCGTCTGTCCTGAGTCCTTCAGATACAGACAGGCACTCACTGATGTCAAACTCACAGTGGCGCTCTGGACCAGCCCTTTCTGTGGGCATTCCCCACTTTGCTTGGCTAGTGCTTTCTTGTGCAAACCCACCTCTGGTGGTGTGCAGGGTACTCTCTATGAATCCCAGTGTGTCATTATATATCTTATTGTAGTCACTTCTGCTGGCCTGGCCCTGGCCTTCCCTGGGCGTGTTCATCACCCCAGCTCTGACCATACAAGCTCTCCATGACTTGGAGCCTACCCTGAGAAAGTGGTTATGCTCACTCCAACCTTGAGCAATTTCACAAGCCTATGGGAAAATATTGCCAGTGTCTGCTAATGGCGATGTCGGGGGACAATGCAGAGGGTAGGAGCTGGAGCAGAAAAGACAAAAGCCAAAGCCCAGTTGCTCTTGGAGCAGGAAGAGCTCCTTGCAAATGATGTATGAAACGAGGAGCATATGCTGCGAGCGATTCGTGCACAGGAGCTTGGCTTGGATCCCCAGCCTCTGGCACCGCAGTGGCTCCGTGCTCCCGGCTCTGCAGTACTCCAGAGTGCTCCTAGGGTAGCTTCATCTCCCTCTTCTGGTCTCTTCCTATCAGGACATGCTGCACACTGTCGGCAATCTGCTTCACCTCCCTTGGTTTCCCAAAGCAAGGCAGGAGGGTTGGCAGCAGCAGTCAGGCCTGCAGGGATTCTCCCAAGGTCACATGGGACAAGTGTCTTCTGGTGTCCTGTTCATCAGGAGTTCATCCTGATGCAAAGGGGCTTTGTGTGCTTCTAGATCAAGCTTGGTGCCAGCATCGCGCTAGCCTCACATACCCTGTGAACACTGTGGAGTAGGAGGCTGAGGAACCTGCAGTCTAGTCCCTGTTTGTCCTGTGCCCCTGCTTGTCCTGTACCCCTGTGCCACGGCCCTTCACCTGCTGCTGCAGGGACATGGGACATCACCACTTCAGTGCTCTGGGAACATACTCTGGATGGTGCCAGGTTGGCCCTTGGGGTCACAATGGCTGCTGAAATGAGGGTTAGAGATTTCTGAGGAAGTACAGAAATATCCTTTCTGGGAACCAACTCAAAGGGGAAGGGGAGAACTGACTCCAGAAAGTTGTCCCCTGACCTCCACATTCATCCTGTGGCACTTGTATCCTTCCAGCATCACACACACACACACACACACACACACACACACACATTCGTGCACACACACATACTCATGCACACACACATTCATGCACACACATACTCATGCACACACACATTCATGCACACACACATACTCATGCACACCCACATTCATGCACACACACGCATACACACACATTCATGCACACACACACTCATACATATACACATTCATGCACACACACATGCACACACACATGCACACACACATTCATGCACATACATATGCACATGCATGTATACATATGTATACACACACTAAATTTTCAAACATTAAAGAAAGAAATGTTTTTCCCCCCCAGGACCTCCCATGGCCCTTGACAGGCCTGTGGCTCCCTTACCTGTAGATAGCATCAAAATCCAAAACAGCTTCCCTTTGGCGCCAACTCCCTATTTATTTTTCTCTTTGACCTGCAAAGCCAGGGGCATCGCCCAGTCTTTGGTCCCTCCCTGCTTCCCCCAAGTGGGCAGCCTGCTTCAGACATGCCTTCTGTCCCTGACAACATCCATGTGATGCCTGCCGTGAAATGAGATACTCCTGCCTCCCAGAGCTGGGTCGTAAAGAAAGGTGGCAAGGAGCTCAGAGTCGTAGGTCATGCTGATATTCTCATATTTGTGCTCTATTCTTCTTACGTCGTGATGGGTGGAGAGGGGATTTTATCATGAGCTCACTCCTGCCTTAAACTGCTAATTCATGTCCTCGCTTCCATTTTGTGTTTCTGCACCCCGTCAAGCTGATGGCTGAGGAGTTGAGTGCGCAGCTGTGGGGAGGGCTTAGGTGGAGGCGGGAGAGGGGGACGCATTAGCAAGCAGGGCGGTTAAGAGAACAGTCCCAGCAAGCCGTCTGTGATGAAAGCCCTTTGTCACCTGGCAGTGGGGCCTGGGGCCGCTGGTGTGCAGTGACAAATAGGCATAGCGACAATAGCTTACACTCAGTGTGGTGCTTTTAATTTTTCAGAGTGATTTATTCAAAATTTTAAAATAAAATATTGATTTTAGTGTGTGTGCCTGCACTCCCATGCACACGCACACTTGCACACGCACACACACATACATGCAGACACATGCACATATGCACATGTGCGCTCATGCAAGAACTTGAGCTAACACACACACACTCTCACATACACACACACAAATGCCACAGTACAATACCCAAGTGGAGGTAGGAAGCAAAGTTGTGGAAGTCAGCTCTCTCTCTCTGCCACATGGGTTTTAGGTGTGGAGTTCATTATTGCCAGGCATTGCAGGAAGCACCTTTACCTACTGGGCTATTTTGCCTCCCCAGCCCGCCTGGCTTTTGTGACATGAGCTCTGGGGATTGAACTCAGGTGTATGTATTTACACAGCGAGGGTTTTTCCAACGGAGTTGTCCCCAGACCCATACATGATTTTATTTAAATGCCTTCCAGTAGGCCTGTAAGATGGGGAACATATTATTCCTGGCCTATTGATGAAGCAACTGAGACTTGTTGAATGCAAGTGACGTATGTCAATCCCTTCCAACCTAGAATGTGCAGACGAATCTCCAGTAGGGCCGATGCTCAGCCCTTATCCCATCCCTAGAGTCCCTAGAGGTCACACACTTTGTGTAGTATGGATTGGGTGACATTGTGGATGGGCCAAGGTATTGAGTCAATGGCTTCATCTGCCCACAGCCTACTATGCCAGGCAAAGCACCCAGGAATAGAGACTCCCAGTCCACACCACAGTCCATCCTCGTGGGCCTTACCTAAGCACAGGAATAGTCAGGTGACTCAGGGACCCTTTGTAGACTCTGTGGCTTCCTGCCTGTTTGGTTTTTTGAAATAGGGGATCATTATATAGTCTAGGCTGGCCTGGGCCTCACAAGGTGTAGCTCAGCCTTGTCTGGAACTCACAATCCTGCTGTAGTCTCTACCACTGGGATTCCAAAGTCCATTTGTGGCTTCCTGGCAACCTTCCTCCCTGACTGTTCTCTTCAGAAGCTAGACCTTGCCACTCATGTTCATAGCTCTCACCTCTTGGGTCATGGGTCATTGGTTCTCCCCATCCACTTCAGCTCTGCCCTTAGCAGAGGCTACCCCATAGGAAGGCTCACTGCAGCCCTGTATACAAATCCATGTACATGCCTGGCTTCCAGCTATCCTCCCAAAATGCTCGCTGTCTTCTTCCCTCTCCCTTGGCATTTGAGTCCTCGTGGGTTTGTGTGTCCTGCAGGCAGTAGGAGGCCAGGAGCTATGCAAGAACTGGAAGGAGCTCTTCAAATCGGGAAACAAAGTTGAAGCAGAGATCCAGAAACCCCGGGCCTGCATTTAGCCAAGTGCCTGGCAGTCAAGAAGGGATGCGCGTGTGGCAGCTGTTAGTAGGTGCATTTTTTATTCATGAGTAGCTGCTATCTGCCAAGCCTTAGAGCCACAGGGAAGAGCACAGTCAGCGTGCCCATTACCCTAGAGTTCACTGTGACATGAGAGAGAAAAAGAGGTAAACAAAACCGCTAGCTCTTCACAAAGCACTTCAACCATCTGTGTAGCTCATCGCCTCGGAGCCCCGCCCCCCAGCCCCAGCACACCTGAAGAAACTGAGACTCAAGATTTTCAGTGACTTTGCTGAAGGCATCAAGCCACTCTGGATAGAGCCCGAACTTGAAGCTGGGTCCTCTGTTCTCAAGTCCATCACTTCCTGGACCTTTGGTGAACACCAGGGCATCCGTAGGCAGCTTTTCCTGGGGCTGTTTAGATGCATCTTATATCATAAATCCTGTCAGCAGTCACTAGTGCCACCTGTAGCTGCTCCCTGGCAGCATGGGGCCTGCACTGGGAGTTCCATGGATGATATCTAAGGTGGATAAAGAGCTCAAGGTTGGGGTGCAGGACCCCAGCTCACAGGCCCTGCACTCGGCCTCCCTCCAGCCTCCCAGCTTACTCCAGCATGCTGTCTTCTTCTCAATAGCTTTCCCTCAGTGGCCGCCCTCTCAGGCTCTCTGTTTCTCTCCCTCTTTCGGGGAGAATAAAAATGACTGGACTTGGCATTATCTGCTGGTTTCCATGGTAATAAAATCTGTTTCCGATAATGGCCCCTTCCCTGGCTGTGGTTAGTTTTGGTAATTTTAGCAACACTGTTGCACAGGCCACCTGCATTTCAATGCCACGCAGGCTGGATGCAACAGAAGCTTTCAGGTTGAATAGAAATAAGAAAAAGTGCTTGCTCTCCGATTTCTGGGCTGGCTACAGGCTGCAGAGGAAAAAAAGGGAAAGTTACGTAAAACCCCCCCCCCCCAGGCTTGAGGCTGCGCTCATCTTAACAGGGCATGTCAGCTTCTGCACTCCTCGGTCTCTGCCCTTAACCCCTTCTGCTACCTGGCTCTCATCATCTGTCCTGTCTTCTCTCTGGTCCTCTCGGTGGCCTTTGAGGGTCTCATGTACCTACCGTGCTTTC
The DNA here is from genome assembly GCF_947179515.1 of Apodemus sylvaticus. Classification (NCBI taxonomy): domain Eukaryota; kingdom Metazoa; phylum Chordata; class Mammalia; order Rodentia; family Muridae; genus Apodemus; species Apodemus sylvaticus. The sequence continues at coordinate 138,945,845 of NC_067474.1, forward strand.
TACTCTGACGGCCTGGGAGTGACTCCTATGTCTTCAAGTCTCCCGAAGCCCGGTGCCCATACCGCCTTTCTCTCCAGCCTCGCAGCAGGCATCTCATTGCACAGGTGTGCTTGTTTATTTGTCTGTCTTTCACTCTCATATCACAGAGAACTCTTGGATAACATGGACACTTGACTATGTTCTTCGTGACTCCCGGGCCTGGCATACAGTGCGTACTCATGAATAATAAAAAATACACGTTAAGAGTAGCTCTTGTGAGTTCCTCTCTGTGTGTACCATCTCTCTATGGCTTCTCAGCGCCCTGCCAGGCTGTCGTGACTACTGTCCCCAAATAATAGACAAGGACACCGAGGCTCAGAGCGGTCAGGATGCTAGGGTGCAGAGCTGGCCCATGAGCAGACAGAAACTGGACAACTGTGCAGATGAATAAACTCGGGACGGACTGGAGGGCTGGCACCTGTGCACGATTGATTTCCTTTTGGCTCCTTGAGAACATTTTCTTGGAAATCTTTAGAGGAAGTGGTGAGGATTTTGGCTGCAGGCAGAAGCCCTTCTTTTCCCTCTGGTGAAGCTGAGGGGAAGGGGCACCATAAGGCTAGAGGGAGGGGGCAAAGGTAACCACGTGAGTGGCTTCTAACTCAAGCGTGCTCGGGCTGTAATCTTCTAGAGACAGCACCTAGCCAGAAAAGAGCCAATGGACCATCGTGCCAGCGTGGCTCCTTGAGAGCGGTGGAGATGGCGTGCTGTGGACCCAGCATCGAACCCACAAGTCCAGCCGGCACTATTCCGATGCTCAGGAAGGCAGGGAGATAAGGGCCAGGGAAGAACCAGAGAGGGGTCACTCAGCCCCTGCTGAAGACGGTACCTTGACTTGTATGCAGTCTCCCGAAGTCAGGCTCTGGGCACCTGTGGCCCTTCCCTTCCAGGCCCATCGGACGGTAGTAAGAGTGAGCCTGCAGCAAGGCAGAGTCCTTATCTTCCCCTCTGGCTCAGTGTTAGCTGGGTTAGGGTCTGCTGAGCCCTTTCGTAGGCTTCTCCCCCTGCAACTCCCATCAGAGTGAACTCTTGGATAGCAGGGATACTGACTGTCTTTTCCATGGCTCCCAGGCCTGGCATGGAACATACACTCCTCATAAGTAAAAAAACATGCCTCAGGGGAGCTGTCGTGAGTTTTGCTTCGTGATGGTGAGACTGGAGCCAGACCCGGGCTCCCCAGCCTTTGGGAGGCACTCAGAATTGTGAAGGCTGTGTGTGCATGCACTCGTGCACAGTCCCACGCTTCCCTCTTCCACTACACGTGAGATTGGGCGAACCGTTCCCTGAGGCTGAGCAGGGACTATCGCAGGGGGCAGTTATTAATAACAATAGCCGACATGTATGCAGCTTTTTATCACCATTGTGCAGTCAGATTCATATTTATGTACCGTTGAGAAAACTGACGCTTAATAGAAAGAAACAGCCACGGAAGCAGGGTAGTTACTCATTCTGGCCCCTACTATAGCGATGGGGTAGCAAGAGAGGTTAACGGACCCAGCCACCCAGGAGGCCAACATGCGTTGTGTGAGCCTTGGAACAGCTACAGATGCCAGGGCTGAATGGTGAGCCGCAGCTGGTTTTGGGAATCACAGACCTGGGCTCCACTCTTCCTTTGTCCTGGCTACATGGTCTAGGGAAGGGTCTAGACCTGCCATGCCTATCCCTTAGAGATGGGGCTCTGCCTTGTTCAGGTAGGAAGCACACATTTCACATTGGATTTCCAGCAGGCCGGCTGCCATGCCCATGGGTAATAAATAATTCAATGCTTTACAAAGATCTCCCCAGGGGTGAGGGTGTTTTAGACACGTAGGTTCTAGAAGGAGTAGCCTATCTCCCCTCGGGGGCGTGTCAGGGCCACACTCTGTTGCGGAGTTTGTCCCTCTGCTTCAGGTGACCTCTTTTCTGGTTGTGCCATGCACATAGCACTTTCTGAATTATCTGATGGTGAGGTGTGAGCTTGGAGGTTGGCCTATGGTGGGAGTGGCCTCTGGGCGCCACAGCCAGATGGGGCTTCTCGATTTAGACGTATGTCAGTATACTCTGGTATCAGTAGAACTCTGGTATTAACATGAAATTCACCGAGTCTCTTTGCTCCACTCCCAGTTTTTAGAAAGTAAAACCAGGGGGCTTGGAAAACAGAGGTAAGCCGAGAGCATTCCACTTGCAATGTGATGGGCTCACTCCTGATTCTGACGAAGATTCCACTTTAACTGGGGCAGGAGCTGACTCTGTTTAGGCGCGACCCTCGGATCAGTCCAAGGATAAAGTATAGAGACCATCTCTCAAGTCATCAGACCCTTCTTCTCTGGGCCTTGCCTTCTCTCTGTGAGTACAGGATCTCTGCTGGGCAGATCCTCTGATGTGCTTTCTCAAGTCTTCTCCCAGAATAAGACCTCCCACCCCAACCCCGGACAACAGAGGTCTGAGCTGGGAGGGCTTAGTGTCCCCTAAACTTCTGTCTCTACAACTTTTTTAGTCGACACTTCTGGAAGGACTGGGGCTTCCTAATTCCCCCTCTTCCTGTCAGGCAACAACCGTCTTGTTTAAACTGTTTCTAGGATTAGTCAAACAATTGGAGATCACAGCTAACAGCCGCCCTGTTCTCTCATTACTGGGTGCCTATAATTAATATTTATAAACCAAGGGGGTGATTGTCTTTTTTTTTTTTCTGCACTGAAAATGAATTCAGGATTTGCAGCCGGTGGCGGCAAACATACAGCCTCTTGTTACCCATCATGGAGAAAGAGCATGCTGTCTTCGGCAGACGTGCTTGTAATTGTTGCTGGCAGTCAATAGACTGGCTTTATAGGGAGGAAAGTGGAAGGAATCCTCAAGGGAGGGCATGGGCAATGGTGGAAGGGGGTGGGCAGAGAGAGTGGGGCAGTCGCAGGAATATTATGACATAGAAGGAAAGAAATGTGGAAATGAACAAGAGAAAGATTGCAGCAAGCAAGAGAAATAGGAGTTCATGAACAGAGAGAAAGGGGAAGAAGGGAGAGATGGGGGCAAGAACAAAAGAAGAGAGAGAGAGGGGGGGGAGGAGCCAAGTGACTGGCAAAGGACACAGGTGACAGGGTCCTTTGATACCCCCATCTAGCATAAAGCACTATCGTCATTTCCTAACTTGGTACCCAGTTGTTATGCCAAATGCTCGCCCAGCATAACCCGGATATGTATGCTCAAACTGAGACCTCACATCCAGCAGCTGTCCCGCTGGACTTTAGTAGGTGTTCCTGCCTTGAGATAGGCAAGCAATGGTTTCCCGGCCACCAGCAGGGGGCAGTAGATTGTGCCCTGGGCTGGGGTTGAGAAATCTCTTTAGCTCTGTTGCTGCACTGAGACCCTTTCCTCAGTTCCTCCAGGTTAGGTGACCAGTGGCTTTGAATTTCTCTCTAGTTCTAGAACTCCGAGCCTTCAGATCCCCACTTTCTCTGCCTGTCATCCTGCTCAAGTGGGCTCTGGGGGCAAGGAATCCTGCCAAGGACAGGAGCTTCCAAGGGCCAGCAGAGGCTCTCAGATTTGCACATCAGAAGTGGAGGAGAGCTTTTAGCTGCTCATGCCCCCGGGCCGTGGTGAAGTAGCTGGAGAAGAGGAAGCATTGCCAAGAGGTGGCCTTAAAAGTGGGGCTCTTGGGAGCTGTGAGCTTGACCCTGCAAAAGAGGCTGCTGTATGGTTATGTATGAGGACAGAGCATGTGGCAAGGAGAAGCTGGGCTTTGGGGGTGGGGTGGGGGTGGGTGGGGTGGAGAGGTAAGAGGCAGGAAGGGGAGGTTAGGAGACCTACGGTTAAAGAAAAGCCAATAGCCTGAAAGAAGATATTAAAGCCAGCCCAGAATCCCCATTTAGTTTAGGGAAACACACAGTCTGATAAACCAAACCCCAAAATCAGTGTCTAAAATAGCCCCCTTTCTCTTCCTCCTCTCCATGTATTTATTTTTCTGTTCCTCCACCTCCTAAAACCAGTGAGTTATCCTAGTCATATCTTATACCCCGGGCAGAGGCATAAGAGAGCAGGCAGGACCACACTGGGTTTCCTTAGGTATAGGCTGGAGCTGGCACACCTCACTCTGTAGCCAGTAACATGGCCCCACTAAAGTTAAGAGTGTGTGTGTGTGTGTGTGTGTGATGGGAAGGGGTGGGAAATACACCAGCCATAGTGAGGCTGCTAAGTTTGTGATGGCGGGTGCAGAAGTAAAGGTTAGGCACTGAGGCCAGTGGGGTAGTCACCCAGAGCGCCTGACATGTGTTAGGAACTGTGCCCAGAAATAGGGCTTCATAGGAACCAGGAAGGACAATGTCACTGCCCTCCCGGAGCTTAAAATAACATTAAAAAATAGTCATAGGCCATGATGTTGAGGAAAGAAAGCCCAGTGGGAGAAACTGAGGTATGCCGTTGGAGCGGGCCATCTCTCTGAGGAGGTGGTCTCAGGTCAGAACCGAGGGTGAGCGTACTAGGGAGGAGGAGGAGCATGCTGGGAGAGCGAGCTGTGGTGAGGACTCAGAGATGACTCTCTCTCTATGCCCCACTGTCTCCTGAGGAAAGGACCTCGGGTCTTAGGCTTCTTCCTCATCTTCCGTCATTAGCCACTGACCTCGTTATGGTGACCGGTGACCGATGTGTCCAGTTCCCCCTTGTTGTCTTTTCCCTTTCAGGGGCTCCACCCCGCTCCCCATCAGTCTCGCCCATCAAACACCAGGCCCACCCTGCCCTTTCTAAAGCCGTGTAGGTTGTGAGCTCTGCAGTTTCATCTGCCCGGTGTGCCTGGCTTCCTTCTCCACCGCCAGCCCTCTCGCATCCCAGCCTTCTCTGCTTGGATCTGTTTCTCTACACCGTACCTCCATCATGCCGCTCCGTCTCATGCATCCACTTGACTTCTCAAATGACAGCCTCCTACGCCGTCTTCCGATTCCTTCTGGAATATCCACACTCCTCAGACTACTGCTCTAGCCTGCTGTGGACACTGCATGGAATACTTGCCACTTTGGGCTGCATCCAGAGACAGTGCTCAAATCCAATCTCATTTCTGTCATAGTGCACTGATGCAGCCAGAGGACTCAAGTCCCAGCTCCAGGAGTCCCAAGGGCTCTGGAATCTACCACTCACCCCAATACACCAGTTAAAGAAATAAGTAATGGCGACAAACAGAAAAAGGAGTGTGCGCACGTGCGTGTATGTGTGTGTGTGTGTTCACATGCTGGGAGCAGATAAAGGAGTCTGCTGACACCAGGTTCATCTTTAGGGTACTGACATAAACGGTATGCGGTCTAGTTGGCCACTCTCAATCCTGGTTCTTCAAGATGGTTCAAAGAAGTCTTTATCACCCAAGGGACAATCTAGTTCCCATGATCTCTCCTGCTCGGGGGTGCATGGGAGATGCTTGCTAGAGGGACATGGTCTTCCTGGAATTCAAGGTGATTGTAGTTTAGGGTTAATGACAAGGGCCTTCTAGATACCTATGGGGGTCTGGACCAGGGCATTAGGATTCATTTGTATGAGTGTGTGTATGTATGTGTGTGTGTGTGTGTGTGTGTGTGTGTGTGTGTGTTCCAACAAGCTTTTCCAGATGAACAGCACAATGCTACGGAGCAGCACTCTAGCACCCGTGTGCTCGACCTCCAACATCTGTGCACACAGCTCTCTGTGTGACTTGTCTTACAAAATACGTTTTCCGAGTGTTTGCCTTTTACCCCCTATTCTTTTCTTCTTTGTTCATGTCTTTTCTTTTTGGGGGAAGACAGAGTCTTGCTGTATAGCTGAAGCTGACCTCAAACTCTCAATCCCCAGGAGATTATGATACAAACATGCCTTCAAAACTAGATTGTCATTTAAAAATGCAATGCTCGAGCCAGCAAGATGGCTCAGAGGGAAAGATGCCCATGGCCAGGCCTGATGACCTGAGTTTGTCACCAGGCCCCACATGGTGGAAGGAGAGAACCTATTCCTGCAAGTCATCCTCTGACCTCCACATGGCCACCTGGGCGCATGCACGCACCCGAACACACACACACACACACACACACACACACACACACGCATACACACACACACAGAGTATAAAATTATATTTAAAAATCCAATTACACTAAAAAAATAAAAAGCAATGCTTTTGTGACTAGCACCCAAAAATTGCTTGTGGCAAATGCTAACCGAGAGAGATAATGTATATAATACAATGTCTGAACAGTGACTTAAAAAAAAACAACAAAAAAAAAAAACCCAAAACAAACGGACACAGAGAGAGGTGGGGGGGAGACTGCGGGGGGGGGGGAGTTGGGAGGGGAGCGGCTGAGCTGTAATTGCTGCGTCTCCCCAGGGAGAGACTGTGGGTTAGCATTATCTTTGCCTCACTGATACGCTGCCTTGTAAATATGGCTTTTAGAGTTAGAAAAATAGTCAACTTTTTTTCCTAATTACTAAGACTATTAAGCTGGACTGAAATTAAACTTTCACAAATATAACCACTGGCTTAACAGAAACTCGTCCTTACATACCCACCATCTCCAGGCACAATTTCCTTAGCCTTGAATGTCTTCCAGACACTTTCCTGAGAGGAAGTGGCTTTGTTTAACCCACTTATTGCAAAAGCACTTGTGCATCTGGATTCTGGTGAGGTCTTCATCAAAGCAGGCCGGGGGTGGCTGAGGTGTGTCAGGTCCTCTGTGCAGCTTAGGGATAGGACACACTGAGCAGGCAGATTCACCAGCACGTGCATTTCTGATCTCAGACCAAATGATGTAAAAGCCAAAAACCCCATGAGACGAGGGGCCTCAGGTAGGTCCCAGTCAGGGATACATTCCTGATGTCGATTTTGTTGAAATGGCGATTGAATGACTTAAGCTATAAAGGTCTAACAACCCCTTGTGTACTCAGTGCTCCATCACAGAGTCATGCCCCACCATGAAAAATACAGAGAGTTCTCCCAAGAACACTATGACGCAGTAAAACATCAGTAATGTTCTGCTGTGAGATTGCTTCCAGAGCTAATAGTATCCAGAATTGTTCTGAGGATGGTCACCAGGAAGAGCACGGAAGACCCCCCCAGAGGGTGGTGAGCAGGAAGACAAATGGGGACTGTAAGCCCCTTGCACACTGAGGAGAAACCAGGCCTGTGATGACTTGACACAGAGCTGCGGAGTTGAGAACACTAACAAGGGAGCCCGTGAGGTAGTTGAGTCGGCAATGTGTTAGCTGTGCAGGCGTGAGCGCCTGAGCTCCACCCCAAAGCCCAGATGAAAAGGCAGGTGTGCTAGTGGGCGCTAGTGGGTGTTCGTGATCCCTGCACCGGGAAGACTTTTCTGCTGGGTATTCTGAAGATGTTGGAATCCAATCCTCTGGCCACAAACACTCACCTCTGAGGTGCCAAGGGTAACACATGTGGGACAACATTGTGACCTGGGCTAGGAGCAAGTATTAGCACAGTCACCCCACAGGGAGCCACCTTGAACCTGTTCTTGGGCTTTCCTGAGTCAGAAGGCCATCTCTCCTTTGTCCAGAAAGTTAGTGCAGACTCCGGACTCTGGGAATAGGGCATCAGAGGCACCCCTTTTTTTCTTTCTTTCTTTTTTTTTTTAATTTTTTTTTATTCGATATAATTTATTTACATTTCAAATGATTTCCCCTTTACTAGCCCCCCACTCCCCGAAAGTCCCGTAAGCCCCCTTCTCTTCCCCTGTCCTCCCACCCACAAAAAGAAAGGAAAGGAATGTTGAGGTATCAACAGGTTGCCCTGCAGAGAGCATCTGTCAACTTCCACTACATCTTTGGCAGAACTGAGCACTGGGGTTTTAGGAGGCACTTAGGAAGTGGGTGAGCTCGCCTTTGACACTACCTGCAGAGCCTGTCAAGCTTGCCTGGGCTGCACCACTGTGAAGGCTGGACAGAATCAGGCCCGTAAGCGGTTACTATAGTGGCCTTGGAATCAGTAAGCACCTGAAGCTAGGTTTAGAGGATCAAGGGTGGGGATGGCATGTAGGAGTCAACAGAGGGGCCCCAAGAAACAGAAGGTGGGCAGCTGGAATACAGCTGTCCCCCCAGAGCAGGCCAAGCAGAGTCCTCTGGAAAATCTTCTGGATATTGAAGATAAACCCCCACTGCGAAAGAAGTCTGCCCAAGGTCTGATTGTTGCCTCCCTAGAGGCCCAGACTTTTCTGAACACACACACACATACACACACACACACACACACACACACACGCACACAAACTCATATGCATATATGTGCATATGAATGGTGGGGGGCATGGGTGTGCCACAGCACATGTGTGGAGGTGGGGTCTCTCCTTCCTTCATGTGGGATGTCAGGATTGAACTCAGATTGTCTCCTTGGCAGCCAACACTGGCTTTATCTACTGAGCCATCTCACCGATTCAAATTCTTTCTAATTTTAAATATTAGACTACAGAGCAGTGGGTCTCATTACGGTATTGTAACAAATGTTACAATATATCCTTATATCCTTATATCCTTTCTCATGTTCAGCCCCATGAGAAACCCTCTCCTGCTGCCTCCTTACTCTTCCTGCATTACCCCTCCCCCCATTCTAGATTCCACGTATTCGAGGGATCACTTCTTTCTAAATCTGGCTTGTCTCACTTAACATGATCTCCAGTTCCATCCACTTTTCTACAGAATGTGATTTCTTCTTTATGGATGAATAGGATTTCGTTGTGAATAGGTGGCACATTTCCTTCGTCCATTCATTTCTAGATGGGCGTCTGGGGTGGCCTTTATGCTTCAGAGACTGGGGTAGTGTAGCAATGAACAGGGATGTGTGCGGCATCCCTGTGAGCGTGCATTTTCCAGCCTTGTTCATCAACACAGCCTGTGGTTGTTGATCCTGGTGTTTCTTTGACTACAGATGAGGAAGCATCTTCCTGCCTCCATTTACTGCCCATTTCTACCTCCATTTCTTAAAGCTCTCTCCGAGGGTTCTATTTGGTTCCTCTACCTCAGGGCTCTCTCTCTCTCTCTCTCTCTCTCTCTCTCTCTCTCACACACACACATACACACACACACAGATACACACACACACACACAGACACACAGACACACAGACACACACACACACACACACACACACACACACACACACACGGACTGGTCCCTTGAGACCAAAAACTGCCTGTTGCTAGGTGGAGCTGAGGTTGCTGTTGCCTCGCAGGTCCTGAACCATCAGTGTGCACGGAAGTGTTTGGTTGTTGATGTAGCACTTGGCATTTTTTTGTCTCCGAGAGCTTTCCCTGGAAGCTGTGTCAGCCGGCAATTAGCTCCCTCAATCAGGAAAGCAGCTCGCGTGAGCAGAGGCGCATCTTGGGGCTGATTGCTGGGAGCTGCGGCTGCAAGCAAGAGACTCTGCTCAGGCTCTTTCTGGGTCTCTGTTCCTTTTTCCATTTTAAATAACCGCTTGATTGTAAAGAGGGATGATTCACGACTCGAGCTGTCTGCAGGAACTTTGTGGGGAGGTTAAGAGCGAAGGACCACCTCCCACTCCCCCCTCTCCCTTCACAGAGACCAGAATCTCACCTGTACCACTTGCTCCTACGGAAAGGGAAAGGGAAGGGAGCAGACCAGGTGGGGGAGGCTTTTCATTGCTAACAAATGCAGGTGGCCTTCTCTTCTTCACTGGACGACCCTTGACCCTGACTTTTGAGCTGAGAACCCACTTCCTAGAGTAAACCACCCCTACCTCCAACTGGCTCCTGTTGTTGGGCCCCTGGTGAAAAAAGTGCTTCCTTCTGTCTAACTGAGAGCTCTCTCTAAATTTATCTTAATTTAACCTAGCTCCCCAGCAGCCCCCTTCACCAGGCTCTCACTGGTCTTCCCTCCATCCCCACCTCCTTTCCTTTCTCCCCTCCTTCTTCTTCCTTCTCTTTTTCCAACAAATACTTACAGACAAATACTGAGGTCCTAAGACGTTGTGAACAAACGTCAAAAACTAGACCTGGTCCCTGGCCACTTCAGTTCAGAGCGGCAACAACATATCAATCTCTGTCATCGGCAGAGACCAGTAGTACTTAATTCAAGAGTCAGGCACCAGGTACAAGCTGCCATCCCAGCTTAGAAGCTGAGGCAGGAGGATGACGAGGTGAAAGCCTGCCTGGATCATCTCAAGAGAACCCTGTCTTAGAATGGAAAAGAAAGGAACACTGGTTACAAGCACGCTGGGGATGTAGCTCAGGGGTAGAGTGCTCAACCAGCAGGTCAAACTTCAAACCAAGAGGCAGGGCAGGGACAGACGCTGTTTGGTGGTTGGTACCTGGGGGCCAGGGGGAGGACTGCACAGCTGGGGGAGGCAGCAGATGCAAAAGCATAGGGAGTGGGTGGTCAGAGAGGGTCACCCAGGTCAGTTGGGCCATGTGGAACACTTCCGTTTCCTCCTAAAAATCAATGGGAAACCACTTGACCATTTCTGAGTGTGGGAGCCATTCGAGCAATTACCATTTTGAGTGCTCTGACTTGGGATTTCCAAATTTCCTTTGGCTGCTCATCTGATTAGAGGACTGAGAGGGCCAGAGTGGAAGCAAGGAAATTACCCAAGTAGGCCTCTTTGTCTGGGGGAGCCCTCCCAGCAGCAGGGAGGGAGCTGGGCTGGCACTCTGCTCTCCATGGCTGTGCAGAAAGGCACAGCCCAACACCTTCAAGGTACCATTCCTCTCATCCACAGAGCACAAACTGTAAAGTTCGGCCCAGAAAGTCATTCTTTATATAAGCATTTACTGATTTTCCCCCTCCTTTTCTTTCAGATGTTTTGTTGATTGAATTATATTCTTGACATGTTGGGGACCTTCTGTGTTTTCCCAAGTGCCACCTAAGGGTGGCAGAGTGCGATTAAGGCTCATTTGCTGGCAAAAATAATGCGAAGAATGTGTCAGTTTCACAAAGGAACTGTCTGCAACATCTTTGCAGTTTTGTTGTTTCCTCTACTGAAGCCTTTGTTACTGCTCTTCCTGCTTGGCTGGGAGAGGTGGGGGAGGTGGGGGATGGGAGGGAAGGTGAAAATGAGAGGTGGTGGGGATCTTTGGAGCAAAACATCCAGAGCCTCTTCTTCCCCACAATGCATGCTCTTTGTGATGTTGGGCACCTGACACTGCCTCGCTAAGCCTCAGTCTCCCCATCTGTGCATTGGGTATAGTGCTACTTATTACTTGCACATTTGGATGGTGGAGGAGTCAGTCACACCTAAATTATTGCCTGGAAGATTTGTGTCTCCTGTTGTTTAGTATTAAGTTTGTATCTGAGGGGCTTGAAAGCAACAACGGCAGCTGCTTGTTTTGTCTCCCCTAAGTCTGAAAGGGTTGGGGTTTAAATGGGAAATGTCACTCTCATAGGCTCTGTGCTTGAACATTAGGTCCCCAGTTCCTGGTACTGTTTGGGGAGACTGTGGACTAGCTGGCTGATGCCAGCTATTGGAGGATTATAGCATGGCCCTGTTTCCCCCACCCCAGGTTTGTTGCTATCTGGTAACAGTTGCTGCATGTTCTCACTGCACAAATGAGTTGCCATGCTCTGCCCCTGGCTAAGCCTCCCCTCTCTTAAGTTGCTTGGGTTGACTATTTGGTTACAACAACGGGGGTGTGAAGAGTTTGTTCCAGTGTTATCCTATTAACTCTTCAGGGACTCAGGCTTCTTTTAGCTTCTTTACCTAAAATATCAACTAAAGTTCCATCCATAACACCAACTGTCCAGATTGCAGGTGGAGGAGCGGAGGCAAAGAAGAGGCCGAGGGCGCTGGCCTGCTGCCTTTAAGACTCCTCAGTGCTATCACAGGGTGCGTACACTCATCATCTAGACGTCAGGCACAAGGTCAGATCTAGCTGCAAGGGATGCTGGGAAATGGAGTCTTAATCTCGGGATGTGTGTTTGTCCATTTGAAGATGGAGGATTTGAACACAATGGAAGTCAGGGTGACTGTCTGACTGTCCCCTCTCACAGGTGGTCCTACTGGAAGGAGAGGACAGGCAGGAAGCAGTAGAATCAACATCCTTCCAGACATCCCCTGCTAGGCAGCCATTGTTTCTTTCTCTGTCCACCATAGCCAGTCAACTACCATGTCTTAGAAGCTGACCATCCCCTGTCCTCCCAGTTTCCATGGAAACAGCCCCAGCCCAGACTGACTATTAACTCACTAGGATCTTTGAAGACACTGCCATCTTTCCCCCCAACTTTATACTAGTCTGTAATGGAGATCCAGTGAGGCCCTCCCTGCCTCGTAGGATGGAGCACCCCCATTTGACTGCAGCTTGAGTTCAAAGCCCTCCAGGACGGCTCCCAATGTCTTGTTCATTCTGCTTACCTCCTTTTCCAAGCAGACTGTCTGGGTGTGCCCTGGCTTCTCATGTTCTAGTTTTTCCTGCTTGGAAAACTCCTGATCATGCCTCAAAACCCATATCAAATTCCCCTCCTCTGAGTTGTGCTAGGACTCATTCCTCAGTGGCTCACTCAGATCCCTTCCTCATTCATCCTCTCCTCCATTCTGTTTCTGGTGTGTGTGTGTGTGTGTGTGTGTAAGGTTGACTCCTGCAGGCTATACCCTCAGAAGTTCATGAAGGGCTCTTATGAGAGGTCTGGTCACAAGGAGGCAACTGACAAGGGTCTGGAGGGATGGAAGGAGGGAGACACCGGGGCACTTTTTCCTGCTTTTGTCTGGGACCATCTCTGAAGAAGCTTTACCTCTGAGGCTACCTTGCGTGGTAGCCAGGCAGCCTTCCCCAGTTCCCTGCAAAATTGCCCCGGGTTGTGGGCTTCGGGACCCTCAGCTTAGGTTCCCGAGCTCCCTGGCCACCTCCTCCCATGGTGTGCTCTGTCATGGTGTGCTCTGTCATGGTGTGCTCTCTGTCATGGTGTGCTCTGTGCTTTTCTCCCTTGGGACATGGCTGGGAACCCTGACACCAGCCACCTTGCACCTTGGGTAATGTGGCTTTGTGGCTGGGGGCTGGGCAGAAGTGTGTGTGGGGAAACAGACCAGAGCAGGGACAGTGACTCCCCTCTGTCTCCTTGCCTCTCTTATTCTAAACCCAGAACCTTGTTTCTGGGGTCAGGCAAGGATTTATGAGTGTGTTTAGATGGTGACACGAGGGGACTGCAGCGAGAAATGTTCTCTGTCACGCTCTGACGGCCTTTGCAAGGAGGCAGCTGGAACCATGAGAGGGGAGATTTTTCCTTAGCTGATGGAAGCTTGCAGCCTGAGCTCTACAGCCTCTGTAAATGCTACCTAGAGATGCTCTGTGAGGTGGGGCTTGTCAGGGGGAGCACCTGAAGTGCTCCCAACTTTGTCTGATCTGAAGGCAGATTAGGATGAGAGGTTTAAACAGAGGTGAGATGGATTTGAGCTAGATGCTGGAAAGGACTTCTGTCTCATCCACAAGGGTGAGCTATGGAGGCTCTCAAGAACATTGTCTCCACAGATTTCCTCAGCCTCAGCTCTATTTGCTGCACCTGTTGACTACACCTCAGGGCCTTTGCACCGCTGTTTCCTCTGCCTCCTTGCTCTTTGCCATTTTTATCAGACCCTTCTCACCCTTCACACCTCACAGTTCAGGCCTTGCCTCCTTGTGAGGCCTTTCCACTGCCTGGCTTTGTTTTATTACCCCATGGGTTGGCGTCTGCCACATATCTCTTTATTCCACACCTGGTCATTATCTCTCTACACCCACTAGATTACCAGTCCATCAGTTTTAGGAATTCTTTCTAGAAATTATCCTACCAGTTCCTGACACACCAACATGGACTCTGAGAGCACACCAGTTGTTTTAGGGGCCCCATAGATGACCAGTTAACAGGGCCCAGAGTGGCCCTGGCTGTGCCTAGTTAGGGAATGAATGTCTGGAAAGTTCTGCTGGGTTGTAGGAAAATGACAATGATCCCTTAATAATACGTGTTCTTCAAGGTGCCACTTAAAACAATTAGGTGAGCACCAGGCCTGGTGCACAGCGCTAGGCTGAGTCCACGGCACTTATATCAATCCTTCCGGATGCTGAGCCGCCGTCTAGGCTAGCCTGGGCTGCATGCGAGCTGCCGAGGTGGTACATTCAGGTTGTCTGAGAAGGAAGGCCTCAAAGTGGAGGCTTCAGGGCTTTGGGCACCAGGAGATGGATAGCTCCTGCACCAGGCAAGACTGGCTGTGTTAGGGCTGCCAAGAATCTCCTAGACCATGATATCATATCATATATCATATATCATATATCATATACCATATACCATATATCATATACCATACACCATACATCATACATCATATACCATATACCATATATCATATACCATACATCATACCTCATACCTCATACCTCATACACCATACATCATACACCATACACCATACACTATATACCATATACCATACACCATACACCATACACTATATACCATATACCATACACCATACACCATACATCATATATCATATTGTAGACACGATATGGATAGTGAGGCGTAGACTACGGAGCCAGGCACTGGGATTCCAATCTGCAGTATATAAAGGGCAGGTTAGCTCACTCTTTTGTTCCCCACTTTCCTCATTTATAGAGTTGAGACCAGACTAGCACCTTCTTCAAGCTTCTGTTGCAATCTGAAGGATGTAAAAGAGCCCTTAGGAAGCCTGCAGCCCCTCCCTTCAGGAAAGTTAGCTTCATCCTTTACTGGTATGAGGTAACAGCTACTGGTAAACCCAATGGCTGTTACCTCATCTCTAGGTCTTATGCCTGATTCCCCCCTCCCCCATTGAATAAACCAGAATTCCAGTCTCTAGTGTGTCAGAGTGAGGCTCTCTTTTCAGATAGGGTCTTTAGTGTGTGAACGTTGGGGGCAGGGGTCCTAATCCAATTGGACTGGCATTATTAAAAGAAGGAATTAGGGCACTGGTGGGGGGTCATGTAGGCAGAGGAAAGGCTATATAAGCACACAGAGAAGCGGGCCACCTGCAAGGCAAGGGTGGAGGCTTCTCCGGAAGCAAGCCTACGTCTTGTTCTTGGATAGCATCCTCACAGCTGTGGGATGATGGAGTCTAGAAATTAAACTGCTTGTTCTGAGGTATTAGGTGGTGGCATCCACCACAGCCCAAGACTCTGGATTAAGAGCTCAGAAGGCTGAGCTGGGTGTGTCTCACTGAACACAGTGCTGTTTGCAAGTGTGAGGGCCCAGGTAACTGATGTACTCCTGAAAATACTGGAAACCAGAGTGTGTGTCTGCCTTCCCAGCACTCCTGTGGTAAAGGGGGGTGGGGCAGAGGCACAACCCCCAGAAGCTGCTGGCCCACCAGTTTAGTGTGTGCAGCAGTTAACGAAAAGAGATACTGTCTTTTAAAAATCAGAAGTTGAGGACTAATACTTGAGATTGTCCTCTCTCACATGCACACATGTGGACACACACGGCAGTCACGCATGTGTGCGTGCACATATACACAAATTAACAAGAAGACACACAAAGAAGAAATAAAGGTATCTCAGGCTCAGAACTCTGGCCTGTGTCATCCTCCTCATCCTAGCCCCAGAGCAGTTCAGGTCCCTCTCTGTCCCTGCCCCCCCCCTGCTCCCAGCAGGTGTCCCAGTGCCTTCTGAGGTCACTGTCTGGATTTGCTCAGAGGGCAGAGCTGAGTAAGGAGGCTGGCATGGTTTTGGTGACAGGAAACCAAACAAGCAAGGTGGCGCCTTGCTTGGGCACAAGCCAGCCCGTGGTCCTGGGCTCAAGCCTGGCTCTTTCCAAGTACAGCCCCAGTGGTCTGTCACTTCAGCCACAGGAGGCAGTGAGGGGACAGGGTGGGCGAGTGTGGCTGCCTCTTCACAGCCTTCTGGCTGAAGCTCTGTTCTTATCTGGGTGATGCTGCCGGACAGTCAAGACACCAATGGAAACAGCTTTGTTTCACAGATGGGGAAACTGAGACGGTAGAATGTCAAGTTGGTTTCCGTTAACTGGATACTCAGGACTGTCAAGTGTCCTTCTGCAAAAGAGACTACTTCATCCTTCCTCCCTCTGGTTCCCAGAACCAACACTGAGAGCCATATATACTCCAAGGTGAGAGCCAATCCGAGAGAAGAAGGAGAGAGTGCGCTCAGTTGATTGGAGCAAAGCAAGTCTAAGGCGGAGCTAAGCAGCTGATTGATGGCAGGGGCAGCGAGGGCCCAGGGCCAGCGCGGAGGCTGCAGGCGAGCCAGGCCCTGGCTGGAGGGCAGGGAGTGCGGAGGCTCGGGAGCAGCTGGTCAGCCCGAGGCCTTTGGCAGCGGCAGTGGCTCCGCTCAGCTGGTGAAGTGATGTTCTCTTCTGATTGAGCTAATTATGCTGATTGAATTTCCTCCCTCTCCCTTCGGAGCCTCGGCTGCCGCCTCCTCTCCTGTCTCTCCCCACCGCTCCCGGTAGAGAAAGAAAGGGAAGGTTTCCTTAATGTGACTGGTAATTGTTATGCACACAGTGTCAGATGTTAATGTTGGCCCTGATTGACAGCTAATCAGCCCATCAGCTGTACAAAAAGAGTGAATAACTCGGTAATTTGATTTCCCCTGATTCCCCTGCGTGGGACGGCAGGGAAGTCTAAATTAGCAATCAGGGAGGCTGTGGCAGATCCTGGAGGGCGTCGAGGATGATGAGGATCCAGGGGCTGGGGTGCAGCTGCGGCTGGGGGTCGTTTCCATTGTGGGGAGCCCCGCTGGTGTTGAGTAGCTCATAGCTGTGCCCAGATCGTGGGCGAGGTTCCCATTCCAGGGCATCCTTTCTTGAAGCGAGCATCTGAGAGGGAGCATTTGGGGGCGCTGTCCTCTGGAACCCCACATCGACTAGAGGGAGTTTCCTTAGGTGGTAGTAGCAGCTCAACTCACCCCAAGGCTTTGGAGGGTGGTTGCCAGGGTTTCTGTAGGGTGACCCAAATTCTTCCCATTCTTGGGAATAGGAGTCCCCTAGCTCAGCTTCTGGCAGGGTCCATTCAGGTAAAACGGAACATGTGGGGATGAAGTGGTCTTAAGTGATGCTCCTCCCTGTCAGGTGAAAGAACTAGATCCCAGCATCTACTGAGGAGTCATGGTGGCCCAGGGACTGTGCCAAGCATTGCCATTGCCTAGAGACTAAGAGACAACACTTCCTGGTTGTGTTTCACGGTAAGAAAGTGGACAGCTAGGACTCAAACCCAGGGCGGCTCCAGCTTATCTGGTGGGTTGCTGAGCAGGTGTTTCTACCGTGACCTGTCCCAGGTGGTCACTGCCTGCCTACACCTTCTGAACACTGCTGTGAAGTCTGAACCCAAGCCAGCTCCTCCCCCCATAAAGCACAAATGTGACTGTAGCCACACAAATGTACATCTGTACATTTGTCCTTTTACAGTTGGGGAAACTGAGGCTGAGGAGTATAGGCATTTGTCTGAGATCACATTAGGAGCTGTAGTTCTAACCCAGACCCTCCCACTCTGCTCCTCCTACTCTGGCAGAGGAACTGCCAAGGTGCCTTGAGTTGGCATTGACAACAACATCTCAGCCTGGAGATGCCTAGAACTCCAGGTGGTGGCAGCAGCTCAGGGCTTCCGAGGGGAGCATGAGGAGGAGGAGCCTTAGGTTTGCCTTATTGGGTATTCCAGGAACATGGTGGCTCTGACCTGGGGGCTCATTCCTGTTGTGCCACAGGCCCCAGCAATCCAAGGCTTAGGACTTCTCCATCCCTCAGACATCACATCCCTTGGAGCTCTCTGTCACCACTCCTAAAAGAGCTGTGCATGCTGGCTGTGAACCCTGGCCCTGATGTGTGCAGAGTCAACTGGTGCACAGTCTGGGCACAGCTGGGAGGCAGGGAAGACCAGGGTTGCAAGGCTGAGACTTTGGGGAGTTGGATCCATGAGGCACAGTTGAGAGCTCATTCAGTTTCAGTGGCCGGCGCATGGAGGTATTTAGGTCCATCCCACAGATGGTGAAACTGAGGTTCAGGTTTAAAAAAAAAGCCATCCAAGTCTCACTCCTACAGAGAGGGAGGCTTCTGGTTCTGCTTTGGGCTATTTCAGTCTTGTCGGTGGCACAGCAGGGATTGAGGCAGGGATAGGACAGGGAGATGTGAGAAAGGCTCAGATGAAGAACAAGGCTGGGGCCTCGAGTTCTAGGAAAGTGCGGAGTGGCCTTCAGGAGAGCAAGGGAGGCTTCGAGGCTTCATCCCAGTGAAGAAGGGCTGGGTGGGGGAGGGCTGGTGGGGTGGGAGGAGATGAGAGGGTGTAGGGACAAGTGTGACCAGAATGTATTATTATTATTATTATTTTGGTTTTTTTCGAAACAGGGTTTCTCTGTGTAGCCCTGGCTGTCCTGGAACTCACTCTGTAGACCAGGCTGGCTTCAAACTCAGAAATCCTCCTGCCTCTGCCTCCCAGAGTGCTGGGATTACAGGCGTGCGCCACCACCACCCAGCCAGAATGTATTATATACATGTAAACTATCAAAGAACAAATTAACAAAAACGGAAAAGTCCAAGCCTTAGTCAGGGTTGTTTTTGCTGGGATGGGACACCATGACCAAAAGCAAGTTGAAGGGATAGGGTTTGTCTGGCTTAGGCTTCTACATTGTGGTATGTCGCTGGAGGACTTCAGGACAGGAGCCAAACAGGGCAGGGACCTGGAGGCAGGAGCTGATACAGAAGCTATGGAGGGGTGCTGCTTACCGGCTTGCTCAGTCTGCCTTCTTATAGAGCTTAGACCACCAGCCCAGGGGTGGTGCCATCCACAATGCGCTGGGCCCTCCCCATCAATCACTGATGAAGAAAATGCTCTACAGGCTTGCCTGAAGTGTGATCTTATGGACACGGGTTCTCAGTTTTCTCCCTCCTCTCTCATGATTCGAGCGTGTGTCAAGTTGACATAAAACTAACCAGGACAGTCCAAGAAACTGCCAGAGCCAGAAAGAACTTGAGAAGACATGAGAATCGAATGAGTAAATGTGATTTTGAAGGAAAAATGGAACATTAGGGGAAACCAAGGAAACTGAAATAAGCTGTGGATGGGTGTTCTTTAATAATAGTTTGTCGATCAGTCCAGTGGCTAACAATGTACCAATGGATTACATAACTGGATTAACCCAGTATGCAGAACATGGGAACATAGCCTATCTTTGCTATTTTCCCATAAATCTAAGACTGTTATAAAAGGGGCTGGGGGAGGGGCTAGAGATGTTGCTCAGTTGATAGAGTGCCTAGATGCTCTAAGTGTGCTCCCCAGAACTACTTACCAAAGTAAGTGCCAAGCAGGGTGCTCAGCTCCCTCAGGGCACCCCCGGACAGATCCTTGCTCCCATGAAGCTCACTGTGACATGTGTCTGTCTGTCTGTCTGTCTGTCTGTCTGTGGTGACATCACAACAGCTCTTGCATGACAGTGGTGATTACTGCTATCAAGGACTGAGCTCCGCCTTTGGACCTGGCTCTGATTTAAGGACTTCAGTTTGATAACCTTGTACAGTTCTCTTGGCTGGCCATCCAAAGGGGGCACCCCTGATTCTCCCAGAGGCCACTCACCTGAGAAGCAGTGGGGCTGACCCTGCACCTGGACTGTTTTCAGTAGCCACATGAATATGTCCTTCTGAATGGTACTGAGGCCATGGAGGGAACCAAGACCTGCTGAAGTGGCCAGCAGTGGGGGACTCACAGAGAACACTTCCCTCCCCCATATCATGTTCCACGAGGAACCAGACAGGGAGCCAGTTAGGACCCCAACTCCCAGCCAAAGCCAATGCAACTCTCAGGATGTCATAGCCACTGAGGCCCAGAGCTGCCATCTTGAGTGGTACTGCCACTCCCAAAGTGGCATAGGTGCCAGTTCTGAGCCCTGAGACTCTTCAGTCCTACCCTTACCTTCAGCCCTTAGTAGGAGATGCAGACCCTGAAGGACCTTCACTCTGACATCTCTGAGTAACACTTCCCTAGTCTGGCTGTGTGGGTCCATGAGTAGTTTCTAAAATGCCTTGCCATACCAGATGGGATAGCTCAGCTGAAGGTCTGGACCAAGAAAGGGCCCCTCCCATATCTTTCCCTCTCTGTCAGCTTCTGCCTCCATCAGCCACTAAAGGAGCTGGCTGGGGTCTATGCCTCTGCCCATGTTTTCTTGGAGACGCCTGCCCCATTGAGGAGCAGGATATGGCACTTCAGGCCTATGGGACCCCTCTCTACATCTCGCATCCCTCCAGTGGCCCGATCACCAACTCTTCAGGCTCCTTTTTCATCAGGGCAGCATCTGAGGAGACCCTGCTGACCCACCGACACTGTCCATGGCTGTTCCCACAGCCTCACCAGAAGCTGGTCCCACACACCCAGTGCATGCATGAGTGCCTGACACTGGAGAATGGTGGGTGACTGTCACTCCATGGAAACCTGGTGAGAAGCAGATCTGTCAGTACTAGGTGTGGGGCCAGGGTGGAGGCAGGAGGAATCGGGAGGCCAGGGCTACTTGAGTTGGAGGCCAGCCTGAACTACATGAGAAGCGTGGCTACACTTTAGAGTCCTGAGCTCAGATTAGGAACATCTGCTGCCCTATGGTCTCATAGCCCTGTCCCTTCTCTCTCTTTGGTTGGCTGAAATCTCCATCACAGGGTCAAGCTCTTGCTGAGGACACAGTCACACTTGTGTCACCAACAAGCCTGGATTTTGGTGCTAGCAGTGCAGGGCTTGAGGTACTTAGGATAAACTGAGGATGGGGTCAGGTACATAGGAATGGAGCTGGGGGAGGGCTAAGCCACCAGAGGTCAAAGGTACAGAGAGAATAAGGGTTGTCCAGCCTAGCGATGGGCTTGGAGGCTTGGAAGTGTGGCTAGAGTGCTCTTAAGGGGGCCAGAGTTGGGGGGGGAGGGTGAAGGAGAGGATGGTGTCAGTAAACTCAGTCCTCATTCTTCTCCTGTCTTGTGGGACACAATGCCTTGTGGGCCAATTGAGGTCACACAAGTAAAGGTGACCAGTTAGAAGCAACCCCATGTTCACCCCCTCCACTCCCGCCTCCTCCCCAAGTCCCAGCTCAGCCACGTATAATCTTCCCTTCCAGGTTAGCCAAGGCCTCTGTCTTAGTCAGGGTTTCTATTCCTGCTCAAACACCATGATCAAGAAGCAAGTTGGGGAGGAAAGGGTTTATTCAGCTTACACTTCCACACTGCTGTTTATCTCCAACGGAAGTCAGGACTGGAACTCAAGCAGGTCAGGAAGCAGGAGCTGATGCAGGGGTCATGGAGGGATGTTATTTACAGGCTTGCTTCCCCTGGCTTGCTCAGCCTGCTCTCCTATAGAACCCAAAAATACCAGCCCAGGGATGGCACCACCCACAAGGGGCCCTCCCACCCTTGATCACTAATTGAGAAAATGCCCCATAGCCGGATCTCATGGAGGCATTTCCTCAACCGAAGCTCCTTTCTCTGTGATAACTCCAGCCTGTGTGAAGTTGACACACAAAACCAGCAGGTACAGCCTCTGTCCTTCAAGGCAGAAGCCTCCCAGAGCAGGAAGGCAAAGCCATTGGCATTAGTGAGAGTGGTCAGGAGGACTGACCCTAGATGCCTGCAGAAAGATTTCTGTATCCAACCGTGCTCTCGGGAAGAGAGCCAGCCCGAGGTTCTGTGCCTACTTGTCCTTTCTATGTAGCGTGGACATTGTATGAAGGTTTTACTTGATGGTTGTGCTCCCTCTACAGCCTCCATCTTAAGGAGCATCCTGGGCTTCTTACAAGCATGCTTGTCCACTTAGGAGTCTATATTCCACTCCCCACCCATGAACCTCGACTCCCCTTCCTGGGGTGCTGGATCTGACACTGTAGGCACTCAATTTTCATGTTCCAAATATGAAGCCCAGACTTTCCCACTCTGGTGGCCTTGGCCTCCCTCTATGTGGAGCAGCGCTTCCTACCCACAGGTCTCATTAAGATGTGCCTCTGAGCTTTCAGGGCTGGGAGTCGAGACAGTTTTTAGCTGGTTTCCAGGCTATGGAAGCTACTGATGGTGGAGTCACTCCGAGTTGCATGTTTCCGAGGCTGGGCTGCCATTTTTCAAACTGCCATAGACCACAGGTCTTGACTCCTTCACTTAGGACAACAGGACTAGCCACCTCTTTAGCAAAGAAGTCCTGTCTTCATGGACAGTGCCATGCAATGGGAGTCAGCCAAGAATGCAAATGAAGCAGGAAGGGAGGCGGGCAGAGGTGGGCTTGTCCGTGCAGTAGGATTGCTAGGCACCCATTGGGCTGCCCACGATGCTTGGACGCCATCTTGACTGTGTGTCCCTAAGCAAGTCATAAGCCTCAGTCACTCAACCTCCTGGGTAGCAATAAAGTATCTACACAGTGTTTCCTCTCAGAGGAGGAGGTCTCAAGAGTTCACTCTGCAGAGGCAACGTTTAGGACTGGTTAGGAACCAGTGGGCACAGATACAAAGGCGTGCGCAGGTGCAAAGACCCTGTGACAGAAAGGTTGGCTTTCGGGTGGGCTGGGCAGGGTTGGGAAAGGCCACAGTGGTTGGAGAAGTGAGTGGAAGATGAGGTCAGAGACATGGCGAGGGGTAGGGGCTGCCAGGTAGAAGTCACGATCACTGTTCAAATGCTAAACTAAGGCCAGTGGGCATTGCTGTGGGTGGGGGTAGGGAGGCAATCTGACCTGCCTCTTCAGGACCCAGCGTGCAGAGTACAGGACTGGCTTGTAAGGAGGCAAGAGGAAGAGTTGGAGCTCCGTCACTAGGTTGGCCTTGAGCCAGGCTCATAAACCCAGCCTGGAACTCCAGCCAATAAGAATAGGGGGAGAAGTGCCTCCCCACTGTTCCAGAAGCTTCTTAATCCACCAGGGCCTCAAGGAAAAAGCAGAGATGCCCAGAGGGGAGCTTTTGAGGGATGCTATTTTGCATCTTAATTGCATGCTAAGCAGGCCCGTGGGCAGGGCCAGCTGCAGAACATTAGTTGCCACCAAACCGCGGTGACTCAGGCCATGGGGCCTTAAAATATTCATTTTTCCTCTGCCTGTGGAATTCAGAGCCCGTGAGGCAGGATGCAGCTCTAGGAAGTACAAATAGGGACCTGTTGGAAGTGGCCAGGTAGAAGGCAGAAATGATGGACAGAGGTTCCAGTTCTCAGTCTGTTCCCTGGCTCAATTCCATCCCAGCCCCAGGTGGGTCCTACCTACATCCTCCTAAGTCTTTGCCACTTGGGCTCAGAGCCTGCTGTCTGAGGCTCCTGTCCCTTCTGGGTCCACCTGAGGACAGAATTTGGTTTCAAGTTAGGGCACAGGAGTGTGGGAATTCTAGAAGTGCTTCCTAAGATGGGGTGGGGACACATTGGGAGAGTGATCTGGAAGCCAGTAGGGATCTGTCGAATCCACCCCTTTCAGGCAGCTTTGGAAGCTCTCTGTCCTTCATAGAAAGAATCTGGCCTTGTCCCTGCTGCTCAGAGCATCGCGATGCTTACTGGAAGTGGCTCTTACCCTGCACTCGCCCAATACCAACTTCTGGATGCTCCAGGCAGATGTAGCAGTTATTGATGCCCTCTATGGGACACGTGACCCAGGGGAAGTTGGCTGAGGACCCCCAGGCTCTAGAATACAGAAAGGGCTGGGACTGAGGAGAGATAGGGAAGTCGGGATATGCAGTCTTCTCCTCCCAACCCATGGCTTCTGGTTGCAGGGAAGGACCTAACTGATGGGTGACTCAGGTCTAGCGACTTTATCACCAGGTGAAAGGCAGTGGATGCTGTTTCCAGCTGGGCTGCTTGCCCCGGCTCTTCTGAGCAGCCCAGCGGGCTGGGGTAGAACGCCTAGGAAGTTGGACAGATGCTTAAACTTAGTGTCTGTCTTGCCTGAGGGATCCACGGCTCTAAACCCAAAGCTGGGCTGTCTTTGCTTCTCTAACCCTCCCAGATGCCCTGGAGACAAGAAGGGCTGACCAGCCACCTCTAATCACCCTACTGCTTTGCCCAAGCCAAGGATTCTGCAGCTGAAGAACACAAGGCCGATCTTGGAAAAAACTTCCTGAAGGAATGTCTGAGGCAGGGAGGCCTGCCACAGGAGGGGTGAACCAGGATACGCTGCTCCTCCCACATGGAGAATGGGCTAGGGCAGACTGAGGGCAGCAGAGGAGCCCACAGTTTTTGAAAGCCTCCCAGCCCTGATGAGGATAGGAGTCGGATGAAGTTCTCAGGAGAGAGGGCTTGGAACTGGCTAGGATCCCAGGGAGCCTGGCTTCTTTATCGCGGATGTGGTCTTTAGCTCTCTGCCTTCCTCCCTGCCTCAGTTTCATTGTGTTTTGTATGCTGCCTTCTTTTCCAGGCAAGGAAGAAGGCCATGTCCCCATCCACAGTGGCTTAGGTGTCACCAGAATCCCTGGGTTTTCCTGGCTCTTGTTAGGAGCCACAGAAGTCTCAGAATCCAGCAAAGCCCCAGCCTGGAGCAGGAGCAGGAGCAGACAGACATGCAGGACAGAAGGTAGAACCTTGAAGCATCACTCCCCATCATCTTCACCGTTAGCCCCGGAAGTGAGTCAGGGTACTCAGTGTACAAGAAGGAGGTCTTGGACAGGTTAGACACGCTTCGCTGCTGCCCTGGGCTCCTCAACTGCTCCTTGTGTGCCTGTACAGGCAAGCATGGGGACTTCTGGGTTCCCTCATCTACAACCTGAGTGAGAATCATACGGCTTATGTAATGTTGAAGAATAAACTCCTTAGCACTTAGCAGCTAAACATGTGTGTGTGTGTGTGTGTGTGTGTGTGTGTCTGTGTGTCTGTGTGTCTGTGTGTGTGTGCATGCACACACAGACACACAGTGGTTACCTTAACCCCTGTGAACTGGTGTTTCTGCTCAACTCAGGCAGCTTCCCCCCTCCCACACCCCAAGAATCTCACAGAGCTGCCATCTCAGTGGAAGGCCACACTGGAGAACAGTCCACTTCCAAACTGGTGTGTGGTGTTGGCAGGATTCAGTTTCTCAGAGGCTGTGAGGTGGATCCTGCTGTGGTGGCCAGGACTGCCTTCAGTTTCTGGTGACACAGACCTTTCCAGCCAGCCCTGACAGAACAAGAGTAGGAACTATTAGTTAGAGAAATAGGGGAGGGAAGTAGGAGGAGGGGAGGAAGAAGAGGAGGAGGGGAGGGAAGGGAAGGGGAGGGAGGGACGGGGGGGTGGAGAGAGAGAGAGAGAGAGAGAGAGAGAGAGAGAGAGAGAGAGAGAGAGAGAGACTTCCACATGTAAACATGTAAATAGAACAGACATGCAGCCTTTTATAATCTAGTCATGGAAGTGACAAGCAGACTCCTTTGCCCTCTTCTCATCAGACACAAGCCATCATGCCCAGTCACTCAGAGGACCCAGGAGAGGAATGCAGGACATGAGGATCCCTGGCAGCCAGAATACAGTGCAATTGGTTGTGTAGGAAACTGCTGAAGGTTGCCCAAGGACTTAGCCTGATGCTGGTGCCTGCTCCATCCACTGATGTTCTCTCTGTGGATGTATGGATGTGGTATTCTCAGAGCCAAGATGGATCAAGACAACATAGAACCAAGATTCCCTTCGTCTTGTTTTCGGCACCCCTGGGAGAGTCACGTACCACATCCCTATCTCAAAAGTAGCCCACCCCTCCCCTCCCTAGAACCCCGCTGAACATCATCTTGTTCTCTTACCCTAGGCACATCTACAGTATTTGAAGTTTACATATTTCTTAGAAATGGGAATGAAAGGTATGTATGTGATATATATATATATATATATACATATATATATATATATTGAAAAGAAAAAATGTGGTTTACCTCTCTGGCAAATAAACAGAGCTGTGACTGGTGTTTCAGGATTGACACAGTTCTTTTATGTACTTTTGACAGTTCTAGCTTGTTCCTGACAGCTACAAGCTTTCTCTCTCTCTCCCCCCCAAAAATGTCGGGGGAGGGAGTCATGTGACACCTTCCTACACAGAGTGCATGGCTCATGTTAAAGATGAGTAGATTATGATTCAGGGTAGCTAGGGCTCTGGTCCAAGGTCACAGAAATTGTGGAGCCAGGATGTGAGAACCTGTGCATGATCTGTACAATTCATTCATTCATTCATTCATTCATTCATTCACATTAGAGACATAGCTTTCAATCTCTGTGATGGGCCAGACTCTGAAACTGGGTACTGGGGCCACAGCAATGAGCAATACCTTGAATCTGCCCTGAAGACCTTTAACATCCACTGTCTTTTCCATCTCCCAACAGATTGTGATTTTCTCTAAATCAAAGTCTACTTTCCAAGCATCTCTTCTCCCTTCCTGCTTCTGTTGCTAGGCATGGGGCTGTATCTAGGGGGAGGTTCTGGAACCACTGATTTGAATGGAAGGTGATAGAAGTGACCTGAGATTCCAGGAGAGATGAAACTGATAAGATACGATAGCTGGGCAGTGAGTGGGTAGATAAATAGCTTCTGTGGGAAATGGGGACCCTTCCCCCTGGAGTACTTCCCCACTTGGCCAGAACCCACACTCTTCTCTCCATGGTCCTTCAGGAGTTAAACCCAGGTTGCTTCCTTTCTGCCCAGTGAGCCAGGTGATGGGATTGTGCTTAATGGTAATTTGCAAGAGTTTGGTCAACTAGAAATACATAAGGAGATGGAAATATGAAGATGCCCTGGGAGTTTGTACAATTGATATATTGTAGCTCAGCCATCTGTTAACTCCACGGCAGAAGAGATGGCAGAAAGAATTATAACCAGCCTTGCATTTGTGGTCTAAACCCTTGCACAGGAGAAGCTGAGGGAGTAAGCTGTGTCTCTAGAATATCCCATACTGCACTGCCCAGGGCGATCCTTTAGCTTAGGACATTCATGTTCAGGTGCTCTGCAAACACTGGACACAGGGGACTGAGTCTCCATCCTAGAAGTTCCCTGTAGAGCCCATGAGTACTCAAGCCTGGGAAGGAGACACAGTGGGGAGGAAAGGACGCAGTAGAGGACTGGGCCCAAAGAGGAGAGCCAGCTTAGGGGATTCGAGAGGAACAATTGGTGCCTTAACTTGTAGAGAAGTTTTAATCCAGAAACTTGGCTGCTCTGGCAAGGGATCACATCCAAAGACCTTCTAGGTCTGTGTGATCTGCCTGGAACGCTGACACACCTTTAATCCTTAACAATGAAAAAAAAAAAAAGGTTAGTTTCTAGAAGGTAGCAGCCATATTTGAAAGTGAAGTCTAACTGAGGGGCAGACAAAGTGATGAATCAGAGAAAGATTTGACAGAATGGGCCAGAGATAGGATACACCAACTCTAAGGAGAACACACAGGAAGGAGAGGCTACTTTAGAGTAGCGCAGAGAAGTGCTGTGTGTATGTGGCAGTTTTACCAGGACAGGTTTACAGACAGGTAACAGAGGAAAGAAGCTGGACATAGATGAAGACAGAACAAACCAGAGAACGAGAAGGAGCCAGATTAGAACATACTGCCAAAGTTAGTACAAGGCCAAGCAAAGTACATCAGTCAGAAGCTGAGAGAAGTCAGATTTGAATATGTCAGCTTAGAAGATGAGATTATAGGGAGGCTAGAAGCTTCCAGGTCTAGGCCTAGGGATGCTTAGAACAGAGAAACACTCTGGGCTCAGCCCAAGCCGTGTGTTTATACAGCTTGGGTACAGCTCTCATCTCATCCCTTCTTCTGAGGAAATAAAAGTAGGTCTATGAGTCATCCATCCCTCTGATCTACCACATCCCATTCCACTTAGTAGCTGAGTATCATTGGGAAAATTACCTAACTGCTCTGAGCTTCTACTGTCTCACCTACAAAGGGGGACTAACCATCTCTGCCACAGGATTGTGTGAGGTAAAGTGCATCAAAGTTCCTTGTCCACTGTAGAATGCTCTATGTATGCAAAATGTTGTGACCGCATCAGGAGCATGCTGTATCCATTCCCTTTCTTCTTTATGTGGCAAATTAGGATCAAACATCTTTGTGATTCGAGGGCATCCCACTTACAGTTTCCCATCACAGCCAAACACGGGGAGATGGTGGCCCTAGTGGAAAAGGGCCGTAACATTTGGAGAAAAATTGAATGGAACTTAGAAATGTCAGCAGGAAGTAGACATGCTGTGACTCACTGGTTGTGTGCTAATGAGTGAGTTCATGGGGAGGAGACTCGGAATCCACTATAAAGGTCCTGGCCTCAGCTGGTGTCAGGGTTTAAATGAGAATGGCCTCCCACAGGTGCATATGTTTAAACCCTTGGTCCCCAGTTGGTGGCATTATTTGGGAAGGATTAAGAGGTGTGGTCTTGTTGGAGGAGGTGTGTTATGGCAGGGCAGGCTTTGAAATGTTGAAAGACTTAGGCCTTTCTCTGAGAGCTCTCCGCCTCCTGGTTGTGGCTCAAGATGTGAGCTCCCACCTGGTGCTCCGTATGCCTGCCTTTATGGACCCTAATCCACTAACCCTGTAGACCCCAAATAAACTCTTTCTTTATGGAGCTGGAGAGATGGCTCAGTGGTTAAGAGCACTGTCTATTCTTCCAGAGGTCTTGAGTTCAATTCCCAGTAACCACTTGGTGACTCACAACCATCTATAATGGGATCTGGTGCCCTCTTCTGGCACACAGGTGCACATGCAGACAGAGCACTGATATACATAAAATAAAATAAATCTTTTGAGGGGCTGGAGAGATGGCTCAGTGGTTAAGAGCACTGACTGCAGTTCTGAAGGTCCTGAGTTCAAACCCCAGCAACCACATGGTGGTTAAAACGATCCATAATGAGATCTGGCGCCCTCTTCTGGTGTGAAGACAGCTACAGTGTACTTAACATATAACAATAAATAAATCTTAAAAAAAAAACCTCTTTCTTTATAAGTTGCCTTGGGTTTGGTCTTATCACAGCAACAGAGAAGTAATGTATACAGCAGGCTTCAGGGTCCACCCGCTTCTTTCTCCCTCAAGGATCACTATGCATTTCCAGGCAGAGGGGAATATTCCAGAACAAAAACCCAATTCTGGCTCTCAGCCTTGATCCTGCAGGTGATCCCCCTCCTGGCAAGGTTCCTCCAAACTCCTCCCCATGAGTGCTCTTTCCAGTGTTCCTTCCTGGTGGGACATTGCCTCTCTCAGGCACCTGGCAACTGGCCTTGGTATATTCAGGAGAGGTTGTCCTGGAGACTCTGTATCTTCCCTTCTGCAGGGAGGGTCCTGGAATTATAGGGGATTCCTCTGTGTTTTTTTAATAAGTGTCAGCAAACAAATGAGGTTGCTTGAAAACTGTTTCCACTCCTGAGGGTCTCCTGGCTACCCTGCCTCTTGGCATCTCTGCATCTCTTCTGTCAAGGTCTCCACAGAGGAGTAGACTCCTGGCCCATGCTATCCCTCCAGCTCACCCCAGCCCTTCTGATAGACCACCAGCAGCAGGCCGCAGCTGTATCCTGGTCTCCATAGTCACATGACATGAGCACACCCCTTCCTCCCCGTAGCATGCTCCCATGCCTGGATCTTCATTTCTTTTTACCCTATAACCCTAGAGTTTCTAGAGAACACTGATGCCTGCCCCCGGGAATAGGTAGGTAAAGCTCCTCAGATGATTCAAGAAGTGCTGAGGCCCAGCAGCCCTTGCTTCGGAGAAAGAACACGGCTCAGCCTTGCCTCCCCAGCCTTCCCAGCCCTTGGTTTTCCCCTAGTGAGGTTCAGTTCGCTGGCTTCTCTCCACTCTTGTCACTGTGCACTTCACATTCCCAGCTGGTCAATGTCACTCTGGAAATATGACTTCAATGTCACTCTGGAAATATGACTTCTCCACTGACCTGGGCTGTCTAGGTCAGAAGATCAGCTCCTCCTCTGTTCAAGGTGTACATCGGGTAACACAATTACAAATCAAATAAGTCCTTTCTAGTCACAGCTGTCATATTTAAGGCCAACCATCCGGTTCCATTCAATAACACCTCCATTTTCCTACTTTGCCTCCAGTAACCTACCAAGGCCCATCTAGGAAGGCTGAAAAGTTACTTCAATGGACCATTCATTAGATCCCTGACGGACTCTGAGCAAGATTCTTTAAAGTTCTGAATTATTACCGACTCTTCTGTCTCAACAGGTCTGTCCTGAGGTTATCTGCTTCCTTCATTCCTGCTTTGGGATGCTTATAACAGGCCTCTGACTCCTAGTCACTGACACCGGCTTCTCTTAAACATAAATATCAGATTCCATTAGAAGAGCATTAGCATGGGGCAGTTGCAATTAATTTTTTCTTGGGAGAATGAATAGTTCAGAAGGCATGCAGCCGAGCAGGGCCTCACACATAGCTCAGTTCATTTATCCTAATTGGTTTATATAAGAGTCATGGGGGGGTGCATTGGGACTTGCACCCACTGACCCAAGGTGGGAGCATCACGTGGGCCCCTGGAGTTGGGGAAAGGCATCAGGATGGAGAGCTGGAGCTGAGGCCACAAACAACATAATGGACCAGTCTCAGAGGTGGGCTGGCCCTGGAAGCTTTTAGAGGCTCTCAGCAGCCCTTGTAGTGCACCCAGATTACACACCGAGCTATTTCCCATCATTAAAACCCTCCCATCTCATCCCCCCATACCACACAAGCTCTCAGCAGCAGGCTGAGCTTCAAAGCAACTGCTTTGCCAAAGCAGGTGTAGCCACTGCAGCAAGCCGACCCTGGGGTGCTGGGATACATTTGCCGGCTGTTTATTTACTTGCTGGCCTCACAGCCACGGGAGAACTCACATCTGCTGAGTCTGTTTACCTTCCTGGTGTTGTTAGGTTGGAGGCTGGGGGTTGGCACCACGCGGTTCCCAGACACCCCTCCACCCCCAGAGACTCTGCCACAGTCTCCCTGCCCTCTGCTCTCCCTCAAATCCATGCTTCCTCATCTGCCTGCCATCCACGGGCTTTAGGAATGGTCCCCACAGTGCTGGACCAGCCTGACAGTGTTTGGCCCCGCATATATTTTTGTCTTGAAGCAGGAACTAGGTACCCACAAAGCAAAACAGATATCAGGGACAGACTCTGGACCCGAGACGCTACCTTTGATCTCTTGCCTTTCTGGTCAATGCTGTATGCCAATGATGATCCTTTCTTGGGTATTCATTCATTCATTAATTTGGCAACAGGATCTCTCATTTAGCCTGGGTTAGCTTTGAAGTTGCTATGTAGCTAAGGATGACCCTGAACATCTGGTCCTCCTGCCTCTTCCTCCTGAGTGCTGGGATTACAGGTGTGTACCCCACAACTGGTTTATGTGTGACTGGGGATCAACCTAGGGCTTTTGTATGCCAGGCAAGCACTCTACCAACTGACACATATTCTCCAGCTCTCATCTCCTAAGTTCCTGCCTGAAACCCTGCCTGATGTTCCTGCTTCTCCCTCTGAACCCCTACTGTCCGGGACCTGTACCTCACCTCCTTTACCCTCCAGACCGTACAGGCCTCTGTTTTCCCACCCTCATTCCTACTTCCTCCCTGAACCTGTTGCTGGCTGGCTGGAGCTGGGACCAAGCCAGTTCAGTCAGTCAACAGGTTCTTCAGGGCAGGAGCAAGAATTAAAAAGAAAAAGGACAATTAGACAACATTGTAGCATGACCCCAGCCAGTTCTGAGGCTGAGGTAAGTTTATTTTTTCCCAATCTGCTTTTATACCATTTTAATTGCATGCAAATAATAAGGTCAGTTCTAGGTTAAGGAATAAGCAAGACAATAAACAGAAATAGTCCAGGAATAAGCAAGGCAATACACAAAGTCTGTGATTACTCCCATGATCACTGTTTCTAAGGGCCTGTCAGGATGACCAAGATATATGAGCCTACTTCTCTGTCCTAGCCCAAAGTCATATTTTTGCCCAAAGCCTATTTCTTTGTTCTAGCCCCAAATTAGATTCCTGCCTGAATGTACTTCCTTGTCCTGGCCCAATGTCAGATTCTTGCCAAGTGGCCCCCAAAGCTCTCCCCACAGCTGGGTAAAGCCTGGCCTGAAGTTCCCACATAGACCCCTGTCTCATGCCTGCAGGGGTCCTGGTTGCTCTGCCAGGACCTGGTTGGAAACAGTTCCCATCTGTTCTGCTCATTGTCAGTCCAGAGCACTTCTGCACTCAGTCCTCATCCAGTGCTTGCAAGCTGTGTGCCTGTCCTTGGGGCTGAATCCTGTTCCCTGTGCTCATGGCAAAAGCTTATGAACAAAAGAAGTCACGATGTGTTCCATCCTCTGGGTGTGACAGACTCTTGGGTGGTACAACAAAGCCCCTACTCTGGGAACCTGGAAATACTGCATTCTGTTTTTGTCCCTCCCTCTTCTCTCTGCCGCAGTCCTAACTTCCAGTAAACCTACAGCATGGGGCATTTCTTTAGGTTCCATAGCTTGTACCTGTGTGGCTTCGGGTAACTAACTCCCTTCCATTCTCTGAATTTCCCATTCCTTATCTGGGAGACAAGGGGGTCGAGGATAATGATTCCCAGGGGTCCACTTACCTTAGAAATAAAATGGAAAACAAGAGGCCTTGAAGATAAGGGGGATTATTATGGTGGCCCAATCAAGTTAGGCCTTCTATCCCTTCTGCCCAGGGCTGCCACAGCATTGCAGGGCTTGGCACTAGAGTCACAGAAAACTCTCAGCGCAAGGGCCCTGGGCTCTCACCTTTGGAAAACGGTGCAATTTAATGGTAATGCAATTACAGATGTGCTGAGATTGAAACGGCCCATCTTATCTCAAACTCATCTTCCCCACCAAGTATCAGGGCAGGTGCTGATCCCTAATAGCTACTGAAATGAATTCACCAGGCAGATGGGGGCTCCTGGAGAGGAGAGGAAAGGAGGGGGAGGCAGCTGGAAGGAAGGAGGAAGAAAGCAGGGAGAGAGAGAAACTATAAGAGAGAGGAAACAGAGGGCAGGGACCAGAAAGAAATGGCTAGATGAGAGAGAGAGAGAGAGAGAAAGAGAGAGAGAGAGAGAATAGAGATAGCTTCATTTCTAAAATTTCAATAAATGGGGTGATAGAGGAAGGTGGAGGAATAAGGAACCAGAAAGGTGAAGAGGAAGAAAGAAAAACTAGGGAGAAGGGAGCCTGTGAGAAAAGACAAGAAAATGGAGAAGGAGAAAAGAGTGGGAGAGGAAGAGGGGACAGAGACAGAATGGGCAGATGGAAAAGACGAGGGAGGCTGGAGACAGATGGAAGGGAGGAAGGACAGAGAGAGGAGGTAGGCAGGGGTACTGGAGAGATGGGGACGGTGGGAGGATACTGCAGGGGAGAGAGCAAGGGAGGATGGGAGAATGAGGGGAGGGGGAGGGAAAGAAGGAGAGGGAGAGAGGGGAGGGAAAGAAGGAGAGGGAGAGAGGGGAGGGAAAGAAGGAGAGGGGGAGAGGGGAGGGAAAGAAGGAGAGGGAGAGAGGGGAGGGAAGGAGGTTTGGAAGCATGCTCAGTGAGTCAAATGCTCACCGTGCAACCACAAACAGATTGCTGGTTCCTATGTAGAGCCAGGTGCCATGTGTGTGTGTGCCTGTGTATGTGTGCACATGTGTGTGTGTGCGCTTGTGTGTGTGCCTGTGTGTGTGTGCATAGGTGTGTGTGTATACATCTGTGTGTGTGTGTGTGTGTGTGCATGCACGTGCCTGTGTGCGTGTGATTCCAGTGCTATGAGGTGGAGACAGGAAGATCCCCAGGTTTACTGGGGTGTGTCTGGCCAATGTGTAAGGACCAGGTCCAGTGAGAACAGGACCCTGCCTCAACAAAAAAAGAAGGTGAGGGAAATAGAGGAAAAAATACCAGGTCTACCCCTGGCCTACACACACACACACACTCACACACTCACACACATCCACAGACAAAACAGGAGGAAGGCATGTGAGAGGCAGAAAGGGCTAGACAAGGGTAGAAGGAAAGGAGGAGGGATTAAAGGAATGGGGGTGGGGAAGGAGAAACCAGGTAAACATGTCAGGAAGGGATGTAGAGTAGGTGTGTGGGGAGCAAGGGCTGGCGGGAAGTGGAGGTTACTGGGGAGAGAGAAAGGCAGATGAGGAGCAAGGGGGAGAGGGAAAAAGAGGAGGGGCAGGGAGGGGGGAGAAGGGAAGATGGAGAGAGGGAGGGAGGGAGAGAAATATTGGAGGTCTTTATTTCTGAGATCTTGTCTTCTTTGGCCCACCCACTTGAGGAAGAGACCAACAGTGAGCTTCCCAGGATGAAGCGAGCATGAGAGGAGGCGCTTGGAAAATCTGACTGAACTAAGAAGGTGTAGGGAATCCTTGAGAGAAGACCTGCAAGTATCAGAAACCCAGACATAGGCCCAGCTGCCGGCGTCCCGGGCCTCTGTAGCTTCAGGACGGCGGACAGAGCCTCGCGGGCCCGGGTCTCCTATCCTCTAGTAACAGCACCGCGGAGAGCGCTCTTCAGCACCGCGGACAGCAGCCCTGCTGGGGTCAGAGCCTCCACCCAGCCTCGGCCTGGAAATGGCTCTTTGGGGGCAGATGGAATGCAGGCCCGCGAGCGGCTGAATAGATCAATTATTTTTCAGAACATGGTTTTGATCCCGATGTTACTTCTCAGGATCACTGAGTGGAAAGGGCTCGCGGAGAAAATGGCAATTTTTATCACCCTGGCAAAATGCTCCCGCACTGATGAGATGAGGCGCCCGGCGAGCGCGCGCGCACACATGTGATACATAACCAACCAGAAGCATAATCTTCTAAATTGAAAGCCATAATGTTTGCTGTTGGAGCTAAATATTAACAGGGCGTTGTCTCCCCCAACGACCCTCGGGAGACAGCTGGCTTAGCGGGAGGCTGGCGTCATATTCAAGCAACTTGATTAAATTCCTTTCTGCCATCAGAATTAAGAAATGAATAGTTTTATGAGAGTCATGCCACAGAGGACAGGAAAATGAAATGTTCAGGAAAGAGAGCAGGCGGGTTGCCTGCTCTGTGTTCCTGGAGGGAGTGCTGTCAATCTACCTAAAAGGGGTGGGCTCAGAATTGTGTATGATAGGCCGTCTTGACTCCTCTCTGGTCATAAGACACACTCCTTGGGAGATTTCTCAGTTGTTCATGGGAGAGGCAGCAAACTATGTGACTGACTTCATGATCTCCATATTTAGAATCACTATTCAAAACCCATTGTTATTCAACGTTGCTGTGTGATCTTAGGCCAATTATTTAACCTTTCTGTGCCAAAGCTTTTCTAGCTTTAATAAAATGACTCTATCTCAGTACTTAACCTGCAGAGAGTCTGTGGGGATTTATTGAGTCCCGGGACTCTTAGGACTGCTTTTAATTCAGTAAAGAATATACAGACATACTAGCGTTATCATTAGTATTAGAAACAGATCATACTATATAAAATTGTTGTTTGGTAAGTAGAAGAAAATCACATTACGAGCAACTTAATGTGATATATGCATAATGTTATTTGTGCAGCAAGATTTTTGTCTGTTGTGACCACTCTTTCCCACTGATATGATTCCTCTGTTCTCAGAAAAGATGAAAGCATGCTTTTTCATCTGCAAAGTGGATCTGGCAGCCACCTCACAGGATTATTGAGAACGTTAGGACAACTCAAAATTGTCATAAAGCTGACAGGGCTCGGAAGGTAGGAGAGCTTGTCTGGAAATCAGATCCGGAAATATACTTTGTACCGGAAAAGCAACGGTCACAGAGGAATGAGACGATCCGAGATAAAGTCAAGTGGGGTGGCACATTCCTGTAACCCCAGTACTCAGGAGCCTGAGGCAGGAGGACCAGGAGTTTAAGGCCAGCCTGGGCTACAGAGCAAGGCCCAGTCACAAATAACACCCACACAGGTAGACAGAGGAACACCATTAGTCTCAGACTCAGCAAGTCTCCTTTTGGAAGAGGAACGCAAAAAGAACAAATTCTTGATGAGTCACCTTAAGGTTAGCCAGCTGCAGTGTTGACCTGTGAAATCTACTCAGTGCTTTCAAGAATTCTGAGGAGCTGGGGATATGGCTAGTGTAGAGTGCCTGCTGAGCACAGAGGAAGCCCTGGTCCCCTGAAGAGCAGGAGGTGGAGGCAGGAGGATTAAGAGTTCAAGGCTATCCCTGCTTACAGAGTGAGTCTGAGACCAGCCTGGGATACACGAGACCCTGTCTATAGGTTGAAATGTATCCTGTGAGGTGAAACACGAACCTTGGATTATAGATGAAGAGACTGGGGCTCAGGAAGGCTGAATGATTTTTGAGAATCACAGCCAGCGAGAGGCAGCACAAGTGCTCCAACTGCTGCCTTGCTCTGGAGAGAGGTCGGGTTGAAGTGCTCGGCTGGTGAGTCCTGGCTGTGCTCCTCCATCCGTCCGTCCTCCCTACCATCTTCCCTCCTGTTCTCCACACAGGCCTGTCTTTCATCTTGTGAAGTCACAGAAGCACAAGACTAAAGCAGCAGCCCTGCTGAGTCTAGATTTTACAAACTGTCCTAGGAGGAACCGTTCTAAATGCCTGGCCTCCCATTTCTGGGGCGGCTGCTCCTATAAATAAGGTACTCGACATAGTAAATAGTCCAGAAAATAGTAGCAGGGCGTGGGCATGAGAAACTGAGTGGGCTGGTGGGAGGGGAGAGCGAGGAAATAGCTGCCCGAGACATCGTTTGTTCTAGAAAAGAGACAGTCACAGGAGGACAGGAGCAAACGCATGAAATTCTATTTCCTTCTTTCTTACTTTGAGTCCATTTGAGGCCTAGAGAGAAACGTTGGCAGGGCATTAATGACCCAGAGAGCCTGGCAGGGAGACCGGTGCCCATTTCTCACAAGAGGGTGGGGGATGTCCGAAAAAGACAGGTGCCCCGCAGAGCTTCTGTGTAGGGGGACAAAGTGGAGGTCCAGTGCTCCCCAGTCTCTGGCAGGCATAGGGCCTTGGGGAAAAACTCATGGGGTCACAGTGGAAGTGGCAGTTAAAGTACCTAAGAGTAGATGGAAGAGATGGCTCAGTCAGTACAGTGCCTGCAGAAAAAGCCTGAAGACCCAAGTTTGCATCCCAGGCACCCATGTGAAAAATGGATGTGGTGGCATGCATCTGCAACCCTAGAGCTGGAGGGGCAGAGATGGGTGGATGCACAGGAGCTCACTGGACTGCCAGTCTAGCCAGTCGGTGAGTGCCAGGCTCAGTGAGACCCTGTCTCAGAAAATAAGGTAAAGTGATAAAGTGTTACAGAGGAAGACTCCCCCCAATGTTGACCTTTGTCTTCCAACTGTGTAAACACACAAGTACACACACGTGTACACACGCACACACACACACACACAGGGGGGAGAGAGATGGAGACAGAGACATAGAGACATGGAGACAGAGAGAGACAGAGACAGAAAGAAAGAGAGAAACAGAGATAGGGACACACACACACACAGAGGGGGAGAGATGGAGACAGAGACATAGAGACATAGAGACAGAGAGAGACAGAGACAGAAAGAAAGAAACAGAGATAGGGACACACACACACACACACACACACACACACACACACACACACAGAGAGAGAGAGAGAGAGAGAGAGAGAGAGAGAGAGAGAGAGAGAGAGAGAGAGAAAGAGAGAGATGTTAAGGATATACCACTGCCCAGGACAGCTCACAGCTCTGCAGTGACAAGACGACAAGACTTGGTATAGGGGACTGATTGACTGTTTGCCAGCAGCTCCTGTAGAAAAGACCAGTTTCTTGCTGAGCTGTCTTCTCGCGCCCTCACACAGCGGGGAATGAGGGGAACTCTCTGGGGTCACCTTTCTAAGGTCGTGGATTCTATTTACATCCCAGACCTTTCTGAAGGAGCCTGATGTATTTGCTACATTTATCATTATTACTATGACAAAAATACCTGGGAGTATAGAGTCTAGGGAGGTCACTGTATTTGGAGAGGGACCTTGACTCTACCCTTGGGGACACTAGAAGGTAGTCAAACCAGCAGAATGGGCAGAATTGGGGCAGTTCCTTCTCCTGGGGCTGGGTGTGTTGACAGGTGACAGGATATTCCTTCCCATCTCTGGGACAAACACTGTTACAGCGGCGACTGCTCCATTATGGGAATTTGAGGAGATAGATATCACTGAGAGCTTCTTTTGTTGGGTGACAGGCCATGTGGACACTGAGCGGCCACCAAGCCTGTGGATGATCTGGTGTAGCCTGGCAGACCTCAGTTGAGCCACCCATGTGTGCACTGGACTTGGATGGACTCCAGCAGCCACTACACACCTGCTGGAGGCTGAGCTGCTGGTCTGGGTGGGAAGCGTGATAGGGCCATACATGCATCCCATCCCCCACCAGGCTGGCTCCAGCTCACCCACATGCCATTTGACAGAGCTCGAGGACAGGGTTAACAGCTCTCAGGCAGCAAACTATGCAAACTGTTGTTGGTGACCTGTATCTGAGAAGATTCCATCGGTGAAGACAAGTCATAAAGCTAAGCCAGTGTCAGTGTGCAGTGGCCAAGGTGCAGCGGGGTACATGCCGATCTGGCTGTCACTGCTTTGCATTGGCGTGCACGCCTGTGGCTTGAGCTGTATAACTCAACACAGAGGCTTTGGAAGAGCATCTTTATAGGCTCAGAACTGGAAGGTCTAGCCTCTCACTCTGGACTATTCCTAAATGCCCAGACTTCAATTCCCGTGCCTGGGAAGAAACTCAATCAAGACAATGCTTGTGGCTTTGGAAGCAGTAAAGCCATAGGCTTTCTAGTTGTATCCTACTGACCCAGCAGGGATGTGGGCCCTGTACTCATTTCTTACCAGAAATTATCCAATTGATAGTAAAACCTGGGCCTCCGGTGCAATTTAACCCCATCCCCCGCCCACTGTGGGAGCAGCCTGGCTCAACATCGAAAGCCAAGGAGTGCAAAATCACTTTAATATTGGCTGGAGACAGCGTAATTAGGAAGGTAAATCTGCTGAGGAAAAGAATCATATTATGCAAATGTGATTAGCAGTGACTTTTGGGTTCTTTGTGGCTAGAGGATTCTCCTCTTGGGATGAATATGGTGCTGGCTGCTGGGGTTCTGGGGGCTTCTTCGTAGATGCAGGCAGAATGGGGCTCTGGACTGAGACGTAGGGAAAAGGGACCTTCGACCCTGGAGCCTGGACTTTGGGAAGGGACTCTTCCATCTGTCCCAAAGGAGGGTATGAGAATCCCTCAAAGCCCCGAGCTGATTTACACACAGGAATCCTCTGGGACGCTCCAGACAGCTTTCATTCAGTCTGGTACTGAACATGGATGAAGAAACTGAGATGGTCCAGGGGCACCCGGTTCCAGAACTGTGATTTCTGCTTTAAGAGATGCTGCTCACCCAGACTGGAGCAGGGAAGGCCAGCTTCCAGGACCTTCCGAAGAAACCTGACGTATTTGCTACATTTATCATTATTACTATGACAAACAAACAAACAAACCAACAAACCTTGGGAGTATAGAGTCTAGGGAGGTCACTGTATTTGGAGAGGGACCTTGAGTCTGTGGGGGGTGGGGGGGGGGGACGGACACTAGAAGGTAGTCAGACCAGCAGAATGGGCAGAAGTGGGACAGTTTCTTCTCTTATGATTGGGTGTGTTGACAGGTAACAGGATGTTCCTTTCCATCTCTGGGACAAACACTGGTTTTAGCTAGATTTAGGAGTTTTCATCTGGAGACAGCCTGGCTTTTGTGGCTCCTTTTAGCATGGTGACATGGTTACAAAAATAATATACATGAGCCACCCACCTTGTGAATGCTTGAATGCTTATTAAACTCCAAATGCTGTAAACGTTCACTCAGCGTTCCCAACAGCTACGTAGGGTGGGCGTTGTTGTAATTGCTGTCATTCAGAGGAAGGCACTGAGGCATGGGGATTTTCCCTGAGGTCACTGCTATTGGTAGCCATTTTCTCAAGGTAGCACTGTCATGATTCGAACTCATGACCCCTGATTTTGAATCTGAGCCAGGAGTTAGCAAGCTACAGAGGTCTACGCCTCTTTTCTCTGCAGGGCACAGCTCCGCTGTGTCCCTGGTCACTTTCTGTGGCTACGACACCCCAGTTTTGCTTAAACATACCCTTGGCCACACTTGGGAGATGTGACAGTTGATTGTCATTGGTAACCTGGCTGGTTTTAGAGTCATCTACTCTCTTCCTGGTCTTCTAGAAATGAGCAGCCCTATTTGACCACACTCTGCCCACTATGATGAGCAGAACCCTCTGAAATCATGCACTGAAATGAATTTCTTCCTTTGCATTGTTCTCACTGGTGTTTTGGTCACAGTGATGACAAAAGCAGCAGGGGCTGAAGGGCTCAGCTCCTTTTCAGAGGGCCTGAGTTCTGTTTCCAGTACCATGTTGGGTGGCTCATAATAGCCTGTAACTCTAGCTCCAGGGGTTCCAGTGTCCTTTCTGGACTCTGAGGGCATCTGTGTGCGCACATGTGCAAGATATTGTTCTCTGGCACTCTCTCTCTCTCTCTCTCTCTCTCTCTCTCTCTCTCTCTCTCTCACACACACACACACACACACACACACACACACAAATACACACACAAAAATAAATCTTTTTTTTTTAAGTAGCAAATACAGCCAGAAGGTGGCCCTCCCTACTCCAATCTGGATGAATGGCCCTATCTGAACCCTGCAGTGGTTCTATGCATTAGTCACAGTCCATCTCTTTGGGCCATTGGGGCAGCTGAGTCTGGAGTGGGTGAGGGTCCTGAGGTGGCTTTGGGGGCCCCTGAGGTTCAGAGGAGCTCACAGCCACTCCAGCCTGGCTCACATCCCTAGATTTCTAACAACCAAGAATTCCCTAAGGGGCCCCTATTTTCCTCAGTCCTTTGGAGGCCTGAAGACATGGTGTATTCCCCTCACTGACTTGAGTAAATTCTGCAAAGCTCAGAGAGGTGTCAAGAGAAGCAAACCCTTATTCCTGCCCAGGCTGTGCTAGGACAAGCTAGGGAAGACATGTAGGGAAATCAGCTCTGCCTCTTAGAGCCAGGGAGCATGGGGTGTTAGTTCTGGGAACACTGAGCTATTGTTCAAGGTCCCCAGTGAAGTCCAGCAAAGCCCCCTAGACACTGGTCCTGGACCGGCTCAGGGCTACCCTCTTCCCTGAGCATCTTCAGGCAACTTCAAAGTGGCTGTGTCTACAGTTCTCCTTTTCCTGTTCATGCGTGGCCTCTATCAACAGTCCTTATCTAAGAGTGACACCATAATTCCTCCAGCTCCCCACTTATCATCAGCTATGCCCTCCTGCACTGAGCAGTTGTCGAATGTCTGCCAGCTTGTCCTGCTTCTTCTGTCCCCCAGGTTCCCTCCCTGCCTCCTTCTTGTATTATTCTAGAGACCCTCCTGGCTCCAGTGTCACCCAGTGTCTGCTATAACTGCTACCTGGTTATCCTCTAACACAAACTACTGTCTGGCTCCCATTGCCTGAGTATCCAAGGCCTGCTGTGAGAAGCCTTCACCTCTGCATCCTATCTCACCAGGGACCTCTCAGCACCCAGGGTACCATCCTGTTCCCCCCCCCCCCCATCATGGGCTCCCTGTGTCTTCCTGCCTCTCCACACCCCCACCCCAACCTCCCGACCTCCTGAGAGACTTATCCTGGCTACTTTTGCCATGTTTGTTGGCTCTTGAGGTAACATGTTGGTTCCTCCTCCTCCCTCAGCCTCCAACACTCTGTCACTTCCAGGTTACAGCCTTGTCTGGCTCCTCCAGAGCAGAAACCCTGGCTATTTATTGCTGAATTCCCAGCAAAAGACCCAGAACATAGTAGGTACTCAGTCAGTATTGGTTGAATGGAGTTTCCTCACAGCTAAATGGGCTGGTTTCATTCCGCAGTGACACTGATCCACAGAATTGAGATTTGCCTCTCCCAGGGATGACCGAGGACAAGTCCCCTATCCACTGGCTATTCCTTTGGAAGAAAATGGCTCACTGGTCTATATGTGACTGAGCCTGAAGCCCATGTTGTTTGTGTGGCGGGACTGAGCCTGCAGCCCATGTTGTCTGTGTGCACTGAGCCCGCAGCTCACAGGGGGAGGGCAGGAAGTGGGAACGCTGCCAGCTTGGTATTTTTCAGGGAAGGTGTGTGAGGCCAAGCCCCTCCCCCATTCTGGGCTGGAGGTGAAAGCCAGTGTATTACTTTCCATAATGGAGCCAGAGGCTAAAAGAAGCCTTTCTCCTCCTTCGTGGTTGACAAAGAGGGGGGAATAAATTACCCAGGCACTAAAAGTTGCATTAGGCAAATAAACATTTCGACAAGAATTATATGTGACATTCAAGAGA
This sequence comes from Apodemus sylvaticus, assembly GCF_947179515.1. Taxonomy (NCBI): domain Eukaryota; kingdom Metazoa; phylum Chordata; class Mammalia; order Rodentia; family Muridae; genus Apodemus; species Apodemus sylvaticus. The sequence continues at coordinate 138,987,982 of NC_067474.1, forward strand.
AAGCAAATAAAGCCTAAGTTATGGGGACCTGTCACCGCTCGAGGAGAATTAAGTAACTAAAAATCGTTAGGAGCAACTTGGACAGGCTACTAAACCCTCCCGCCTCCGCCCCTGCTCCAGGGCGCCCAGGGAGAGAGACCACGCGCTCCTGCTGTGAGGCTGGAAATGAGCAGGTTCAAGACTTTGGATCTTGAGAGATACCAGACCGGGCTTTCACCACTGTCCCTTGGAGCCCAGACTGCTGCAGGAGCCCCTTGCGGTTTGTGGGGAGTGGAAGGTGAACCCCTAGTCTCGATGGGCCTCCCCATCAATCTCATGGGGCTTACTGCTTTAGCTTAAGAAACTCACTCTTACGGAGTACCTATCCCCTCTGGGCTCTGCAAGTGTGGCTTAGCTTTCATGTGGGTCCAGAACATGGGAACAGGGATGTGGGGTGTCGGGTGGGAGGGGGAAGGAGCTATTCTAAAAGCTGTCACTTGTGTGTGGGATATGTCCTACTAGCTAGGCTGCCTTGTCTGGTCTCATTGGGAGAGGAAGCACCTAGCCTTGCAGAGACTAGAAGTGCCAGGGTGGAGGGGGATACCCAGGAGGGCCCCCACCAGCTCAGAGGAGAAGGGGAGGGGAGATGAGGGAAGGATTGTGGGAGGGGGTGACAGGAGGGGGGCAGTGAGCAGAATATAAAGTGAATAAATTAAAAAATAAAATTAAATAAAAAAATATATTCACTCTTGTGGAAGGGACCTACCACAAGGCTGTAGGACTGGGGATAAACCAAGCTGATAGAGAACTCTCCTTTAAGGCTGGTGTGGGTGTAGTGGGATGGGATGTGGGGAGTGAGGGGTGGGCTGCTTTGCTAATGTGAGGGCCTGAGTTCCACCCCCAGAAACCAGGCAACAGTATCAGATGTAGTAGCACCGGCTTGTAATCTCAGAGGGCAAGGTGTGAGTGACAGGCAGATGCCTGCGACCTGTCAACCCGACTTACTCCGCAGAGTTCCAGGCCAATGGGCCACCCAGTCTCAAAGGGTGAGCTCCGTGCACATGCGCACACAGCCCTCCTCCGCCATGTTGGATTCCTCCATCGATGGGAGCTTACTCCAGGCCTTTGCAGCAGACCTGTTGTCTCTGTGGGAGGGTCTCGCCCAGGAATCCTGTGCCAGAGGATTTGAATCTGACTCTTCTACTCGCTCACTGTTGAACTGTGGGTCCGGCACTGAAAGTCCTGTCTCGGTTTTCCCCAGCGTGCAAAGGAGAGACCATGTGTTAGTTCCTAGTTGCTGATGTAACAAACAGCAACAGGCTTACTGGCTTAAGCGACACTCAGGTTTATTATCTTCTCTTTCTGGAGGTCAGAATTCCAAGTCGATCTTTAAAAGCACACACTTACATGTATACACACATACAGACATCTATTATAAATAATTTTAAATCTTGGTTTCATATATAAAAGAGCACATGGATATTTGTCCTTTGGAGTCTGGCTTATCTTACTTAGCATATGATTTCCCATTTTCCTGTAAATGCCATGATTTCGCTATTCTTTCCAGACGAATAAAATCCCATTGTGTATATATACCAACTCTTAAATTGTATTTATTTAGTTTTTGAGACAGGGTCTCATTATGTAGCCCGGCTAACCTGAGCTTGCTGTGTTGACCGAGCTGACTTCAGACTTGCCATGATCCCTCCCTCTGTCTCCCAAGTACTCGGCTTTCAAGCGTGCACCAGCATACGGGGCTTTACCATGTTTTCTTTACCTGTGTGTTCACTGGTGGGCACCTAGGCTGGTGTGCAGGTGTCTCTATATTGACCTGGAGTGCTTCGGGTAAACTCCTAGGAGGGTCATACGGTGATTCTATTTTTAATTTGTTGAGAATCCTCCATATTGATTTCCATAGCAACTGTGTAAGTTTACATTCCTACCAGCAGTGTGTAAGGCTCTCTCTCTATATCAAAGTGAGTTTAAACAGCCAAAATTAAGGTGTTGTGAGGAGCACATTTTCTCTGTGGCTCTGAGGAAGCCCTTGACGGCTTAGAGGCCACCTGCATTCCTTGGCTTCCACTCTCTCAATCTTCAAACTCTACTGCCCTGGTCCTACCTCCGACTCTTCCTGACTCCCTCTCAAAAAGACCTTTGTGATGAACTGCATTCCCAGATGACTGTTCTAGCTTAGGATACTTAACGTATTAATATTTGCAGTGTCCCTTGCCAGAGGTCAGGATGTGGTGACACCTGAGGCAGTGATACTATAGTACAGATGCTGAGAAGGCTGAATGTGGAGGGGGCTCCGTGAGTACGGTGCAAATCTCTCCTGTGTGGTCCTTCCAGTTCCTGCCTCCTGCAGCCTCCCTGAAGCTTCAGGACAAACAAATGTTCTCAAGACGAGCACGTCTGTGTGGACAGGTGATGGCAAGATGAGGCTTGGATTGGAGCAGAGCCAGGGAGCCGGGTCTCAATTCAAGGCAGGATTGAGAGCACTTAGCCACTAACCTGAAGCCTGGCCGAGTGAGCCAGGATGGATCCTGGAGGGTCTGGTGGGGCTCAGGTTGGCTGTGTGGGTGGGGCTCGGATTGGCTGTGTGGGTGGGGCTTGGGTTGGCTGTGTGGGTGGGGCTTGGGTTGGCTGTGTGTGGGGGGCTTCGGTTGGCTGTGTGGGTGGAGCTCCGGTTGCTGTGTGGGTGGGGCTTCGGTTGGCTGTGTGGGTGGGGCTCAGGTTGGCTCTGTGGGTGGAGCTCAGGTTGTCTGTGTGGGTGGAGCTCCGGTTGGCTGTGTAGGTGGGTCTCTGGATGGCTGTGGTGAGTTGGTGAGGGAGCTCCGGCTGGCTGTGGGGACGCACTGACCTCCTTGAAGAAGATGAATTGCAGAAGGTGCAGATTCGAGGAGGACAGTGGGTTTAGACTACGGACTGCTGGGTAGGCACACTGAGTGTGATGATCTAGACAGGGTGTCTGTGAGGACGTTGGATGGAAGGTGGATGTCTGATGGAAACTTGGCGAGAGAGCTAGGAGGCCAGAGGTGGGACTTTGGGGGCAAGCTCTGAGCCTAGATGTGGAAAGTGCGACATGTGATAAGGACCTTGTATGTTGATCACGGGCTGCAGGGTGAGAAAGAGGATGGGGGATGGATCCCTGGACACTGGTCTTCCTGGGAGCAGCGCCTGAGAGCACAGCTCCTGCCCCTTTTCTTCCCACACAGCCAGACCTAGCCAGATCTGCCAGTGAGAGTCACCTCTCTGTGCCCCGGGATAATAGCAGCTCAATGATCAATTAAGCTGGTTTGAGGGCACTGAGAGAGCTGTCTGGTTTCATTCGTGTCCCCATCCTGTTCGGTAGGAACAGTTCTGTTTGCTGTGTGTCAGAGTGATGTTGTTTTGCACCTGGGCAGTGGGGGTGAGTGTGGGCTTGTCCCCAGGGCCTGGAGCACAGCAGTCACGTGCCCCATCACTGGACACTCTCTCAGCTCCTTCTGCCTTCAAGTTAAGGCTGTTGGGGCTGAGAGGGGCCTTGAGCTTGAGGAGGGCAGCTGAGAGGATCTAAGCAGGGCATGCACTCGGGTGTCCTTGCTCTTGGAGCCCTGAGCTTCCCCATAGACCATCTGTCTGGAGGTCATGGCCCCGCACAGTGTGATGGTGTGCCTTACCTGGCTGACCCTAAGATTCAGATCCTCCTTGGGGGACTCAGAAGATAGTTGGAAAGTCCCATGGGCTCTTCGTAACTGGAGGTTGGAGCAGACAGGGTGGGATTTACAACTTAAGATCAAAGACTACTTCCCTTCTGGGAGGACAGGAGGTCCTGTGTTTCTCTGATGTTTTATCAAAGGGGCTCCAACAAGAGGGGCCGTAAGGTGCAGGTCGTGGTCTGGACTGGCCTTCATACTCCTCAGACTCTCATCTGACTGGGTCTCCTTCTTCCAGGGCCTGCTGTGTGATGAGGAGATATTAGGAAACAGAATTGGGGCCCCAGATCGCTTGTTGTTCCACCATCTATGACAGGGAAAGGTACGGCCTGGTGGAGCCCAGGGGTCCCTGTGGCAGGTGGTGAGCTGGGGTGGGGTGGTAGCAGACAGGGTGATCTTCCCCCAGTAGCCTTCCTTGGACTCGCCTTCCCTTGACGTAATGAAGGCCACAGTGTGCCCAGGGAGTAGGCAGCTACCTTCCTCCCTTGCAGCTTTGTCAGGACACAGGAACAGTGGTGACCACAAGGCAGCTTCAACCAGACAGCTCTGGAGCTAGGACTTAGTTCTATGAGACCCTCTTGTCCAGGCCAGTTCTGAACTTTAAGTTCCTTACTCACCAGCTGAACCGTCCTCCCTCCCAAGACTAAAGTAATGGTGGTCCTTCCTTCCTCTCACGTCCCAACTGTCTGGGCACTGGCTCCAGCTGTTTCTGTGGGTCCATCCAGCAGCCCTGAGAATCTAGTACTCTGGTCCAGACCGGTAAAAATACAGACTTGACAGATAAAAACTTTCCTGAGGACATTGCACTTCCGGTCTATGAGCTTGGACCCAAGGTAGAGTCTCTCCACAATACTGGTCATCACAAGTTTGGGTTTCCAGCTCAACACCCATGGGTGTCTGTCCCTTAGGAAGAGTATTTTTGTCCCTTTAGAGAAAGCGCACCAGATAAGCAAGGCAAAAACTTCCTAGAGTCCAGAAGACTGCACAGGCAGGGATGGGGTGTGACCTCAGCTCCCCTCCCAGTTGCACTTCTGCAGCCCCTGCCCTGAAACCTCAGGTTCTAAAGAGGATCTTTGTCAGCACCACGTGAATCCTCAGCCCCCCGCAGCAGGGGTCTAAATTTAGACCCCACACTCTGTGAACAGAAGTGAATAATGATAATTAGCATAACAATTCTTCCTGTAATTAGCCGGGGAGGGGGAGAGGGGGCGGTGGGAGTCCAAGAGGAAATTACAGAGGGAGCCTGGCTTTTTCTAAGACCTCACTGGAGGTGTCTGCTTGGGCGAGGCTTCTTTTTGGATGGCTGGATCCAGAGAAAGCAGATTGGGGCGGATGAAGGAGTGTCTACCTCTAACCTCATTGTGATGTGTTACTGGTGCGTGTGGCTAGGAACTCTGGGAATGAATGAGTTGCGTGAAGGAGCTCTTCTTACCTGCTCCCAAAGCGCTGAGAAAATCAGAAGCTGCAGCAGCCCGGAGACCACAAGTTACTGCTTATTCCCCCAAGTAAGCAGCTGAAAATGTAAAGCTGGACTCTGGTTTGATTTATTTACGGATGTCTAATTACCCGGACCAACCCATTGCTTGAGCCTGCCAAACAGTACGTGGTCTGCCTCTGGGTTCAGGTGACTTCTCGGTTCCCCAGTCATCAGTGTGGGTCTGGAGACACTACCTGCTGCTTCAGGACTTCCCTGGGGCATGCTAAGAGGTCTGTTCTCTCCATTGGATGGGACATAGTGAGGTAGCCAGGGTGCCCTGGGCTGGGGAGAATGGTGGAGTTGTGAAGGGGCCCTAGAGAGAAGGTGTCAGGTTCCCTCCACCCCTCTACTTCTTAGAGACTCTGAGGTTCCTCTCTAGTCTTGAATGCTGCCATGACTCATGTGTATTTTAGACTCTATTTCCTCTCTGGTTTCCATCATCTGGCTTTCTTCTCGAGCAACACAGAATAGAGCCCGTCTCCCATCTCCATTGCCCTGGTTACCATACCTCTATTGATACAGCTTAACTAAGGTCCTTTTTTGGTAACTGGCCGTATAACTCTTCTGACTTGTAGGAGCTTAAGGGTCATTAAAGCAATGAAGATGTGAATTCACTCACTTTCCACGTGTCTCAGGCATCGTTTGGGGGTGGGGATGAGAGGTGCAGCTGCCTGGGCCAGCCAGGGAGAGAGAATGGGGTTTCCCAGGACAGGATTACCAGGGAGAACCGGGGAAGGTGAGAGGCTGACTAGGGCTGCCCCTAGGAGGTAAAGGAAGATCTGGGCTTGGAAGACTGTGTAGGTGTCTGACAGCTCACATTCACAAGAATGGCCAGTTCAGGTCCCTCCACATTGTGTCCTTGGGTCCATGCATTTGAAAGGAGGAACAAGATGTTAGGCTTATTGTAATCAAGCAACTGTCTTGGAGTGGAGGTTGAGTTCAGTAGTTGAGCACAGTTCTATACAATGAATGAGGCCTGGGGTTTGGTCTCCAGAATTAGAGAGAGGGAGAAGGGAAGGGAGCAGAGGGAGGAAGGGAGGGAAAGATGGCCGTGCACAGTGGTGGTAGAGCTGATGGGTTCTGGTGATGTCACTGAAACCCACGAACTCTTCTTTTTGGAGCCATCACAGACTTGACCCCTGTCTTAGTTAGGGTTTCTATTGCTGTGAAGAGACCATGGCAACTCTTAGAAAGGGATACATTTCATCAGGGGCTATCTTACGGAGCAGAGATGTGGTCTATTAAGGCAGGAAGCACGGTGGCACATTGGCAGACGTGGTTGATGCTGGAGAGGAGCTGACAGTTCTGCATCTAGATCTTCAGGCAGCAGGAAAGAAGAGTGGTAGCCAGGCAGTGGTGGCGCACACCTGTAATCCCAGTACTCTGGGAGGCAGAGGCAGGTGGATTTCTGAGTTTGAGGCCAGCCTGGTCTACAGAGTGAGCTCCAGGACAGTCAGGGCTATACAAAGAAACCCTGCCTCAAAAAAACGAAAACCAAAACCAAAATAAATAAATAAATAAATAAATAAATAAATAAATAAATAAATAAATAAAATAAAAATAATAATAATAAAAAAAGAAAGAGTGAGCCACCGGGTCTAGGTTGAGTTTCTGAGACCTCAACGTGCTTCCTCCTAATAGGCCACACCTCCTGTCCCTATGTATGGGGGCCGTTTTCATTCAAAATGCTACAAGCCTCTTGTGCTCTGTTCTCTGCTCCCGTGTGGGGTGAGGTGGGGAGGAGATGGGGTCGGGGAAGGGCTGCGGACCTCTCTCTCCCAGCTGTCTGCTGTTTGTTTGTCTGTCCTGCAATGTTTGGGGTTTATCTGTGACACATATTGTGCGCCTCTTGTCACATCTCTGGGAGGGCCTGGCACAGTGTAGCTCCTGCAGGGATGGGCATGGCTAGCTCCACTTTTCAGAGAAGGGGATAAATGGAGGCTCTGACAGAATCAAGTCAGTCACTGGAGCTCTGGGGTTAAGAAGCAGGAGAGCTGAGATACAGTACTGCAGGCCATACTTAGTTAGCATCAGGGATCTTGGAACTGCCCTGTCACTGGGACAGAGTTCCAGTGTAGAGCCTCTAGTTGCCCAGTCAGTTCACTGGCTTGAACTTCTTGATGCCAAGTGGGTTCTCAGTTGCCTGACACTTGTCTGAGCTATGTCTCACGGGATGACCAGACCTGCGGTCTGATGATGTTCTGACTCAGGGCCAAGCGGGCTGCCATGTGACCTGCTGTTTGACTGACACTTGATAGGGCTGTAATCTATCCTGTGCCTTATAGTGTGGATAAAGGGACACAGTGGAGATATCAAACTATCCCAGGAGCCTCGCTCAAGTGGTTGTTCCCAAGAACTGAAGCCAAGACAGACCAGAGATGAAAGACCATACAGCATCCCTCTCCGTGTGGTGCTCTGGGTGGGTAGATGGCATTCACATGTGCCCGAGTGCACACACACACACACACACACACACACATGCACATGCTCACGCACGCACACACTTCTCTAAGGCTGGTACCTTCATGTGATGTCTCTTCCCCTCCATAGCCCTCTGGTGCTAGCTACTGGCTCTCTGATGACAGATGCACCTCCACGTGGTTCTCAGCTCCCCCTTCCCCCACACTCTGCACATGGGATTTGCTGGCTCAGTATCCAGCTCCACCCGGCTGCCTGGCAGGAATGGTGGATGGATGGGGGTGGGAGGAGGCAGGAGAGGAGCCATTTGTCTGGGACACTGGGAGAGTTGGCCACTTACAGTGGTGATGGATGGCAATTCTGCTCTGCCATCTGTCGGGCTGGCAGGCTGCTTAGCACAGCCCTGCACACCTGGCTGGGGCGTCCCCTGTGGAGCTAGCCTGCTCTTCCTGTGGCTTGGGGACCAGCTCCTAGCACCACGAGACAGGAGGCTGGCAAAAGGAGCTAAGCCATGCACCCACAGCCCCAGGGAGGGAAGAGCTGCGTATGGCCCTCCAGGGGACTCTGAGGGCAGGCCCTGGCCCTTGGCTGTCGTCTTATTCAGCAGCCAGGTCCTCTGTGAAACCGGGAGAAGCCAGCATAACTTCACTGCCTGCTCCCTTGGAATCTGGCACACCTGTGCTCTGTGCAAGCGAAGCAAACTGGGTCTCTCTGTCATCCCCAGCCTGCTCCTGGAGACACCGCCAAGGTCATTGGGTTGTCTGAGTGGGGGATGGGAAGTAGGGAATATTAGATCTTCCCCTCATCCACGCATGCCCACCCTTAGCATTCAAGAAGGCTCACCACAAGGACCTTCAAAAGCTGCCTTCTCAAAGTCGTTAACTTTCTGCGGGCGGCTGAGGTCCTGAGAACTGGTTCTCTCTGTCCTCACCTCTCTCCCCAGTGTATTCTGGAACGTGGCCCGTGTGACTAGTCCCTACCTTAGTGTATGTAGGCCCCATCCCGTCAGGTCTTGGTGTGTTCGGATGTGTGAAGCCATCTTGTTGTCGGGTCATGGATCCCTAAGCTATCGGCTCTGGACTCTGCTTGTCTAGGGCAGAGCTCTAGTCAGGGAATGAGAACAGGGCCAGTTTAAGTCTCCTCCAGGCAGATCCCTGGAGCTGTGGATCAGCTCAGAATTTGTCCCTGGTGTCCAGGTCACCCTTCAGAGATGAATCTAGGAAAACAAGGAGAAGGACACTTTCCACACCCCCAAGTCTGTAGCTGTGGGCTTGGAGCTGGGCCAGGGAGTGGGACCTCTGCATCCTGGGGTGGGGTTAGCATGCTTTGGCCAGGCGAGATGGGACAAGTGGAAGTGTGGGAGCCAGGACTGGAAAAATCTACAGTAGCTCTGTCTCTGCTATTATGGTACTACAGTGTTGGCAGTACACTACTAACAGATAGTCCCACAATGAGAGAGAGAGAGACAGAGAGGAGAGACGAATCAAGAAGGAAAGAGATGATGTTAGTGCATCAACATCAATCTTGGAGGGTTTCTTGGAGGAGGTGGCATTTTTAAAACTCCCAGGTCTTTCTGGGACTTCCTTCCCTATCCTGTAAGTCCTGGAGGAATTAGATGAAAGAAAGGATGGACACATCCTAGGGACTCTTGGCAGGAACAGAGGGGCGTGCTCACGTAGGGTAAGATGAGCCTGGTTTATTAAGGTCCGTGCAGTGTGCAGGTCGGAGCCTTGCAGCAGGCAGTGTACTGGGACTGCTGATAGCTATGCTGCCATCAACTCAAATGAGGAAAGGGGGGCGGGGTTCCCGTCCATGGTGAACAGAGGACCACCTCGAAAAGAACCTTCCACGGAGAGATACACAGCAGGAGAGACTCCCTCTGTCACATCCAACAGAACTAACGGAGACAAGGATACTCAGAGGCTACTTAGGGCAGTACACAGGGACAAGGACAGGCAGGAGAGGACACGCCAGGCAGAGTGACTGCTCTCCATGGCCCCCTCCCTAGGGCTCAGACAATCTGGAAGCTTCTGAACAATAAACATAACACAAAGCAGACCAGCTGGCTGCAGCTCACTGGGTACAGGGCGGATAGGGAGGGGCACTCTGTGTCCCTCCTCACCACACTCTGGCTACTCGTACCTTACTAATTCCATCTTGGGACCAAAGCAAAGAAGGTGAAGTCATTCTCTCTGGGCCTCCTAACCAGGGGAAGAGACAGTACAAGATGCCCAGGCAGAGCTGCTTGGCTCCCAAGGCAGTGAGTGCTTTTCAGAACCATTAATGCCCTGCAGGAGGCCTGGCCCCTGCGGGGTTGGTAAGGCTGCCTGGGAAGGATGCGCCCCGCGGGTGGCACTGGCTGCTGAGGTGAACCAGCTCTACCAAGCCTGCTTCTAAACGCGACAGCTGGCCATTGTTTGCCAGGCAGATGTGAGCTGCAGTTCCCACAAACTGGGGACAACTTAAAAAGCCGGGCCCGTCTTAATCAATCCACAAATGTACTGAGGAATTGAGGTAATTTCTCTAAATTTTACCCGTATTCAAATTTCAGAGGTAAGCATACAGGAAGAGCCAGCCTGTGCTCGCACACTGGAAACAGAGAGAAGGCTGCCATTTTATGTTATTTTTACCCTGGGCATCGGGGAGGGAGACTCACCATGAATACCTCATTACTTGGATTTTGAATATTTCTCTCGAGTTGAGCACAAAAGGAAACTTGAAAAAAAAAAAAAGAACACTCTCACATGCTGGAACCATCTCTCCTTTTGAATGTGTGACTCACACCGGCCTAGTTAGGTTTTAATAGCACAATTGTAAGAATCAATCAGTCCTCCGTAGATGTGAGTACTCAGAAGCGCTGAGGAAAGAGGCCATTCCCAAGAGCATTCCAATCTCAAGACACTGAAATTATCTTTACCAAGGGACATTAGCTGCAATCACTAATGTTTGGTTTTTCTGTTTTGCTCACCTGAGCCCCAAGGTCAGGTCATAGGGGAGACTGAGGAAGTGTTTGAGATGGAAGTGTTAAGAGAGTTCTAGAAAGAGCCCCTTCTTGAAGTCCTTTTCTGCCGCCACATGAAATATGGCTGCCAAGCAGTGTGGAGCGCAAACTCAAGCCATGGGTTTTGTCACCAAATAGACCTAAGTCAAAAATCCCTGCATTAACTGTTCCACTTCCATCGGGTCAGACTGCTCCCTTTATCCCTACAATGCAGGTCTTTTGGAGGCAGGCGGGGATGTGGACTACTTGACTTTGGATGTTGAGCTTGGCCCATTGCCTTATTCCAGCAGATCTCATAATGTGAGTCTTGGATCAAGTGAAGTTTGAGTCCCACGCAGGTCCAGCAGAGTCCTCCTTCTTAGCCGCTTTAGTGGCTGTGCACCTCCTTTTAGGCTTACCTTCAAATATGTCCCAATCAGAACCTCAGTCTCCTCGTGTTCCAAGGGCTTCCTTCACGAGCATGTGAGCACAGCATTCCCATCCTAGAGAGCATACCTCCCTGGGTGCCCTTCCTCTTCCTCCACACACAGTGAGTGTTCGTGGTCACCTTCACTTCCCTTGACCTTTGCGTGTACAGGTTGTGCTTCTAAACCCAGGAGAACTCCCGGCATGAGAGAGTGATACCTAGCTTCTAAAGGTGGGTGTGGAGGCCCGGCCTAGATGCATTGCAAGCCAGGAGCAGCAGAAGCCAGGGCCAGCAGAAGGCAAGCCTATAATTAATCCCCAGCATCCTCCCCACTATTGTCTCTTCCCCATTGAGAGCAGCCAATTAGCAGTTCTGCATTTCTCTGCGTGGCAGCCGCTTATTAGTGAAGACAAAGGCAGCATTGATTCCAATTTGTCCTGCGTTTGGCTGTCTCTGAAGTTAAAGATTGCGTTTAGGGAGCAGCAGTGGAGAAGCCATGGAGGGGGCAACAGTGAGGGAGCACCTAAAGTTAGTTGAAATAATTTTAGCTCTATTGTGAATGGCTAAACTAAATATAAACAGAAGAGAGAAGAAAAATCTCCGTAATGTTAATTACCATAAGCATTAAGGACCCAAAAATGAGGCGTACAATTTGTTGGGTGACACTCTGATAATTAAATCATTTTCTCTCACGGAAGCTCCTTGCAGGTTTGCATGGAGCCTGGCTCCTTCTGGGTGGCTTCTCTGGCCCCAAAGATCTCCAGATTCTCCTTCTGAGTTCCTGAGACTGTGGTTTCTCCCTTGCCCAGGTGAGTTGTGCTGTCACTGTTCACTTGAATGATGCCCAGGGTTGTGTGCAGCCTCAGGGAGGGAGATAGGTTAAGGTCTAGGCTGAAATGAGTGAGCACCAAGAGGGCTCACTGCTCAACCATCTCTCCATCTTTCCTTCCTTCCATCCATCCATCCATCCATCCATCCATCCATCCATCATCCATCCATCCACCCACCTGTTCGTCCATCCATCCACCTGTTCATCCATGCATCCATCCATCTATCCATCCACCTATTTATCCATCCACCTGTCCATCCATCTGTCCGTCCGTCCTTCCATCCATCCATCCATCCATCCATCCATCCATCCATCCATCCATCCATACATCCATACATCCATTTGTCCATCCATCCATTTATCCACGTGTCTGTGCTTTTTCATTAATGCATTATGATTTACTGATAAAGAAATTCTATCTTGGGCTGGAGAGAGGGCTTAGTGATTAAGAGCACTGGCTGATTTTTGTAGAGGATCCAGGTTCAGTTCCTAGCACCCACATTGGGGTATCTTACATTCGGCTCTAAATCCAGTTCAAGGTTTGATAAATCATAAATGAATGATTGGTGGGTAGATGGATGAATAAATGGGTGAGTAGATGCAGGGACGGATAGTGGTTGGTGGGTGTGTATATGGACAGACAGATGCACAGATGCATAGAAACATGAATGGGTGGATGGATCAAGAGGTAGGTAGGTGAATGGGTAGATAGTGATAGATGAATCGATAGGCAGATGGCTGGGCACTGAGCCATTTTGATGCCCACCTTAGCCCAGACCTTAAGCTTCCAAGATGGAAGGTTGTATCTCTGAAGAAATTGTTATACTACACTATTCTACCAGAGAAGAAGCAAAGGAACAAGTTATGGCATTCCCCAGGGAGCCAGCAGTCTTGGATGATGGTGAGGCAGCCAAGCAGGAATCGAGGAATAGAGGAGGCAGATATGGAAGAGACAAGCAAAGGTTAAGCACTTTCTTTGTACCCACACTGTGTGCCCTGTCTTATCTGTTATCTCCTTTGTTCTCCACCCCAAGCCCCACCCTGAGATTATTATCCCTGTTTCTACATATGGGGCTTCTGAGTCTCAGGGATGTGTCCAGCTGGGAAGGCCTGTCTGATGACTCACTGTGGGCTCTCAGTAAAGGAAAACAAACTCTCTCCCAGCATCTTTCCTCCCATTTCTTTGTAAAACACACCCACCCCGTGTCCTTGGGAAGAAGACCATGAGGTTGGGGGAAAGTGTCATTCTGACACTTCTCCCCATTTTCCTGGATGGTAGCTCTATAGTAGAGCTCTTGTAGAACACACAGGGTCCTGGGTTCCATGCCTAGGACAGGGGAAAAAGGAAACAAAAAGAAATCCCAGTTTTTCCCGCTCCTCTGGAACTATGATGAGAATGACCAGCAGGACCTGACAGGACAGAGTCGGTTGTGTGGGGGAAGTTCCATCTCCTAAGGAGACCCTGGGACTCCTCCAGTGTCCACCTTTGCTCCCTCCCATGGCAAAACACCTTGAGGGAGTCGCTGTGGTTTCAGTTCTGTACTCTCTGCTTGGCTTTGAACCTCGGGAATCAGCTTTGACTGTTCGCCAGTTCATGAATGCCCACAGGGCTCATACTGTACCCTTACCTAGTTCCTCCCAGGATCCTCAGCGGCAGCAGGAAGCCTTCTCTTCCTGGACCCCAGGGCATTAGGAATGAGCACTTCCTGCTGTCTCTCAGTCCCTCTTCCTGGATTGCAGCCTTTTTTTTTTCTCCCAGCATCCTCAGCTTCATGATTCTTTAAGATTGCTTGTTCCAGCCACAGCTTGGCCTCCTGTTTCCCACAGATTGGGCTCCATTTTCCATTCTAACCACAACGTGCACTATGCAGTTTATTTTGTATTCTTTCCAGTTGACCACCTCTATGTACAACTGAAACAAAAGTTCCACAGAACAATGCATTAATATTTTCTGGGTGCAGGGTGCTATCACAGCTTAGTTTATTCTTTTCTGCTTCAGCCTCATTTTCAAAATGCCAGGCAGGCACGTGGAGACCCAGTTCTAGCTCTGCTCCTGTGGCCCAGGTTCTAGCCCAGCCTTGAAGGATATGAGTGGTCTACTGTGCTCTCCACATTCTAGCAGACCTAGTGATTAGCACACTCTGTAGACACTGGTGCTTGGAAGGCTCATACGAGCTGCAGACTTGCCTCAGTGCTAGGTTGGCTCTGACAGCCCCAGGCCCCAGAACACATGGAGAAAACCCAGTCTAAAGGCCAATACCCACAGAGCCAGGCACAGAGCTAGATTCTAGATAGGTTCACACCGGCATGTGCTCTACTGGAGCCAGGGTCTGGGCCTCTTCCAGTAAACCTCAGTGTATGACCAGTTGCCTGACCATATATGACTCAGTATATGAGACTCAGGCTTCAGACCCAGTCACACCCATGGGCTCAGTCTCCACGTCAGCACCAGACCATCACCGGTGTATCCTCCAGACAGCCCCTACAGGTTCAGGTTTCTGGCTACTCCTGTGGATCTAGATGCCATGATTATTCAGTGCTAGTCTAATTCAGTCTCCACAGACTATACACTCAAGGTCTGCCTCAGCTCTATGCTATCCCTAGTGGACAGAGTCAAAGTCTATTCCTATAACCCAAGCAGCCGGGATGACCCCATACTCGTAATTAACTACTTCTGCATAGGTCCTCATCCAGGCCTTGAGGCTCACCTCTGAGGACCTAGGTTCTAGACCAGTCTCCCTGGGTGCAGGCTCCAGGACCCCGACTTACTGACCAGATAGATGGCTTACCCAGATTCTTTGGGCTGGCTGTTATGTGAAGGACTGTTTTACCACAAGGAGAACACAAAAGCTGGAAGAGGTGGCAACTTCTAATTGGAAGACAGGAATACATGGCCACAGGATCGTGAACAACCAGGGACTTATGGTACCAACAAAGAAACCAAATGAACTTCAGCAGTGGATCCTAAAGAAATAGGAAGTTATGGATTACCTGAAAAGAATTCGAATGATCATCTTTGTGGTAGTTATTGTTGCCAATGTTGACATGGGAGATAGGCCTCTGGGAGTTTATCTTGATTGTGTTAATTGAGGTAGGAAGAGCTGCCCACTGTGGGCGGTGCCATTTCCTAGACTGGGGTCCTGGATGCTGCAGAAAATCTTGTGAGCTTAGCATAAGCATTCATTGTCCTTGCTTCCTGATTGGGGTTGTAATGTCCCCAGCTGTCTCAAGCGTCAGGTCCTCTGATTTCCTGCCTGACAGACTTTTCCTTGAACTACGAGCCCAGACAAACCTTTCCTTCCTTCAGGAAAAGAAACTAAGATGACCTTAAAGATCTCAGTGAATTACAAGAGAACGCAGACAACTCAGGAACAGAACAACATCAACAAAGATACGGGAGTCAGAAAAGGACCTAAAAAAGTCAGAAGAGCAAGTCCAACAGCTACAAAGCAGGCAAAATACTTAGTAGTAAGTTAAACTAAGAGAAAAACCTGTACACTAAAACTTCAAATCTTTGATGAAAGAAATTAAAGAAACACAAGCAGAAAGATTGTCAGCATTTGCATATTATTTTTCCAGGGTGTGTGTGTGTGTGTGTGTATGTGTGTGTGTGTGTGAAAGAGAGAGAAAGGGTGAGAGAGAGAATGAGCATGTGTGTTTTCACATTTGTGGGTGCACATGGAGATCTAGGGTTGATGCAGGAAATCACCTTTGATCACTCATCCACCTCACACACTGAGGCAGGCTTTCTCAGTCACACTCAGAGTTCTCTGATGTGGCTGTGCTCAGTAGCCATCTGACTCTAAGGACTAATGCCCACCTGGCATTGATGTGGGTGCTGGAGATCCGAACTCTGGTCCTCATGCGTTCACCATGGACTTTATGTGTTTAGCTATCTCTCCAGATTGGGAATTACAGCTTTAGAATGCTATAAATTCAAGCAACTTATAGATTCAATGTGATCCTTCTTAAAACCTTCAATGATACTTTTCAAAGAATGGCAAAAAATATTCACATACAATCCCAACCTTTGTGTGTATGACATCCCAAAAGACTGAACAATGCAAATAATCTTGAATGAACAAAGCTGCAGACATTACACTTCCTGATTTCAAACTATGCTGCAAAGTTATAGGAATAAAACAGCATGGCAGTGGCATAAAAGTGGGCAGGTAGGCCAACGGGCAGAGCTGAGAGCTGAGATCCATTCAGAAATGGATCTGGTCACTTATGCACACAGGTGCCAGGATGGACAGCTGTGGGGGAAGTGTCTTCAGTGAACACTGCTGGGGAAACAGGATCCCCGTCGGCAAAGACTGAAGAAGGACCTTATCTTTTGCCACACAGAAAAATTAATTCAGAGTGGTTTAAAGACTAAGCACTAGAAGACGATGGGGAAGCTTACCTGCCTTTTTCTAGGCAAGAATCCTTTGTATTCAATCTTAAAACAAAATCGAAGTGGAAGGAGATACAGGGAAGAGCATCAAACTAAAGAGCTTCCCCCAGCAAAAGAAACAATCAGCTAGAAAACAATCTAAGGAGTAGAGGAAGGACATACAAACCACACCTCAGTAAGGAGGCTGAACTGATATCCTGACCTGCAACCAACACTAAAAATAGTATTCAAATGGTTACCAATCATATGCAAATAAACATCTCCGGTGGAGGTGGGATGTGCCTGTTAGAATGGCCATTATTCAAAGCACAAAGATAACAGGGGCTATCTGAAGGAGAGGGGATGCTTGAAGGCTGTTGTTTAAAGAGTTTAATTGATACTGCTCTTACAGAAAAAAC
Source organism: Apodemus sylvaticus (assembly GCF_947179515.1). Taxonomy (NCBI): domain Eukaryota; kingdom Metazoa; phylum Chordata; class Mammalia; order Rodentia; family Muridae; genus Apodemus; species Apodemus sylvaticus. The sequence goes on from NC_067474.1 coordinate 139,004,581, forward strand.
ATTAAAGACAGAACTGTGGTATTATCCAGCAATACCATTTATAGGTATATACTCAAAGGAATGAGCTAAGCCTAGCGAAGAGATCACTGTGTGTTCCTACGCTCCCGGTGGCCAGCACAGACTCAACGGAAGCGTTCACTGGCCAGTGAACAGATAAAGAAAATGTGAACTGGGAGCAGTAGTCTCTCTTCCCCTCCCTCTCCCCTCCCTCTCCCCTTCCTCTCCCCTCCTGCTCCCCACCCTCTCCCCTCCCGCTCCCCTCCCCCTCCCCTCCCTCTCATCTCCCCCTCCCTCTCCCCTCCCCCTCCTGCTCCCTCTCATCTCCCCCTCCCTCCCCCCTCCCTCTCATCTCTCCTCCCCCTCTTCTCCCCTCCCCCTCCTGCTCCCTCTCATCTCCCTCCCCCTCCCTCTCCCTTTCCTCTGCCCTTCCCCCTCTGGAATACTATTCAGCCTTAAAAAGGAAATGTGCAGTTTTAGCAACATGGACAGAGTTACAAGTGAAACGAGCCAGTCACAGAAATTCAACATCGCATGAGCTCACATCTGTGGGGGTGGAGCTTTGATTGCACAGAAGGGCTAAGTTCTGCAGACAGGCTGTGCAGAAATGGCAGTGAGGGGAGACGGTAAGAACTTACTGCGTGCTCCCTTGAAAACGGCTGAAGTAAACTGCAGATCTGAGCGATGAGGAGCACTCTCGCTCTGATTGTTTCGTGGTGTTTAAACACACCCAAGTCTTACTGGGCACACTCTGAATGGATTCAAATGTTTTGTCCAAGAAAAAAATTAAAGAAAATAAGAATTTTGTTTTCTACAAACAAACATAGTGATCTTGATTAAACTTACCTTGCAGACCGTTGACCGTCCCAAGTAGATCCTTTGAGAACCATTCCTGGTGTGGCAGGCTTTCTCTACCCACCATCTTTCCCATCATGCACTGTTTTAAATCCTGGAAGCTCCTCAGAGGCTTCCTTCCTGTCTTTCAAGTTTTAATTCAGACATCCCTTCTGCAAACCATATTTCCTTCAGTTCCCCAAGTACAAGCTCAGCAGACCTCCTCACTCCCTGACCACCGTCACCTTCCATTCTCTCCTTGAAACCACCCTGTTCTTGCTAGGCAGAGCTCTCCAGCCCTCCGCTCTCCTGGAGAGAACTTGCTTTGTTCACAGATGGAGCCTCAAAGCCTTGGGCTGGTCAGGCAAACAGTAGGTGCTCAGTAAGTGCTGGTCAGCTCTAGATAACATCACCAACTCTTCCCGCAGCTACATCAAACTCTGGGTTATCATTCCAGGGGATACCATGTCTGTTGCTCAGTCAGTCTGCATGGTCGCCCCCTTCCCCCTCTCCATCTCTTTCCCAGGAAGGCTTGTAGCAACCTGCGCAGATGGTAGAGTGCAGAATAATAGAAAATGAAGACTCAGAGAGAAGAGCCGGAGAAGGCAGAGGAGTGGGCAACAGCCACCGTGCAGACTCCATCCCGGGTCTGAGGGACCAGACTGGGTTTTCTCAAGGGTTGCAACAAGTAGTCTAACTTCTTACCTGGCAACTCGGGGTCACAAAATAAGTCAGGGGGCTTGTCACAGACATCACTTCTCTGAGGGAGCTTTTGGTGCAGAAGAGGGTGGCAGAGGGCTCCAGGCTATGTTCTTGGGAAAGAACTTGTCACGTGGGGTTTCCTTCCGGTATTTGTGTGTTTTGACATTTAACAGAGCAGGTGACATATTGTTACAATAAACATTGAGGATCCTGGCTGGTACCTGTACCTGCTTAGGTGTCACCGTCATGGGAACTGTCACACTCACTACTTGTTAAGTGGAAATCACTTCCTTCCCGCCTTCTCTTTCCTTTCTCCCCCCTCCTCCCTATTTGTCTTTTTCTTACACCCCCTCCTTCCACTTCCCCTGTGTCTTCCTCCTCCTCTTCCTCTTTCTTCTCAGCTGTTAAGGCAGTTGGCATCAAGCTCACAAGGGCTGGGATCATAGGTGTGCACCGTCAGGCTTGCCTTGCACAATGGATATTTCAAGGGCACATTAGGATTTTATACCTGCCTGGTTGGCCATGTCCCAGCATGTATGTATGTGTGTGTGTTTGAATCACCAATGGGACCTGAGGCCATATCAAAGGTTCTTCCTCCTTGGTGGAGTGGCTCCAAAGATGGCTCCTACAAGTTCAGCCTTCCTCCTGTTCTTGGATGGCTCCCTCCTGGGCAGTCTGGGCTGGCTTGTGACTCCGTTTATAAAGAAGAACAGAGAAGTATTGCAATGCCAGTTCTAAGCTGGGCTTTAGGAAAATCTGAAAGCTTCTTCTTTTGGGACCCTAACCTGTCAGGTACAAAGCCAGACTTCCACCCCACGTCCTACGGCAGACCACACAAAAAGATCACGGGTAGTGGGAACTTCACAGGAATGGAGAAAGAACCCCAACCCTTCTGCCATCCTTTAAAGCATGAGACACACGAAGAAACGAAGTGGGACCTCCCAGCCTGGTCCAGCTGTGTTCCCAGATGCTACTGCATGGAACAGAAGAGGCACCCGGCTGAGCCTTGTGGTTCTCTGCTCAGTCAACTCTCAAAAGATGGGTCGATATTAATCTTCTAAGTTTGGAGTGATTTGTCGGTCCATGATGGTGAACAGAAAAACACTGGAGTACCATAGACACCCCTACCTCTGTGGCTCTCCATGGGGTGGATGGCCTGGGATGTGGGGGAGGGGATGAAGTGAGGATGTCCTGCTCTTCCTTCCCTCCCTCCCTCCCTTCCTCCCTCCCTCCCTCCTTCTTTCCCTCCCTCCACTGTCCTATCCCCCCCCCCCCCATTATTTCTCCCACATCTTAGGCAGAGATTCTCTAAGACTTTGCTCCAAGTGTGTGGTTAGTGAGTCTGGAATCTGGCTTGGAAACCCCCTTAGAATGAGTCAGGGGCCTTTTGGAATTCCAGCAGCATGTCACCTGGCAGACAGGCACCTGTTTAAGTGGCTAATTCAGTCAAGGAGTCGAGACTTGCAGCACCGTGCCTGGAATCCTAACAGACTGAAGTGGAGATCATCAGACCCAGAGGCATGCTGACCCAGCCCCAGGCAACTTGGGCTGAGGTTTCCCTCAGGATTCAGAGCCTTCAGGACTGGAGCCAGAAAAAAAAAAAAAAAAACCCAAAAAAACCCAAACCACTGGGGTCTGCTTACCCAGCATCCTAACAGCTTCCTGGAAAAACTTATCTAAGAAAGAAGACAGTAACATCATTTATAGGCTGTGGGAAGGGCTGGGGATCTGTGCTAAGGGTAGGATTTCTCTAGAGATATGGATCCCAGCCCAACTTCAGCTGAGGGCAGAGGGCAGGAGGCTGCCGCTGGAGAGAAAATAAATGTCTCTGTTTTACGCTGGAACACACAGGGAGAAGGAATCCAGATGACATGAAGCTGGAATTGCTGGCAAAAGTGGAGAACCCTTGTGAGCACAGGCATCAGAGGCCAGTGGCCTGAGTGTACCCAGGACTCCCCTGGGCGCCTCTGGAGGGTTGCAGAAATGGGGATAGGGTGTCTAAGGAGGAGCGTGTATAAAGGCTGCAGGAGGAAGTTTCTTTGGGGTTGATAGAGGGCTCCTATTTTCATCTTTGTTCAGTTGAAAATATTTTCTTATTTGCATCGTGATTTCCTCTCTGACCTGAGGGTTGTATAGTCATGTATTCCTTGGCATTGTCTCAGACTCGCAGCCTGCTCCTTGCAAATGTCTTCTTGCCCAGAGAAGATGCCAATTCATCCCTGTTTCTATGACCTTGTTCCTAAAGGCAAGTTAAGTGGTTTGGAAAACAGGTAACATCAATATTCAACACACTTTCCCTTGCCTGATATGCTTGATCCACCTACCGGTCCCTCACTGGGCAGAGGTTATCTGTTTCTACCACATGGAGCAGGCTGAGGGCCAGAGGGGCCAGGCCACTCCCTCAATAGTCACGGCATCTTAGAGTGAAGAAGAGAAAGATCTAGTTCTGCTTCTTTTCTGTGTCCATGGAGAACCAAAGCCAGGAAGCCCAAGGGCATCCCAAAGGCGGTATGGTCAGCTAAATGCTGGAAACCAATTCCACAGACTCTCTGATTTCCAACCCTCTGTATCACAGAGCCCAGGTGACACTTGGCCAGTTCACCCTGGATTTCCAGACTCGTGATGAGCCCTTCCCCATCCTGGGTTGGCAGTATGTAGTCCCAACTCCCAGCCCACTTCATCCCTAGCACCAGAGTGCCTCTTTGATTGTAGCCAATGCAGAGCAGCTCCTGTAGAGCCTGCTGCTGTTCCTCCTGAGAGGGAAACTTTTCATCTTGTTCCCTGGTAGCCCCCAAGGTCACTCCTCACTTTGACAAAGAACAGAAGGACAAAGCTCAGACAGGTGGCAGCAGGAAGGACCTACAGCCGGGGACATCTGTCTTGACCTTCCCAAACCCCAGGTGCCCCACCAGGCAGCCACAGTGCTGTTGAAACTGGAGTCTGTGCTTCTGCTCATTAAAAAAGGGGGAGGGGTTACTCTTGGCTCAGTGAGATGGACACAGGAAGCACTTTGTCTTGCTTGCTGTGGCCCAGGGCCTCGGCCACCCTTGCACCTCACACTCAAGGCCCCCGTGCTAGGCGAGCATCTGCCACCAGCAGCCTCTAAGGATACATCAGCAGCTAAAAGACATTTGTAAGGAGCAGGCTGTGGGTCTGAGGCGATGCCAAGGAATACATGACTACACAACCCTCAGGTCAGAGAGGAAATCACGATGCAAATAAGATATTTTCAACTGAACAAAGATGAAAATAGGAGCCCATTAAAACTCATGGGATGTGGTGAGACTGTTCCGAGCTGATGTTCTTCACCTGCGGCGAGGAGTCAGGGACCCTGTGAGTTTGGCAGGAAAAAAAAAAGATATGTGTTCACATTTACACACACACACACACACACACACACACACACACAAGCAAAACAACTTGGAGCAGAAATTTAGCACTTCCTTCAATCAGGGACACAGGCAGTGTAGTGTCTGTCTGTCATGGTCGTGGTAGTGTGTGTTGCCAGGTATCACATATATTACTTCAGCCCTGCCTATCCACATAGAATCGAGGCTGTTTATTTCTCAGCTACAGCCTCTCTGCCTCTCAGTGTGCACTTGGGCTTGCACCAGCACATATACACCGTGGCAACAGATTTTGGTTGGAAGATGCCTCCTAATCTGCCAGAGCATCCCCCAAAGCAATGAGGCACACTCACCCATAATCACATGATAGTTGAAAAGGACCACTATCAGGGTCATAACATTTTCAGTCCATCCATCCATCCATCCATCCATCCATCCATCCATCCATCCATCCATCCACCCATCCACCCACCCACCCACCCATCCATCCATCCATCCATCCATCCATCCATCCATCCATCCACCCACCCACCCACCCATCCATCCATCCATCCATCCATCCATCCATCCATCCATCCATCCATCCATCCATCTATCTATCTATCTATCTATCTATCTATCTATCTATCTATCTATCTATCTATCTATCTATTATTGTTTTTCACTTTACATCCCAATCACAGCCCCTATCCCTCCCAGTCTCCGCTCACACAGTTCTTCCCCCTTCCCTTTTCCTCTGAGAAGGGGGATATTCCTCCTGGGTACCAATCCACCTTGGCACATCAAGTCACTGCAGGACTAGGCACATCCTCTCCCATTGAGACCAAACTCCTTCTTGTGGAGTTCCTATCCCCTTCAGGGCCCTCAATCCTTCCCCCAACTCTTTCATAAGACTCCCCAAGCTCCATCTAATATTTGGCTGTGGGTCTCTGCATCTTTTTCCACTGGCTGCTGGGTGGAGTTTCTCAGAGGACAGCTATGCTAGATTTCTGTCTGAAAGCATAATAGCGTATCATTAATAGTGTCCAGGACTGGTTCTTGCCCATGGGATGGGTCTTAAGTTGGGCCAGTCATTGGTTGGCTATCCCCTCAGTCTCTGCTGGTTCATTTATCTGGGATAAGAGCCCAGGAGCAGAAACACAAGAATTGCATACTTCAGAATGTGTTTAGCTTTTAAGTAAACCTCTCTACTAGTTTTAAGAGGACAGTACTGTCTTACATCCAGGGGACATCTGGCTTCTCTGTATTGTCACCAGCACTTGGTATAGCCACTAACTGGAATGGCGTTGTAGGGTCTCATGTAACTGTGGCTAGCTTCCGACTCATTGTGTAGCCAAAGCTAGCCTTGAATTCTTGATTCTCCTGCTTCTAGCCCTCCTCCCCCAGTACTGGAATGACAAGCCTGCGCGACTGTGCCAGGAATCTCTGTAGCTTGGATCTGCATTGCCCAGTGGTTAGAAATGTTGAAGGTTATGGGCTTAATTGCTACTTTTCTATTACCTTTGGTAAAATATGTGTTCATGTCTTCTACCTTCTCATTGGCTGAGCTTTTCTAAAAATTATAGTAAAAGGTACACAACAAAAATTACCATTAATTTTTTTATGTACAATATAATATGTCTGTGTATACATGTGTTTGTGTGGCCACACATGTGGCAGCTGAGGACAACCTCAGGCATGGCTTTTTACCTCTGCCTTGTTTGAGGCAGCATCTCTCATTGTTCATTGCAGGATCTTGGCATTAGCTTCTGGGAATTCGTCCGTCTCTACCTCCCATCTCCTGAAAGGGACATTGGGATTTTAGAGATTATAGATGCTACTGTATCCAGCTTTTATGTGAGTTCTGGGCATGGAAAATGCTTTTACCCATTGAGCCATCTCTTCAACCCCCATTTAAATAATCTTAAAGTGCCTAGTTTGAGAGCACTGCACATGTCCATGATTACATACCAATTTCCAGAACATTCTAATTTTACAAAACTGAAATTCTTTGCCCTCTAAACAACTCTCCATTTTCCCCATCTCACTCCTGATAACCTTCCTCTTCTTTCTTAAGAATTTGATTGTACTAAATATTTTATATGAGCAGAATCATGGAAATTTTACCTTTTTGTCACTAGCTTATTTGCTACGTGTAAGATCCTCAGGGTTCACTGATATGGAAACTTTAGTCAGAATTGTCTTCTCTTTAGAGTTTGAATAATACTCTTCTGTTTTTCCATTTTTCTGTCATTGGGTCTGAGCTAATTCTACTTTTTGCCATTGTAAATAATGCTTCTGGGAATGCAGGTCCACAAGCATCTCTTTGGGACTCTGCTTTCAGTTCTTTTGGGTCAGAAATGGAACCTTTGATTTGTATGCTCCTTTTATTAATTATTTGAGGGATGTCATGTTATTTTTCTATAGCATCTGTATTACTTTAACATTCCCTCCAACCATGCACAAGGGTTCCAGCTTCTCCTTGTCCTTAGCACCTACGATTTTCTACGATATAGTGTTATAGTTATATTAAAGAGTGTGAGGGGGCACAGTGTTGAGTTTTGAGAATTCTAGTCCTTTATCAACTATCTGCTTTTAACTTTTTTCCGGTCTGTAACTTGTCTTTATTCTGTGAATGTGGTTCCTTTTAGAGTAAATTTTATAATTTTGGTAAAGTTTAACTTATTAGCTTTTCCTTTTTTATGAATCAAGATTTTGGTGTCATGTCTAAAAAAATCTTCACTAAGCATGGTTCAGAAGACTGCCTTTCTTGTTTTCTTGTAAACATTTTCACAGTTCAGTGTCTTCTATTCGAGTTGATCTATTAAGTGGACTTTTATAGGAGGTGCTAAAAGGCACGTAGATTATAGCTGCTTCAACACCAACTGTTATGAAGGTTCTAGTATCATTCCCTTGGCAAGTTGACAATACAAATCAACCAGTTAAGTTTTCAACCATTGAACTTGTCTGTCATTCCTAGAATAAATTTTGCTTAATTGGGGTTTAAATTTTTTTTGTTTATGGGTGCATATACATTGAAGCTGTTCCAGTGGGTGCACAACAATGTAGAAGCACCTTGAACTTTTGCTAGACTCATTCTATTATGTGGTGCTGATTTCTGACTCTGTCAATCTTCTTTAAGCATATTTCATTTGACATCGATCCAACAGTCCCTGGTCTTATTTTCAGTGACATCCACATGACATCTTTCTAATTTTTTTTTGAAAATGAGTTTCTTGGAGAAACCACATAGTTGGGCTGCTAATTTTTTCTCTGCCAATTTTCATCTTTTGCTTGGTATATTTAAACCATTTACATTTAGTGTAATTGTTACGTTGTTACGAGTCAAGATGATCTCAGCTATTATTTTCTCATTTGTTGTTGCTTTATTATGTCAGTTTTGCTGAGCACATGGTATTTTAAAGAATCAATTTTAGGGATGGTGAAATGGTCATTCACGAGAGTGTGGTCAACCTAAAAGGGTAACTATTAAAGGCATAATGAGAAGGTGTTTGGAATAAATTCTCTTTGGTCCATTTGGTTCCTAGTAATGGTCACAGTACTTAAATGTTGAGCAGATAATTGCCAAGGATATCCTTGTCGTCACTCTTCTCAATAGGGCTAAAATGGCCTCTGCGCTAGCTGTGGTTCTGACAGGCTCCTCTGAGAGTCACTGTCAGGCAACAACGTAGGCAGCCTTCTTTCTCAAGACCCTGGCTTTATTAATTTCTGTTTGCCAGCACGGATACTCCCGAATCCACTCTAATTCAGCTGGTTCTCATGGGTTCATGTCTATTAGCAAAAAGAATAGAGGAGAACATATCTATGTTCTGTTTCAAAGAAGGAGTACAACCCCATTTGCTGAGACAATGGTGTGGAAAGATAACCACACAATCTCGCTGTTGATACACCTGGGGATGCTGTGATTCTCTCTCCTCTATGAGTTCAGTAAATGTCAGCTTGCCAGGGGTCTCAGCATCCTGTAAACAACCTCTGGCCTTGTGATGAGTGGTGATTGTTATTAAGGTTCACTGATTTTTACTTGAGTGTTTTGCCTGTATGCACATAGGTGTATCATGTGTGTACCTGATGCCCTCAGCATCCAGAAGAGGGTTCTGAAGCCCCTAGAATGGAAATTAAGATCAGTTGTGAGCTGCCTTGTAGGATCTGGGACTCAAATCCAGATCCTCTGGTAGAGCAGTAAGTGCTCTTAACCACTCTCTCCCGTCTTGCCTTACAGAATTTTGACAGTCAAAGCCTTGGGAAAAGAAGCTTGCTGCCTATGCTGGCTGATGCAGTGCATTGTTTTATCATTGAGGTAGAGACGCAGAGCCCCTCTGTCCTCCGGCAATCTCACTTTGGTCTGATGTGTCAGCCACCAGCTGTCCTTTTACAAAGCGAGAGAGGGGCAGCAGCTTTCCATGGTGCCTTCACTGAGTAAATACACCAGTGTGTCCTCCTCCCTCTCCCCAGCAAAAACACCACAGCTGCCTCTCCACTGAGCACTAGAGGGAGAGACATGTGAGGTGAGGAGGAAGACAGCCTTTGGTTCTAGAAGTTTCCCGCACCTGCCCCAGGGCTGTGATGCCTCTCCTGGGCCAGTGTTCCATGTCCATCTGTTCGCATTCTCTCATTGGATCCACTGCATCTCTGGAACTCATATTATCCTGTTGAAATTTCCTTAACTGGTTATTTTAACATCAAGAAATTTACATTTAATGTCTTATCATTGTAGCAGACTCTGGGAACACAGCCCCATAAAATGCCCAGGGTACCGACATCTGCTCAACCCCAGGATAGCTAGACACAGGCGTGCTTCTCTTTACCTCTCTGACTCGTTCAAACAGGCCCTCAAGCATGCTAACTGCACTGTTTCATGACTCAGTGTGGGCACCTTTCCCAGTGTAGCCGTATCTCTTTGTCCCTAAACATCCAGCCGTTTTTTGCAGCTCAGTCCCTCATCTTTCTCCCTTTGTCACCATTAACCTGAGTTTTTCCTACCAAGGCAATTTTTTTTTATTGAAAAATTATGGTAAAATACAGAAAGCACGGCATCTGCTGTCTTATCCATTATTAAGTGTAAGTTCTGAGACATGCAGTACACGCCTGTAGTTGGGGCAGCCAACACCTTTCATCTGTCTTTGGAAGTGAAATTGTCCCTTCCCCAAGTTCTAGCAACTACCACCAGACTTTCTATGAATCCTACAACCTGAGATGTGTATGAATGGAGTCTTCCCCTGTCTGTGCTGATGTGTGTGAATGGAGCCTCCCCATGTCTGTGCTGATGTGTGTGAATAGTCTTCCTATGTCTGTGCTGATGTGTGTGAATAGTCTTCCTATGTCTGTGCTGATGTGTGTGAATAGTCTTCCTATGTCTGTGCTGATGTGTGTGAATAGTCTTCCCATATCTGTGCTGATGATGTGTGTGAATGGAGTCTTCCCATGTCTGTGCTGATGTGTGTGAATGGAGCCTTCCCATGTCTGTGCTGATGTGTGTGAATGGAGCCTTCCCGTGTCTGTGCTGATGTGTGTGAATGGAGCCTTCCCATGTCTGTGCTGATGTGTGTGAATGGAGCCTTCCCATGTCTGTGCTGATGTGTGTGAATAGAGCCTTCCCGTGTCTGTGCTGATGTGTGTGAATAGTCTTCCCATGTCTGTGCTGATGTGTGTGAATAGAGCCTTCCCGTGTCTGTGCTGATGTGTGTGAATGGAGCCTTCCCATGTCTGTGCTGATGATGTGTGTGAATGGAGTCTTCCCATGTCTGTGCTGATGATGTGTGTGAATGGAGTCTTCCCATGTCTGTGCTGATGATGTGTGTGAATGGAGTCTTCCCATGTCTGTGCTGATGTGTGTGAATAGAGCCTTCCCGTGTCTGTGCTGATGTGTGTGAAAGGAGTCTTCCCATGTCTGTGCTGATGATGTGTGTGAATGGAGTCTTCCCATGTCTGTGCTGATGTGTGTGAATAGAGCCTTCCCGTGTCTGTGCTGATGTGTGTGAATGGAGCCTTCCCGTGTCTGTGCTGATGTGTGTGAATGGAGCCTTCCCATGTCTGTGCTGATGATGTGTGAATAGAGCCTTCCCGTGTCTGTGCTGATGTGTGTGAATGGAGCCTTCCCGTGTCTGTGCTGATGATGTGTGTGAATGGAGCCTTCCCGTGTCTGTGCTGATGTGTGTGAATGGAGCCTTCCCGTGTCTGTGCTTTTGTGAGTGGCTTACGTCATTTGGTCTAATGCTGTTCGAGTAGGTTCCAACACCATATCAGTTCCCCCCTCCTCCCCAAATACATGACAAAAACAACTGAAGGATGGGCTAACTTTGGCTCCCAGTTTGAGGGGATATGGTCAGGGTTAGGAGGGGAAGCATAGCTGTCACAGAGTGCTCGTTGGTGTATGATGTGGCTGGTCACAGCGCACCTGCCATCAGGAGGCAGGGCGAGGTGAATGTTGGTGTTCCGTTCACTCCCTCCCCTTTTGCATTGCATTCTTGGGGCCCCCAGCCCACAGGGTGTGCTGACTACATTTTAGGTGGATCTTCTCTTCTGAGTTAATCCTCTCTAAAAGACTTATGGAGATTTGTTTTCCAGGTGATTGTACATCCAGCTAAGTTGATAATGAAGTTTAATCATCACAACTACTATAACAAAATGCCCAGGGCATGATCATGTTGGCAGAGAAAAGAGGTTTATTTAATTCAGGGTTCTAGAGGTTGAAAGTGTGAGATTGACAGCCACATTGGTTTAGCCTCTGCTAAGGCCCTAACAAATTGGGTGTCAATGGTGACCAAAAGTCATATGGATCTTATGTGTAGAACTATAATGTATTTTCTATGCCTGCCCTAGCTCTGAATAAAGACACAGAGACATATTTTTAAATTATAGCTTTAGGCCTTGCTTACTCTTATTCCTGACTAGTTCATATAACTTAATTAACCCATTTATTCTAATCTAAGCTCTGCCATGTAGCTTGTTAATTATCTCTCCTTCTGCCCCAGCCTGCTCATTCCTCAGCATCTCCCTTCCCACTATTGACTTTCATGCCTGACGATTCCCCAGAGTTCTCATCTCTGTTGAAGTCCCGCCTATTCTCCCCTTTGCTTCTGGACCAATCAGAAGGTGGGAGAGGGAGTATTTACAAAATATGATGTAGCCACATGGGTAACACTCAATTCTCTACTCACACAGATATCAGCATTTGAGGACAATCTTTACAATGGTATACAAAAAGATCACCCCAACACATCTGGAAACAGGAAGTGAGGACAACTCAGAATCTGAAAGTTGGGTTTGCCCTCAGTCGTCTCTGAGGGCAGTGCTCCCGCTGACATGAGGACTCCCAGCCCCCACCTCTCACAGATGCCCCCGTCTTTCAGTACAGCTGCACTGAGTCCAGTCCACCCACTCTTGTGTGATACCCTCAAGCCACGTATAAATCAGACCAAATGCCCCCAAGGCTCATTGCTGTGGTCTCATGTGTCAGAGTTACCCTCCTTTAACAGAATTCATTTTTAAAGGCTGAATAATTTTCCTTTGCATGTATATACAAAATGGCATTTACTAATCTGACGATGGACCACTTGAGCTGAGACTGCATTTTGTCTATTATGAATAATGATGTCATAGATAAGTTATCAAACATATCTGTGAGAGTCTTCACTTAACTCTCCAGGGCATACTTCTGGTTCACATGTAAATTCTAGTTTTAATTTACTGAGGAGCCATCACGTCTGTGATGGTTAGTTGTAACTGTTAGCACAACAAAGCCTACAACCACCTGGGAAGAATCTCAGTGAGGGATTGCCTGTGAGCATGTCTGGCAAGGAATTGCCTTAAATTGGTGTGGGAAGAGCCAGGCCACCCGTGGGCAGCACCATTCCCTAGGAAGGAGTGCGTGAACCACAAAAGAGAAGAGAATCTGAGCTAAGTGTGAGCAATGAGTTAGCATGGACTCCCTCACTTATCTCTGCTCGGGGCTGTGAACATGTGGTGACTGGTCACTTGAAATTCATGCCTTGACATTTCCACAATGGACTGTAATTCGGACTTATAAGGTGAAACCGAACTCTTTCTCCCTTAAGATGCTTTCGGACAGGATATTTTAGCATAGCAACAGAAATGAAACTAGGCCAGTGCTGTTTGTTGTCGTCCATGGTGACTATGCTATGCCAGTCTTCTCTGTGTTGTTCCAGGCTCAGTATGATGAGATGAGAACCTGGGGTGATTTGCACCCACGATGACAGAGGTTTCAGACACATCCCAGCTTTGTTAAGGTGTAATTGACAAATAGAACATCATGTGTTTTCAGTGCATGCTGCGATGCATTCATATCTCATACATATTCATATTCATAATCATACACATACACACATATATACATATATACATATCTTGTGATGTCACCACTGCAGCCAGGCCTAACTAGCATGTCTCCTACCTATGTTCTTATTTCTTTTCCTTATTTACTTATATGTGTCCCCCGAGAAAACGTGCTGCCCTCCTAACAGATTCCAGGTATTTCGTGTGTTATTGTTAAATGTAGTTTCTACATTGCGCATGAGAGTTCCAGAATATTCTCATCCTGTGTAAGGACTTAACATGACTAGCTGACCTCCTCCCACGCACTCCTCCCCGCCCCGGACCACTACTCTCTTTTAGGCTTCTGTGAGTGTGATGGCTTCCGACCCCACAGGTTAGATTCAGTGTGGTGCTTTTTTTTTTTTCTGTGTGGCTTATTTCACGCAGTGGGATGCCTTCCACTGAGGGCTGAAAATGAGTCTGCTGATGGACATCGGCACTATTCTCAGAGCTCAGCTATTATGCACGAGGCTGCAATAAGACAGAGGTGCAACAACCTCTGAGGTTCTAACTTCATTTCCACAAATAAAAACCTGTTAGGGCTGATGAACAAAGTCAATGCAGTTGCATGACACAAAATCAATATATAGAAGCTACTGAGTTTTCTCTATACCATTGGTGAGTTGTCTAAAAGGGAGAAAAAAAAAGAATAAAATACTTAGGCATAAACCTAACCATATTAGTGAGATACAGATGTTGAACATCAGAAGCATAAAACGACTCTGAACAGCCAAACCATCTTCAGTAGGAATGGTGAGGCCGGGACTAGCAGTGTGTTTTCAGTATGTATTACAAACCTGCAGGGATATAAGATAAGCCTGATAGGGATAGGCATGTACAGACCAATGGTTTGGAATGGACAGCCTAAAAATAAGTTAATGCATTACAGAGTGCCAGCAATGCTTCAGCAAGCAGTGCTGGGGAAATTGGGTGTCAATGGGCAGAAGACTGAGACTGGACTGCATCGTACATTGCATACAGAGCACGGCTCGAAATAGACTAGAGAATGAAATGTAAAGACTTGGATGGCAAAGCTCCCAGCAACACAGGCATACATACATGCACACTTATCCACGCCCAAACCAGCATGCACATGCACACACACACACACACATGCACATACACACATGCACACACACATGCACACACACGCACACACACATGCACACACACATGCACACACACACACATGCACACACACACACACACACACACACACACAGTGGAAATGAAATTAGGATCTCAGACGTACCTGCACCTCTATGTCTACTGTAACGTTGTTCATAGTAGTCAGGGTATGAAGATAACCCAACTGTTCATCAACAGACTAATGAATAAAGATGAGAGGTGAATACCCAGCCCTAGGTGGAAGACGGTACGTTAAGTAAAATAAACCAATTCTCTGCTCTTCCCTATTTCCTGGTTCCCATGATGTTTTGAATCCTTTAGGACTTACTGGAATGTACATTACCCAGTGTTCTTTAAGAGTCCATAGACCTTGTGGAAATTAAAATAACAGATAATTAAAGAATGGTTGGCTATGAATATGTGGAAGGTTTTTATTAGGTATTTAATTTTGTCATTGATAACATCCGATTTGTGGTAGCCAGTGGTCCAGTTTCAGTAGATTGCACATGCCTAAGATTTCCTTGCCCTTCCTTGATTTTCCTGTTTGCTGATGCAGTCCTCCCTGAGGCCCTCAGGGATCCTTTGTGTTTCTGTGCTGTTGTCTCTAAAGCCTTGTTTTTCCATGTCTGATTTTATTTGGGTTTTCTCCCTCAGTTAGTGTGTTACTGTGACAGATACCTGAGAAAACAACATAGGAAAGTTTATTTGGATTCAAGGTCCAGAGGTGCCAGCCCTTGGTTGATTTATTTCATTGTCCTGGGTCTGTGGTAAGCTGAAGACCATGACAGAAAGGTGGGGTGGAGTAGAGGTGTTCCCATCACAGAAGCCAGGAAGCAGACACAGCAAAAGAGCAGTGTGACATGCTGCCCTTCAATGGCACACCCCAGGGACCTGCTCCTGCCAGCCGGGCCCCACCTTAGACAAGGTATAGCGCCCCCTGAAGTAGCACCAGCAGCTGGGACCAAGGCTTACACCCCTGAGCCAGTGGAGGACTGCATATGACGGCCACAGCAGTTAGTGTGACCAAAGTATTGTTTTTGTTCTTATTGGAGATGGTGAGCCTCTCCATTTTGTTTAATCTTAAAACAAAACAGAACAACTATCATATTCAAAAACAACTAATCATTTCTTAGGTAGTTTGTATTTTTATAGTTTCAGTTTATTTTGGTCCTAGTTATTTATTTATGTCCTTCTAATTTATGTTTGTTGGTTCCTGGATTTGAGATTTCCTGAGCTGCAGCATTAGGCTGTTCATTGGAAATCATCCTTCCTCCCTTTCCCTCTTTCCCTCCTCCTTTTCTTCCCGTTCTTACACTTCTTCCTCTTCCTCTTCTTCCTCCTCTTTTTCTCCCACCTCTTCCTCTCCTCCTCTTCCTCTTCCCTCTACCTCTCCTTCTTTTCTTCTGCTTCCTCCTACACCTTTTTTGACGTAGGCTCTTCTGTCCTAGGCTTTTGCTGTATTCCACAGCTGTGTAATGTTGTATCTCCATTTGTTTTCAGAAAAATTTCAAAAAAAAATGTTTTTGATTTCTTCATTGGCCTCTATGTCAGCCAAGAGAATGCTGTCTGATTTCCACGTGTTTGTCTCACTGTTCTTAAAGTTTCTCATTGATTTCTATTTTTATTACCTGGTGATCAAAGAGTTAACATGTTGTTATTTTATTTATTCTACCTGCTGAAGCCTGTTTTTGCCCTAACATGTGACCAGTTTATCTTGGAGATGTTTCATGTACTGGTGAGAAGACCGTGTTGTAGCCTGCAACTATTGATTGAAATGTGCTGTGATTTTTCTGACATCATTTGTTCAAGTGTGTACTATACTATACTTCAACTTCAGTTTTTTCAGGGGTTTGGTGTGTCTGGCCAATTTGTCCATTAATAAAAGTAGACATGAAAGTTCTCAACTATTTTAGTAGAGTCTATCTCTTAGTTCATCTGTCAGGTGTTTGGCTTATGTGACTGTGTGCTGCAGTCCTGGACACACACACTCACATATACATACCACATAACACACTCACCCACTTATGTAATTTTTATCAGTGTACATTGACCTGGACCTTCTTTATCAGCTTTATGCTTTTGACTTAAAATTTATTTTGTCTATTTTACCTGATACAGATACTGTCTTAGTCAGAGTTTCTATTCCTGTACAAACATCATGACCAAGAAGCAAGTTGGGGATGACAGGGTTTATTCAGCTTACACTTCCACATTGCTGTTCATCACCAAAGGAAGTCAGGACTGGAACTCAAGCAGGTCAGGAAGCAGGAGCTGATGCAGAGGCCATGGAGGGATGTTTCTTACTGGCTTGCTTCCCCTGGTTTGCTTGGCCTTCTCTCTTATAGAACCCAAGATTAGGAGCCCAGAGACAGCACCACCCACAAGGGGCTCTCCCCCTTGATCACTAATTGAGAAAATGCACCACAGCCGGATCTCATGGAGACATTTCCTCACCGGAAGCTCCTTTCTCTGTGATAGCTCCAGCCTGTGTCATGTTGACACACAACCAGGCAGGACAGCTATGTTGACACACAACCAGGTAGGACAGCTACTGATGCTCTGACTTGCTTTTGCTTCCTGTTAGCCAGTGCTACATCTTTCCTCACACCTTGGACTTCCAATCTGTATCTTTGTTGTTGATCTGAGTTTTCTGTGGGCAGCATATCGTTGTTTCTTGTTTGTTTTATTCAGTCAGCTCATATGTTTTAACTGAGAATTTAATTTATTTAAATTGAAGGTTATGGTTGACTAATAAAAACATTGCTCTTGTAATAATTTGTTTGGTTCCTAGCTCTCTGACCTATAAGTACTGCAATGCGCGCGCGCGTGTGCGCGCGCGCACACACACACACACACACACCTCCCAACAGTGCACCCAAAAGCCTCAGAATCCCTTGACACTTGCATCAGGCTATACTCATTTCCATCTTTGGAATGTTATGAGCTTTCCCGCTCCTGGTAGCCATAAAGTTGAGACAGTTTCTATTTAAGCACATTCTCTTTGTCTGGGTATGAAGAATAGAATGGCCAAGTCAGACTGAACCGGTTTTGGGTGCACGCAAACTCTATGCCCTCTAGTAATCTTTTAGGGAGAGCACCCTGTTTATCATCTTATGCCTATGCATTAATTAGGCATATGTATTATTGAAAGCACATTTATTATGGGAAAGAACCTGTGCAGTAGAGAGATAATTGTATAACCTTGTCTATCAATCAAAATACAGAACCACCCAAACCATGCCCTGTGGAGAGCAGTGGAAGTAGGGCTGTGAAGTCCTGAGTGGGTGTGTGTTGTTGACAGGAGCCAACCATGTTAAAGACCAAAGCCTCAGCCCAATGAGAACTTGGCAAATCCTTCCCTCAGGCGGGCATCAGAAGGACGGCCAAGTCTTCCTCTGGTCTGAGTTCAAATGTTGATAGTATGTGCAGAAATTGCCTACTATATATCTTTTCCCCCAAGATCTTTATAGCCCAAAGCATGCTTCCTCTAGAGACTGATCCTACCAAGATTAGCTAAACCTGTCTCCTTAATTTAGTTGTATGATTTAGAGGTATTCTGAATGAAAATGGCCCCCATAAGCTCATAGGGAGTGGCACCATTGTTGGATGGGTGTGGCCTTGTTGGAAGTGTGTCTCTGGGGGAGGGCGTTGAGGTTTTAGATGCTCAAGCCAGGCCTGGTTTCTCATTCTTTTCCTGATGCCTGCTGATTAGGATGTACAATTCACAGCTACCTTTCCAGCACCCTGTTTGCCTATGGGCCACCGTACTTCCTGTGTGACGTTATAGACTAGGCCTCTGAACTGTAAGTCAGTCCCAATTAAATGCTTTTCATGTTAGAGTCGCCATGGTCATTTTGTCTCTTCACAGCAATAGAGCACCGTCTAAGACAATGCCATAAACCCTGCTTCCCTAGTCAACTGTTTATAATAAGTGTGCTCAGTTCCTAGTTGCTGCAGTTTCTCTATCAGAGTCCAGTACACCCAGTCCTAGCATCTCTCTGTGTCTTCTGGGTCTTCCCTTTCTTCATTCCTTTGCTACCTCAGTCAGCACAAGCAGCACACTGTGTTTCCACTTAGTAACAAGCGCCTCCTTACCTTAGACCCCATGAAAAACCCTCAGTCTGGGGTATCTCCATTCATGGGATGCCATCTTCATGGTCAGTGTGTCCTGGATGTGTAATCTTGACCATGCATTTTAGCCCCAAATAAAGTTATTTGGCTTCTTTTGCAAGTCTGCATGAGCCCTTATTTTCTATTCTCTGGATAAAAGTCTAAGACCCTAGACTAGAAGTGCCTAGCTTCCAGCCTGCACTGGTACCTAGCCCCCATCTTGAACTGGTAACAGTTGCTGGTGCTTTTATGTCGGTGGATGCTTTGTTTGGGGCATAGGGATCAAGCATCAGGCCCCACTTCTGGATCTTTCTCGAGGAAGCAGGGGCTGTGGAGGGAGCTGTGTCCCCCAAATGGAAATCAAGGTAGTAAAATGGGGGAAGGAGTAGATGCTAGCCAATGTTGAGTTTCCAGCAGAAATTCCCCAAGTAATCGTTGTGAAGAAGCTTGCGGTTAATACTGACTAGAGGACCCAAAGACCCAAAGTCACGTTCTCTGTCATTCAAAGTCAGCACAGGTGGTGGGATATATGGATGGTGAAAGAACAGTTTCAGCATTAACGTTTACAAGCCTGTGGGTCCAGCTCCTTGGAAGACTGAGGCAGGAGAATTGTAAGTTTGGGTCAAGTTGGGCTATGTGGTGAGAACCTCACTCAAAAATCTGTAAACATCAGAAACACCCTCCCCCAAGTGTCAAAAACACCCTCCAAACCCGAAACAAACCCTCTAAGCTTTCATCTAAACAAAAACAAAATAAAAACAAAACCTGGTTCAACCACAGGGCCTGCGCTTGCTGGCGGGCAAGGATGCGGAGTCCTCGGCTTCGTAACCAGCTCCCTCCCAGGTGTGCTGCAGTCCTCGGCTGCCAGCCCACTACTTCCTCTCCTTGGAGAATGAGGAAACATGCTCTAGTTTGAGGAGTTGAGAGAAAAATACACCAAGATAAGGGGCTTTAAAAGTTTCAAAACGGGAAAGTCCTATTTCCCCAGAGTGCCAGTCTTGGGTCGTCCCCCCATCCCACCGGGGGCACCGCTCCAACCCCACACAATGGGTCCCACAAACGAACCGGACAAAGATGCCACTGAGTACTCTGCTCACTCTCTTCTTTCCCAAGGAGGAGACCCTGGGGTCATATCTGTCATCCTGCTTTTTTTCACATATGTCCTCCTGCCTCTGCTTTTTTTTTTCCTTCTAAAGGCCACAAGGCTGCTACAGCAGTTCCCAAAGACCCTTTCTCTACTGTACATCGGAAGCCTGATCCAAAACTTCCTGTATGCCCAGGGGGTAAGCAAAGTGTAAAAGAGCTGGTTCTGGGGTGCCAGGGCACAGACATGGGGTGTGCTTCGTGGGGAATCACCCGTGAAAGAGCAGATCATAAAGAGGGAGCCTGGTCAGGGCAGTGTGAGTCCTCCTTGCTGCTCTGGTCCTCCCTGCTACAGAGGTCCTCCTACTGATGGGCCTGAAGACAAACCTCCTATTATCAAGGCAGAACCTGGTACTGACAACTCAGAGCTGTCTTCAGAACCCATAGCTCCCTTGAGAAGTTTACTGAGGGAATAAGTTGTCACTAACTTGAGGGCAAATTACATCTGTATTCAAGACAGATCTTTTAATTAATTAATAGATTGATTGATTAACAAATTTCAAGACTGTATCTTGAGCACCTCTAGTTTGCCTTGAGCTCCTTATGTAGCTGCCGACCTTGATGGCACGATCCTTCTGACTTCACCTTGAAAGTACTGGGCTTGCAGATGTGTTCCCCAATATTAGGCTTATGTGTAGACAGGGATTGAACTGTCTTGTGTGTGTATGTGTGTGTGCGTGTGCGTGCGTGTGTGTGTGTGTGTGTGTGTGTTGGCAAACACTACCAGCTGGGCTACATCTCCAGCCCCAAGATGAGTCTTTTCATATGATGTTGGTTCTATAATCGTGATGCCAAACCCTCCTTTCTGAAATGGAATTTGGGGGAGGTAAGACATTAGACCATCTTACAAGGCATTAGCAGTGGAATGTCACTTTGGGCATCTGGGAAAGAAGAGCATGATCCTCTGACTGGATCTCAGAGAAGACTGGGCTGGGGTGAGACTCTCCAACCATGAAGAATGAGCTGAAACAGGACTATAGCACAGGGGATGCCTTGATAGTGTGTCAGGCAACTGCAGTGAGAGCCAGAGCCAGTCACCCACTGCAATCCCCTCCTGCTCCCCACAAGCCTTCCATAAAGTTTTCTTAAATGTGACCATCTGGTCTTAAATGTGCCTGGGAGAATTAGGATGGGACTTTTACAAGAGCAGAAACCATCCAGAGAAATGCAATGCGGATGCAGGACCAAGCTGCAGGAAGCCACAGCAATTCAGGATGGAGCTGTGGGAAACCAGGTAGCTGCTTGAGTTTCACATGACAAACCGGGACTGTTTTGCAGGACACGGGGCTGGAAGGGATGGGGGAGGGCTTAGACATCCTTGGGGAGATAACTGACAAAGAGCCAGGCTTTCTTTCAGACCATTTGGGGACTTGAACTGTCACTCTCTAGATTTATAGGAGACAGTGGATTTTGGAAGGCTGTAGAATTATTTAGATGTATAGAAATTTTATTAGAATGTTTACTTGTTTATTTATTTATATGTGTGAGAGGTGTGTGTGTGTGTGTATGTGTGTGTGTATGTGTGTGTGTATGTGTGCATCACAGGCGTGTGCAGGCGCACAGGCATAGGCACTGAGGCCAGAGCGTCTTTTTTAATCACTCCCTAAATGCTCCTTTGTGGCATGGTCTCTCTCTGAACCTGGGTTCACTTTTCCTTGGCTTGGCTGGAAGGCAGCAAGCCCCAGGCATCCTCCTGCCTCTGCACCCACTGAAGCTGGGTTACAGGAGTACACTGGGCCACCTGGTATAATGTAGGTGTTAAGATTGGAACCGTGGTCCTCCTGGTTAGGCAGCAAGTACTCTTTTTTTTTTTTATTCAATCTATTTTTACATTTCAAATGATTTCCCCTTTTCTGGCCCTCCACTTCCCGAAAGTCCCATAAGCCCTCTTCCCTACCCCTATTCCCCCATGCACCCCTTCCCACTTCCCTGTTCTGGTATTGCCCTATACTGCTACACTGAGTCTTTACATAACCAGGGGCCACTCCTCCGTTCTTCTTGGACATCATTTGACATGTGGATTATGTTTTGGGTATTCCAATTTTCTAGGCTAATATCCACTTATTAGTGAGTACATACTGTGATTGATCTTTTGAGACTGGCTTACCTCACTTAGTATGATGCTCTCCAGCTCCATCCATTTGTCTAAGAATTTCATAAATTCATTGTTTCTAATGGCTGAATAGTACTCCATTGTGTATATATATACCACATTTTTTGTATCCATTCCTCTGTTGAGGGATATCTGGGTTCTTTCCAGCTCCTGGCTATTAAAAATAGGGCTGCTATGAACATAGTGGAGCACGTATCCTTATTACATGCCGGGGAATCCTCTGGGTATATGCCCAGGAGTGGTATAGCAGGATCCTCCGGAAGTGGTGTGCCCAGTTTTCTGAGGAACTGCCAGACTGATTTCCAGAGTGGTTGTACCAATTTGCAACCCCACCAGCAGTGGAGGAGTGTTCCTCTTTTTCCACATCCTCGCCAACACCTGCTGTCTCCTGAGTTTTTAATCTTAGCCATTCTGACTGGTGTAAGGTGAAATCTCAGGGTTGTTTTGATTTGCATTTCCCTAATGATTAATGATGTTGAGCATTTTTTAAGATGCTTCTCAGCCATCCGAAGTTCTTCGGGTGAAAATTCTTTGTTTAGCACTGTACCCCATTTTTTAATAGGGTTATTTGGTTTTCTGGGGTCTAATTTCTTGAGTTCTTTGTATATATTGGATATTAGCCCTCTGTCAGATGTAGGGTTGGTGAAGATCTTTTCCCAATTTGTTGGTTGCTAATTTGTCCTTTTGATGGTGTCCTTTGCCTTACAGAAACTTTGTAATTTTATGAGGTCTCATTCGTCAATTCTTGATCTTAGAGCATAAGCTATTGGTGTTCTGTTCAGGAACTTTTCCCCTGTACCGATGTCCTCAAGGGTCTTCCCCAGTTTCTTTTCTATTAGCACAACAGGGGCAGCAAGTACTCTTAACCACTTAGCTATCTCTCCAGCCCTATCAATTCCCCGGAAGGCTTTTTAGTAACATCTGGTAACCTCTCCTGAGTCATTGTCACAATTGTTTAGTGTGTGCTTGCCTGTTCGGCATAGGAATAAAGTCAGTAAAGGACATCTACAGTCACAACTCTCATTAGTTACTCTCAGACAGCTGTCACCAAACACCTAATAAGAAGCAACTTAAGAGAAGAAGGCTTATTTTGGCTGAGTTTAAGAAGGGCTGTAGCCTGGAGACAGATGCATGGAGTGACTGGTTACTTTGTATCCCAGGAAGAAATGAAGCAGCAAACCGGATGTGGCCCTGTCATCACTATGAAACCTCAAGGGCTGTCCCCAGGGACCCATTTCCTCCAGTGAGGCTCCACCTTTTAAAGATCCTACAGCCTTCCAAAGCAGTGCCACCAGCTGGAGACAAAGTGTTCAAACACAGGAGCCCAGAGGGGGACATTTCACATTCAAGCTGTAAAACCAAGCGGGTGCCAGGCACGGAGATCGTCCCTATGTGTATTTGCTGAGCCAATTATAAATAGTCACTTCCCCACAAGCTCCTTCCTGGTCCTCATAGAGTCAGGCACAAGCAATCCCTGAGCTGTCTCTCAACTTCTCACTGGTATTATACTCATATGCTCCACCTCAGACTATCACAGACTGTTCCCAGATATTTCTCTAAAAACCAGACAGACAAAAAAACAAAACAGCGAACAACAACAACAACAAAAACAACAAAAAAAACTCACCCCAAACCATGGAGGCCTCTCAAAAGGGAAAGGAAGCCAAAAAAATTTTTTTTTAAAAATAAAAAATTAAAAAATTAAAAATAAAAATAAAAGCCACATCAAGGAATATAGAAAATTCTAGAACAGCAACACTGCCTCCTCCGTGTTTTCATGGATTTCACTTCCAGTAGAATGTCAGATTCTTTTTTGTGAGCAGAGCCCTTGAATCCTACGCTAGGGTTTTGAATTGTAGGTTGAAGGCACTCCCTTCCAAACACAACAGGTAAAACATCCATTCCTCCCACAAAAACAACAAAAGACACACCAAAAGATTTGACTGCTTATGTCATCAGGAAAGGAGATGGTACCACACCTGCCATACCTGATGACAATTAGCTGGATGTGGTGCCTCACATCAGCAATTCCAACACCCAGAAGGCTGAGGCAGGAGGATACCGAGGTTGAAACAACAACTTAGAGTTATATTTATTTATAGAGCCCCAGATTTGTGTTTCCAGGTTTGCTGATGTTGTCTTCCAGTTTGTCCCTTTTATTAATTGACAGAGTGCTGGCTTCAAAATGAGCTAGGTGTTGGGGGGTGATGGTGCCCAGTCAATTGGAACTTGGAGAGGAGGGAGTCCCACACGTTGCCCCTTCTCCTGGGCAGGCTCTTCCTGGGCAGGCTCTTCCTGGGGCTTCCTTTTCCAACTGTTAGCAAGCTCAGCATTCCCTGAGTCCCCTCTTCTCCTGATCGTCCAATCCACAAGCCTCCAGCAGTCTTCACATGCATATGCACAGGTGCATTACAGAGGTCAGGACGCTGTGCAGAAACTGGCTCTCTCCATCACACAGGTGGATGGCTGGCCTTGAACCTGGGTATTCAAGCATGACAGCGGGTGCCTTTTACTCATGGAGGCAGCTCCTTGTTCTCTCGATTTTTTTTTTTTGTCCCCAAATTGTAGCAGTCGCCTGTCCAGGCATTTGGCAAGAGTCAGAAGAGCAGATGGTCTGACCAACTATCTTTGGAATCAGAGAGCTTAAGGTTAGCTCCTAATTCACCAAGTCACCTCTAGGTGAGCCTATGTGACTGTTTGTAATCTAATTCAGGGTCAACACAGCCCTAGTTGAGGGTGGAGGTGGGGAGTGGGGGTGTGGATGGAGGTGCTATGGTTAACAAGATGAGGAGAGTGTTCCCTGAGCACAGTGTCCCCTCAGCACAGAAACGGTTCAGGCAGCTAATAATATCACTTCCTCCCTGCAGGAAAGGAGAGTGGAAGGCCTTTAACTCTAAAACAAAACAAAAACAAAAAAAATCTGTATCCTTATATAAAATTCAGTGAATAATGGCAATTGTTGAGCTGAGACCTTGATAGCTTTTATTTTAGCATTTTCTCAGAGCAGAAACAGAACAAACTGGATTGTTTAAAAAAAAAAAAAAAACAAAACACATTAACTCCTAGCTAATCAATACAACAAAAGCATCATTTGAGCAGGCCCGAGGAGCAGAACAGACATTTATCCCTCAAACGAGGCCCTCCAGGATGGTGGCTAGGTGACTAATATCTTGC
This sequence comes from Apodemus sylvaticus, assembly GCF_947179515.1. NCBI lineage: Eukaryota > Metazoa > Chordata > Mammalia > Rodentia > Muridae > Apodemus > Apodemus sylvaticus. The sequence goes on from NC_067474.1 coordinate 139,029,460, forward strand.
CGCCGCCCTCTGCCTTCTGCCCCTGCTGTGGCAGACATCATTAATCAATCAGAGCATCTCATTTTGTGATCCTGGATTCTGTCTTATCGTACTTTTCATTTCCTCTTTTATCCTCTGTGCTAAAGTGTTTGGAGGAAAATCTAAGATATTACTCTGTTCCATACCAACAGAACACATCTAAAAAATATTACACATTTTCTTATATAATTACATTATCGTATTTAACAAAAATTAACTGTAAGCTTTTTTGTATTTTCTAATATCCCTTTCCTAAGTAAATGTCCCCAACTATCTCAAAATAGTTAAGGTTTTGTTCAACATACCTGGGGAGTCCCTCTGGGGACCAGACAGAGTTTTAGGCAGAAGTAACTTTTTGGATGGATGAGTCAGAAATATTCCTGATCATCCTTTGGGGATTAGAAGGAGGGGTGTCTCTGACCTCAGGTTGATTTAGTACCCTGAAGTGTGTTTCCTAGGTAGGGCATCCACTGACTGACTTCCTTTGCAAAATCCTAATTCTTTGACCATTTTCTACTCCTGAGGACACTCCTGCAACAGGACACCAGGCCTTGGATTGTCCAGGTTTGAGCCACAAGACAACATACTATCTTGTCGCTTGTCCTGTAGCAAGTAGCTAGGCAATATGAGAGAGGGGTCATGGGGCTAATCCCACCCAGCAGGCTGACCATGGGAGAAAGATTTCCACCCACCCAGGCTTTACCAGGTCATCTAACCTCTCTGCAGCCCAAGAAGCAGGTCTCCTGTGTGCACTGGGTTCAACAGCCAGTGTTCTATCTGGGACCGGCATAGATTTTCCATTTCCTGTGCATGTCTGTGAGGAGATTGAAGGCTCAATTTCTGGATGCCTGGGCCTGCACAAAGGCTGTGATGATGGCTATTGTCTGCAAAATGGTTCATTGTGGAGATGGGGTGAGGGTAGGGAATTAAGGCAAGAGTCTTCGATCAATGCCTGTTGATTCTTTCTTCAGGAGCTGAGATTGGACTCTGGCAGACAAAGGTCTGATTTAGTATGGGACACTCTGAAGTCCAGAGATAAGATGACCTGGGGGCAGGCAGCTGTGAGACTCCACAGCACTCAAGGGTCTTGCTGTCCAGCTAATGGAGACCAGGGATTTAGGAGACAGGGCAGCATTGGGAGTAGGCAGACCAGTATGGTATTACAGGCACCCTAAGAGATTCCGGGACAGAAACAGCTGGGGTTTTTTCTCTGACCTCATGGTCCCCACCACATGCCTTTGTCCAGTTGACACCGAGGGAAGCCTTGTCTTTCCTGGGTCTTTCATCCTTGGTCTTTTTTCTTCCTTTCCTTACCTTTGATTTTCCTATTCACTTGATCGCCTGTATCCAGTGACCAGTGGCTACACTGTCTGCAGGGCTTACTCTGAGATAAACCAAAGACCTAGTGTGGAACAGATGGGAAGCTATAGCATACAGATATTGCAGTGATCTCAAATCACTTCGGTCCTCCGTGAAGGGAGTGGAAATGCTGAGACAGGAAGCCAGCTCTCTTACGTCATTTGTGTGTTACCTACTACTGAGGTAGGGGACCTGATTTTGGTCTTCCTGGGGCTATTCTAGCTGAATCAGTAAGCTAAAGGTTCAACGAGTGAGAAATCCCTTCTCTAATCATAACCTAGAGAAGAAATTAAAGAAGGTACCCAACAGTGAGTTCTGCCTTCCACACATGGCTGCACATGTGCATGTGTGCACATGAATAAACAGACACACGCAGGTTGTGTGCATTGTCCCTTTTTCTAAAACACCTCGCTGTACTGAGTTCACCCTTCCCCTGGTGTTGGTGTGAAGTGACACACTGTCTGCATGATGACATCAAGGGGTGTGAGCCATGCAGGCCTGTGTTAAGATGCTCCCTGAAGGCTCCCTGAGCATAGGCTCTGTGATCCTGACCTGATAGCCCGTGAGCTGATAGCCAAGGAGATGGCTCTGATTAAGGAGCTGTGTCTGTAGCACAGATAAGGAAAGATGACTCACATTCAGGGTGGAATGGAGCAGGACAACAAGAGAGATCATCACCATGCTAAGAATTTAAAACTTAATCAGGTGCTCATTTCTGGAAATTTCCACTTAATCCTTTCAGGTTGTGGTTGGCTGTGGTCAATTTAGACTGAGGACATAGAAACTGCAGATATGAAGGACCACTGCTCTCAGCTCTGTAGCGATTGCTTCCGTATGCCCTCGCTGATGGGCACCTCCCTGGCTTTGGGAAGGAGGGACTGAGATTCTGGTACAAGCCTCTGAAACACTGAGTCAATATTTCCTGGTAACTGGTTAGGCTTTGACCTTGCACTGGTTCTTGAGCCACAGAGGTTTCTACATAAATGCATATTCTAATCTTCATTGTGTTATAATGTGCATACAGTAGAACACCCTGCTGGTCCTGTTCTGTCCTTACTCATTTATCTGTTAAGACTCAGAATTAGATAGCTATTCACAGTCATGATTCTATCTTGATTGCCTCCCACCATGGTCTCTACTTAGCTCCAACAGCTGTCTCGTGCTACATTTGCTTTGTTTCATATTATTATGGCCATTTTGAATTTATGTTCTTGTGGTATATCCTTTTCACCTTCCTCTGCTCTTATAAGATATTATTATATGCTGTTTTTGTTTCTAGGAATTCCTGTCTTTTCGCTTGGAATTTTTGGTTCATTTACATTTAGTGTGATTATTGATTTGATTGATTTTGAACTTATGATTTTGTTATGTGATGCCTCTGTTATCTTCTCTTTACTTATTGTTTTCTTCCCTTCTTTTCTGCCTTCTTTAGATTGTTGAATTTTTTTTTAATATTCTAGTTTTATATGGCACTGGGAATGGAACCGGAGCCTTACAGATGCCAGGTAAGTATCTTTCCACTGAACCATGTTCCCAGCCAATATTCTAACTTTTTTGGCTCTCTATATAAAGGTAATTGGTTTAGGAACATCTATATACATTTTTAAATTACTTAATTAATAAACAGGATCTGTTTACGTAACTCAAGCTAGCTTCAAATTTACAATCTTTCTGCCACAGAATCATGAATGTGAGAATTGTAGATGTGCACTACCATGTCTCAAGCATAAGACATTAAAAAGTCTCTCTCTCTGTGTGTATGTGTGTATGTGTGTGTGTGTGTGTGTTGGTGTTCTCCTCCTCCTCTGAAACGCCCTCCTATTGAGGCTAGAGAAGGCAACTCAATAGGAAGAAAAGAGTCCCAAGAGCAGGCAAAATAGTCAGAGGTATATCTGATCCTACTGTTAGGAGTCCCACGAAACTACCAAGCTAACAGCCATAACTTATATGTAGAGAACCTGGTGCACATCCATGCAGGCCCCATGCTTGCTACTTCAGTCTCTGTGAGCCCATATGAACTCCCTTTTGTTGACTTGGTGGGCCTTGTTCTCCTAGTGTCCTCCATACCTCTGACTCCTATAATCTTTCCTCCCTATCTTCCTCAGTGTTCCCTGATCTTCAATGGGAGGCACCTGATGAGACCTCCCACGTAGACTGACTCTCTTTCCATATGATGTCTGTCTGTGAGCCTCACCTGCTTCCATCTGCTGCAGGAGGAAGCACCTCTAATGACAACTGGACAAGACACTGATCTATGAGTATAGTAGACTATCATTAGGAATTATTTTATTGACATTTTTGCCAGTTGGGTTGGGTTCTACCCAGGTCTCTGAGCTATTTAGTATCTGGTTCCTGGCTATCTGGGCAGTGTAGGTAATGGACTCCCTCCTGTGCTGTGGTCATCAAGTCAAGCCAAACATTGGTTGACCATTCCCACAAGTTCTGTGCCATCACTGCCTCAGTACATCTCTCAGGCAGGACAGACTGTAGGTTGAGGTTTTTATGGTTGAATTATATCCAGGTTTCTCTTTCCATAGCCTGCCGTGTGTCCACTCATACCAAACATACTAAAACATACCAAACATACTAAAACATAGAGGTGAAGCCTTCATGCCGACACAGCTCACCTGTCAATGTCCAATGAGTTGTGTGGGTGTTGTCCTCTGTCCTAGCTTCAGCCTGGGTTATTTAGGGATCTCCACTGACCCCCCCTCACAACCTGTGCAATCCAGTCCCATGACTGAAAGCCTGGCCTTGCTACCAAAGATGTCCAGTGTAGGCTGAGGGTTCTCTATTAATAGGAGTCCTTCCTGGGGTCACCCTCACAGATTCCAAGAAGTTTCCATTGCACCAGGTTTCCACCTCTTCAAAGACCCCAAGTCCTGATGTTTTTCTTCTTCCCAGGGACCTGTGCTCCAGTTAGTGTTGCTACAGTGGCCTAAAGAATTTCTGTAATATCTTAGAGTTCATTATCTGTGGATAATCAATTCCTCTGCTTTTACTTTTTAAATTTTCTCATTTGCCCTCACTTCTGAATTATTTTTTGAGCACAGACTTTCAGAATGATGAGTTGATTTCCTTTCATCTAAGTCACTCACTGCCTTCTGACCACCACTGTGTCATGGTGAATGAGGGGGCGTTCTACCCTCTTATCTTTGCTTCCTATCTGTGTGCATTATCTCTTCCTACTGCCTTCAGGGTTTTCCTTTTATCCTTGCTTTCTTCTGTTTTTCCTCCAGAGATTTGATTATTATATGTCATGGAGGAGACCATTGTGTGTGTATGCATGTGTGTACACGTGCACATGTGCGCGTATGTGCACATGTGTGTGTGTGTGTGTGTGTGTGTGTAGGGAGCCTGTTTATGTTTATGTTGCCTGGGCTTCATTAAGTTTTTCTGAGTTGACACCATTATCCCACTTTAAACATTTCTTTGTCTTGAAAGTTAAGAAAAACTCGCTTTTTAAAAGGACAGTTTTAGGTTCACAACAAAACCATGTGGAAAATGTAGAATTCCTCTATAGTCCATCATCCTTTTTAACACAGAGACTTCCACTGTCTCCATCCCACATCCTCGTGGTACGTTTATTGCAACTGACAAACCAACATTGACACCTTGTTATCACCAAAGTGCATGTCTCATTTTAAGGTGCGCTCTTGGTGCCATACAATCTGTGGGTTTTGACAAATGCATGCTGACCCATATCCACCACCACGGGAGTCCAGGATGGTCTTACAGGACGGCCTTCCTGCTCCAAATCTCCCAGCCGTGTCTGTCTTCTTCTGCTTTTTAGCCAGCAACCTCTGATGTTTTCACAAATCCCATAGTTTTGCTTTTATCTAGAATGCTGAATTATTAGAATAATAAGGAATGTCTTTTTTCCCAGACATACTTCCTGCACTCAGTAACATGCCTTTCAGGTTTTTCCGTGTTATCTTGTCGCTTGATTGCTCATTTCTGCCCAATTCTGAATAATATTTCATTATTCATTGAATGGATGTGTCATAGTGTTTGCTTAATTTACCTATTAAAGGCCATCCTGTTTATATCCAGGGCTTGGTGATTATGAATCAGGTTATTTATGTACTTATTTATTTATTTATTTATTTATTTATTTATTTATTCTCTCATATATTACAACCTGACAACAGTTTCCCCTTCCCCTTCTCCTAGGCCCTCCTCTCCACAGCTCTCCTCTACCCCAGACCCACTCCTCTCTGTTTCTCTTCAGCAAAGAGTTGGCCTTCCAAACATTCCATTACACATTACAATAACACTAAGCACATAGCCTCCTATCAAGGTTGGCCGAGCAACCCTGTAGGAGGAAAAGAGTCAGAAAATCAGCAGGGCGGGTGGTGGGGTGGTGGGGTGGTGGAGAGTTGGAGATAGCCCCTGCTCCCACTGTTAGGAGTCCCACAAGAATACCAAGCCACATCACCATAACATATATGCATAGGACCTTAGTCAGAACCACAGAGCTCCTTGCCTGTCACTTCAGACTCTGTGAGGACCCAGGACCCCCAGTTAATTGATTCTGTGGGCCATGTTTCTATGGTGTTTTTGACTCTACAATCCTTGCCCCCTGTCTTAGTCAGGGTTTCTATTCCTGCACAACATCATGACCAAGAAGTAAGTTCTTTCCACATTGTTGTTGATTACCCAAGGAAGTCAGGACTGGAACTCAAGCAGGTCAGGAAGCAGGAGCTGATGCAGAGGCCGTGGAGGGATGTTCCTTACCGGCTTGCTTCCCCTGTCTTGCTCAGCCTACTCTCTTATAGAACCCAGGAATACCAGCCCAGAGATGGTACCACCCACAAGGGACCCTTTCCCCTTGATCACTAATTGAGAAAATGCCCCACAGCTGGATCTCATGGAGGTGTTTCCCCAACTGAAGCTCTTTTCTCTGTGATAGCTCCAGCCTGTGTCACGTTGACACGTGACACCAGCCAGTGCACTTCCCCTCTTCTGTGAGATCCCCTGAGCTCTATCCAATGTTTGGCTGTGGGTCTCTGCATCTGCTCCCAGCTGTTGCTGGATGGAGCCTCTCTGAGGACGATTAGCAATCCTTCCTGGACAGGTTTGGGTGGACACAAGGGTTTTACTCATTTGGGCAAATACCAAGAAATGCAATGAATGCACATCTAGTATTGTAATAAACTACAAGACTGTCCTCCCAAGTGACTGAGCCATGTGCAGACTCAGTGCATTAAACTTACTGTTGTTCTATCTCTTTGTCAGCATTTGGGGTTGTCAGGTATTGGATTTAGGCCATTCCTTTAAAAAACAATGTTTTCACTCACAGACAATAAACGAGTCTCTTTTAACAGTGCAAAGTGATGCTTTGGTGGATACAGGCATTACACACTGGTCAACTTAATAAGCTCAGGCTATTCATGGGCTTGTCTGGACCATTCTAACATCTATGGAGTTTTAAGTTGCAATTGCCTACTGTGATGTTGATTATCTTTCCGTGATGACAGATTTGCGTGTTATTTGCATATCATTTGCATACCATCCTTGCTGAGGTGACCACTGAAGTATTTTAATTGGGTAGCTTTTTATTGGTGCATTTTAAGGGCTCTTTGCATATTTTGGGCAATGCACTTTTATCAGATATGTCTTTTGCAAATACTGAGTCTTGGTCTGTGGCTTGCCTGTCCATTCTTTTGCTAGTTCTTCAAGAAAGCTTTTTGCACCCATCTCTCTTTTGTGGGTTTCAATTCTACCCATACTATAAGCATTAGAATTTTTCCTGGGACCTTCAGTTGTCAGGATTTCAAGGGTTCTGTTTTCCAACTCACCGAACTTTTCTTTTTATATTCCTGTTGTTTAACATAAATTTTTCTATTTCCACTTACCATTCCTATCTGAGTCTTTTTTATATGTTCCATTTTTCCCCTTTGAGCATCCCCATCAGTTCACTCACACCATATATATCCTTCCTTAAATCTCTGGGCATATTTCCAGGGACTGCTTTGAAGCCCTTTACTTCTATGTCTGACACCAGAGTCATCTCCATGTCTCTTTCCCTTGATCTTTTTCTTAGTTATGGATTATATTGTGCCGCTTTGTGTTTTTATTTTGTTTTTGTGATAGGGTCTTGCTATGTAGTTCAGGCTAGCTCCAAATTCAAGTTCTTGCTTCAGCCTCCTGAGTGCTGGGGTCTTAGACCTTAGTATAACACCACAATGATTTATATTAAAAATAATAAAAAAACTTTAAAAATTCTATGCTGGATACTGCAGATATAGCCTTGGGATCTAGAGTTCTGTTGATGTACTTTGAAGAGGACCTTGCTCTATGGGCAGCGATTCATTGATGAGCCGGCTTGGTTCTGCCATGGATTGGTTTAGGTTTTTATAGGTGGGTGTGGAAGGGTTCCCCCTCCCCCTCAGGAGTCTCTGCTGAATGCAGGTGTTCAGTAAGATCTTCCCTCACCATCACTCAGAACTGTGTGGCCTCCAATACTGCAGTCTGGCTTTCCCACCAGACACTCTTGAGAAGCCACCCAGCCTTGCCCCATGTATGGCTAAGCATCAGCTGCCGATGCCAGCCTTGCCCCATGTATGACTTAAGCATCAGCTGGCTATGCAGACCCAAGCATTCCACTCTTCCAACTCTGCTATAGCCCACACCTGAAACCCCAGCTGTCCCAAGAACCTTTCTCTCCTCTTCTTTGGTGAGACCTCTGTTGTCTACCTGGTCGAATTCTGTACTGAGCTCTGGAAACTGTCCTCTTGCAGAGAGGTGGAGTGAGGGTCAAACAAACCTCCCTTTTGCAAGGGCTATAGACCTAGCAACCTGAGGCCTTCAGTCAAGTGGAAATCTTGCATCTCTAGACAACCCTTATGACCCTCCTTCCTGGGCTGTCCTGCAGCCACACCCCTGGGGGTGGGGCAAAGGAGCACTAGGGTACTGTAGGCTGCATTTTGTTTGTAACTCCTCAATGGAGCCCCAAATAGGGAAGCAGCTGTGTTCTGTTGAGCTCCGTGAAGAGGCAGGAGGGAGGGGCTGCTGGGGAGTGCAATTAGCTGACGGTTTGAGACTGATGAAGTGGATAATGAGAGGTGCTAGGGCGGATTTTCATGCTAAAAAGAGAAGAAAAAAAAAAAAAACCCAGAGAGACAGACAGACTGTTATGTATTACACATTACCTGCTCGGGCCTGGGCTGCTCTGGACTACCAAGAGGCCAGGAAGCAGAGAAGGCAAGCCCAGGGCAGGGTCTCTTTCTCAGGTGTAAGTTTCTTGGGTAAGTTTCTTCGTTAGCCTCAACATGACCTGCATTTGAAAGGTCTAGGTCCGAGGCCAAGCCTCCTCTGGCCTTCATCTCCTTCAGTTGTCCTAAAGCAATGCTGTACTCTCAGTTCAACTGTAGCCCACCTTCCAGACAGGCAACCTGGGTACCAGGAGACATAGGATCTTTCCTGAGAGTCATTGTCAGTGAGTGATAAAGCCAAACTCCTTCGCCTTGCTCTCAGTCTCACACACGGGGGAACTTAGCCCATGGTCCAGCTGTGGAAGGCAGACTCTGCAGACTGAACCTGGCACATCCCATTTCCTTGGCCTCGTTCGGGCTGTCAATCATTCCTAACCATACTTGTGAGTGAGGGACCAGCTTCACCTGCCTTTCACACATGAGGAAGAAATGGCAGACCGTGTACAGAGTTGGATCAAAGAGCCTTGCTTTGCATGTAGAGGATTAGCATAAAAATTGATTAGACTTTTATGTAGGGGCTGGAGAGCTAGCTCAACAGTTTAGAGCACTTGCTGCATAATCCTGAGAACCAGAGTTGAGATCTGAGCTAGATATTCTCCACCAAGGCCTATAACCACAGTGCTAAGTTAGCGGGTGGAGACAGGAGCACTCATGGTGCTAGCCAGCTTCCAGCCTGGATGAGACCTAAGCTTCGGGTTCAAGAAAAGACCCTGCCCCAGAGGAGCAGTGGGGAGTAATGAGAGAGGACACTTGACGCCTCTTCTGGTGTCTGTGTGCAGGCTCAGGCATGTACACCTGTTCACGTAACCCTCATCCTCATACGGACACACACAGGTAAATAACTAAGCTCTTAAATCTTTGTCCAGCAATTTCATGCTGAGTGCATACTATGTGTCAGGGATTATGATCTGGTTCCTGAAATGAAGCCACGAGTTGAACAGATGGAAAGCCCTGCCTGTGTAAAGCTCACATCTTAGCGAGCGACCAACTGATAGTGGACCAGTGAGCAAGCTGGGAGTCACTGGTATGGAGGAAAATCAGGTGGGGAAGTAGGAAGGGAGGGTGTGAAACGCATGTTGGAATTTGGGGCATGATTCGCTAAGGTTGTGGCTTTGGCGGCAAACCCGCCAGAGTCCCTGGATATCCTACTGAAGAACACACGCTGGCTGGAAAGGCCTAGAGGCCCTGGGCTGCAAGGTGGTCCAGGAAGGCAGCTAGGGGTGGTGTTTCTCCTGAGGCTGAGCTGGAGGTTACTCTGTGGGGTACAGGGGCCCTGAGACCCAGTGGGGTGATGACAGAGTAAGGGGAGCAGTGTGGCTAGGGCTGTTGTAGCAGGACCGTGGGGACATTTTTGGTTATCATGCAGTTTGGTTCCAGCTGAATAGGAAATGAGGGGTTGACACATTTTGAGCAAACAAGCAGCCTTTCCCACAGATCCTCTTGTCTGGTGTCTGCAGTGAGACAGGCAGGCCGACCAGCTGGAGTCAGAGCTGACGGTGGCCTAGGGCCAGGTTGGTAGCCGCAGAGGTGGGAAGAAGAGATGGGATCCTGTTACTAGTTTGAAAGCTAATAGATGCGATGTTGAAGAAAGAGAAATGTGTCTGGGCTTATGTCAGTGCTGGGTGCCAAGCTTCTGGGAGGACGGAGCTGCCTTTGTTGGTCTAAGGAGCAGGCTTCCAGGGAAAAAGAGGAGTTAGGCTGTGTAGGGAGGGACTGTCTGATGATCGTGAGATGTCCCTCTGAATTCAGAGACCAGGCACTGGGGAGACTAGAAATCAGGAGGGCCCTGTGAGGGGGCCAGGAGAGTTATGTGGGAAGGGTCTGGAGAACCAGTGGGAGGGGCCAGGAGAGCTGTGTGGGAGGGGCCGAGAGAGTAGGGTCTGGTGGAGGTGTGGGGTGTGGGGTAGGGTATGGAGTGGGGTGGGGATGAGGACTCTCTCTCTCTCTCTCTCTCTGTGTGTGTGTGTGTGTGTGTGTGTGTGTGTGGTCCTTGGCTCTTTCTCTGGCTGAGAAGACTGCTTTTTGCTCAGGCAGGAAGCTGACTGCATCAGGAAAGGGCCAGGGGATGAGCCCCAGAAAGCTAGAGCTGAAACTTTGACACTCCCACCGGCTCAAGGGTTGTCTTCTTTTGGAGTTCTGACACTCTGGTACCCATGGGTGGATCTGATACCAAGCCCCAAAGCATCTCACCATCCCTCACTCTCAGCCCAGGACAGTGGATCTGATGTACCTGAAAGAACTCACTGCAGACACACACGAAGAGGGAGGACTGCTCCCCCATCACGTGCCATCACCCACCTCTCTGGACTTTGCTCCTCCAGCTGCTGAGCGGGAACCAACTGCAGAGTTTGGCCATAAGGCTTAAGAGAGAAAACGCCCACTGCGAGACAGTGCAGTAGACAGTGGGATCACGGTCTTACCAGGTCCAGCAAAGTTAAACACACCGTACCCTTTCTCTTCTCTGTTTCCTCTTTCTCTCTGCATTCCAGCATTCTGCATGCCAAATGACAGATCCCCTGAGAGATTTCCCTGTCTCCCTGGCACTCACCAATTAGCATCTTGATCGGGCACAGTGTCCAAAGATGTAAGAAATTGGTGCCAGATAGGACCTAAGTTTCTACCTTGTCTCTGCCTGTGGATGAGCGTTAGAACCTCCAGGGTAGAATTTTGCCACTGAGACCTTGCAAGAATGAAATAAGTTATTCCAAGAATGAATTTGACACAGTGGGCTCCAATCAATACTACAGTGTGCACTTGAGTGCCATCCTATAGCTTTGCCCAAAACTCATTCACCTGGAGTTTATCTGGACCAGAGGCCAGCAAACGTTTGCTATAGAGGTCTGGGGATGAAATATTATAGACTTTGCGGGATAAAGCCTTCTTCATAGCCACATGTCTCTGCTTCACAAATGGGCAGGGCTGTGCTCCAGCCTCACTTACTAAATCATGGCAGGCTGGATTTACCTTGCAAGCCAGCTGTAGCTTTCCAATTGGTCTGGTTCAATCAGATCATTTAGCACGGAAAAAGGAGAAAGAAGTGCAGAGCTAGCAAGCCATCTACAGGGCAGGCAGGTAGGCAGGCAGCCTGACTGAAGATCTGAGCCAAAATCTGTCTTCTGTGGGTCAGCTCTCTCATTGATTTGCATGAGAGTTACTCATCAAACATTCATTGGATTGGTTCAGAATAATGATGCATCTTTGATAACGCATTGAAAGCTTTAGAAATTGGCATTTAGAGAGAGCTGGGAAATGGGAAATGGAGGGATGGGAGGGTGCAGAGGAGGGATTCAAAATCAATGGCTGACCTAGAGTCCTCCCATTGAGTCAGGAGTTCCTAGTTCCCAGTCCTAAAGGACGCTGTCAGGATGACAAGGTCAGCCCTAAGGCAGCTGCCTCCGGTGAGACATGGCTCAGAAGTCCTACTGCTATTCCTTAGTCTTCCCCAAAAAGACAATTCTCCAAAAAAGAATCTCATCTATTAATGTGATTATTAATCTAGAAAAAAAACTCGTACTTCTCAATAAAATGAATCTATGACAAGACAGATGTAATAAACCTGGTGAGGATTTATGGTGTGCCCAGGCATCGCCGTGCAGAAGATAATGTTCCCCTGTAATGTTGATTTGCTGGATGAGGACCATGTAATTTATTCTGTCAATGTACATAAGAAATGTTATCTGTGTGGGGAATGACTGATGGCCCAATGAAAGCTGGCAGGGAAACAAGTGAAACAATTTGGGCCTTAAAAACATAATCACCTAATGATCTCATCCTCGTGTTTGCGATGCACAGTGCAGCAACTGTGGTTGCTGTCCAGTCGTGGATGATTTACCCTTGAGCTTGGCCCCTGAGGGCAGCAGGGACCTTCTTCTGCTCCCTGCAATGGCCAGCTGTCTCTCCCCAGGCCTTCACTCAGGTAGCTCCCTCTTCCTGGAAGTCCTTCCTGTATCCTTCAGCTCCTTCCTCACCCAGTAGTTTATTTCCTTGGGGTGGCAGCGAGCATCCATGCCTGCACTCCGCAGCTGTACACCGCAGCAATGGCCAGGGTTTTGTTCCCTTGGGCCTCCCGTGGCACCCTCTGGATCTCAGTGATATCGTGGAGTGCTCAGCACTTGCTCCCTGGAACCTCACCAAGTGATGTCATGTTCTTTCCAGACCCAGGACATTTCCAGAGAGCTTCGGCACTCACTGGGGGTATTCACACAGAGCGTGATGGCACTCTCCCTAGGAGGAAGGCACCAGTGTTGTCACCTTTCTCCATGGAGGGAAGCCAGGATCAGAGGCCATTCACCTTGTCCAAGGCCGTATAGCAAGTGAAAGAAACACCAGCATACCAGCTGGCTACAAAGCCTTCTTCCAAGCTGTACCAGCTCTGAATTCTCCGACTTCCTCACTGGCCTTTCCCTTCTCCAAGTTCTTTCCTGACCTGGCTTCCAGATGAGACACCCTCCTGCCTCTTCCACATCTCTGAGCCTCCCTCATCTTTCCAGAACCTTCTTTCATAAATGTTGTTGTCCTGTTTGGTTTTCATGGCCAGGTTTTGACTCCCAAATTTCTATCTATGCATCAACACCCTTCACCTAACTGGGCATGCCCAAATAGACAATCCACATGTGTTTCCAAACCAAATTAGCCATCGCCACCTGCATCCTCTACCATTCCCTCAGTCCTGTTGTCTGTGGTTGGACCTTCTCCCATCCACTCACCTACATGTGGAACTCCAAGCCTCAGGGCAGCCATGATCCACCCACCATCTATCTTCCCATGGTGCATGTTTCATGAGGTTCTGTAGAGACCCCTTGTTGGAGTCATCTGTCCATCACTATCCCTCTAGTCCTAGGCATTGGTATCTGCTGAATTTTTAAGACTCAGCGGTGACATCGCAGACCTTGGTCCCTGGTTACTTTCCAGAAGAACTCACTGCCCCTGGGACGATGCCACTGTGCCCTGGAGTGCTGGCCTTTCAGAAGAAATGGTTGTTAAAGGGTCCTGAGGCAGGAGACGCCCAGGGACTCTGCTGAGCAAATGAAACCAAACAGAGCCGTCACCGAGGCCCAGAGGGTAGCCACGGGAGTCCCAGGGGAACAAAACCCTGGCCATTGCTGCAGTGTACAGCTGCGGAGTGCAGGCATGGATGCTCGCTGCCACCCCAAGGAAATAAACTACTGGGTGAGAAGCTGAAGGATACAGGAAGGACTTCCAGGAAGAGGGAGTGACCTGAATGAAGGCCTAGGGAGAGACGGCTGGCCGTTACAGGGAGCAGAAGAAGGTCCCTGCTGCCCCCAGCAGTAAACTCAAGGGTAAATGGTCCCAGGACTGGACAGCAACCACAGGTACAAAAAGCTGCCTTCAGTCTCTTCTTGACACCAAGAATGTTCCAGAACTATGGTAAGGATAGGAACTCAAGTCAGATACCAGGAATAATTATAATATAATTATTATATTATAATTATTATAATATATTATTATTAATAATGCTGATGATAATAAGTCTTCCTCCTCCTCTTTTCTAGAGAGTGTCTTCACATTCTAGTCCATGGTGGCTTTGAATTCTAAACCTTCTTGTTCCTGTGTCCTGAGTGCTGAAATTGTAAGGCCACGTCAGCCCACCTGACAGGAACACCTTCTTTGTGATTTCCTGGGCTATGGATTTAAAAAGCACAGCTAGGTAGGGAGGCTAAGACCAAGGCTCCAGTGGAGGCCAAGCCATTGAGGACTTAAGGCAAGCTCTGGTCCTGACAGTTGAGGAAGATGAGAGATCAGGACGATGAGGCCCCACTAAGCTGCTTTCTAGGGCAAAGCCTGGCATGGCAGTGACTTGGAGGCCAAGGCCAGTCCTGGAAGAGGCCAGTGCTGGTCAAGGTGGGAGAGACAGGGCAGGAACATTCAACTCTAAGACACTCAGTTCCAAATGCTAGGGAGATCATGAATCTGGGGCCATCACAGGGGCCAGACAGACAATCTTTAGACCAGCCACCATGGTTGACCATGGGAACCTTGGACCAGAGTCTGCAGAGTGTGACTGGATCATTCAGTGTCTGTAAAAAGTAGAATTCACCTCACATGACTGAAATGAAAGAACTGGAATGGAGGGATAACTTACAGAGAAAAAAACAAAATTAGGGGAACTGACAAGGGCTCCCCGGAGTACCACAAGAGCCTATCCAACCTTCTCTGTGGTAGCGTGCATGGAAAGACCAATTTGAAGCAAAGTTAGCAACACCCTTCTATGAACAAAGCAGCTAACGTGTATGAGTGATGCTTGCTGACATCATGAGGTCACATATAAAGAACAGAATGCATCTCACACCAGGGCAGCATCTGTGCATACACAATTTTGGTTAACACTCACCACAGCCATCTGAGGTTCTGCTTTTATTATTCCCCAATTATACAAGTGGGGAAACTGAGGCTCACAGAGGAAGTGCATTGTCTGAGGTCACACAGCAACAAAGACATAGAGTCTCTGTGTGTGTGACAAGTCTGCTGAAGGCGGTTAGAAGGGAACGATGCCCCTGCACCGCGTGCTAAAGGGGCCTTTTGCAGCCACACACTGAGCAAATGGTATGGAAACACGGGCAAGCCCAGGGCAGAGACTGATCGATGGCGCCGGCTCTGAGAAGCAGGGCAATTAGATGAAGGAACGCGACTGCTCTCTTGCCTCTAAAACAATAAGCATGTGTTAATTTGAAAATGTTTTCACCCCATTGTCCATGATAGGAAACCCCAACGCCATTCCTTCTGCTTGGTTGCTCCTTTCTCCTTTTGCATGGCTGGGTTTTCTCATTCTTCAGATTACAGTTTAGATGCTTGGAAGTCATCTCCTCAGAGGGGTGTTTGGCCGTAGTTTGGATGTGATATGCAGCCCCACCACACACACACACACACACACACACACACACACACACACACACACACACCCTAGGCACAGTCACGTGTATTTGAATACTTCGTTCTCCAGCTGGTGGCGCTGTTTGGTAGGTTGCGGAACTTTGAGATGCTGGAGGAAGTGGATCACTGTGGGCGGGATTAGAGTTATTATAGCCTAGCCCCACTTCCGGTGTTCTGACTGCTGTTTCCTCTTTCCCCAAGGGAACTGGTGTACATTCTGACCATTTGCCTTCTGTGCTGGCTAGTTGTCAACTTGACACAAACTAAAGAGAACCTCAGTTAAGGAATCGCATCTGTCAGACTGATGGGTGATCCTTGGGCGTGTCTGCAGAACAGAGGGCTTCCTTTGCTGATTGAGGAGAAAGGCCACTGTGGTCGGGACGTGTGCAAGAAAGGTGACGGAGCAAACCAGTAAGCAGCATTTCTCCTTAATCGCTGAGTCAGTTCCTGCCTCCAGGTTCCTGCCTTGAGTTCCTGCCATGGGCTGTGATTAGGATGTGCAAGATGAAATAAACCCCTTCCTCCCAAGTTGCTTTTGGTCAGTGTTTTATCATAGCAGCGGAAAAGCAAACTCTAGGATTCTTTCCCTCAGCGATGGACTGTGTCTTCCCCTGATAAATCCTTCTTCCTTTATGATGCTTCTCGTCAGGTAATTTGGTCACAACAGTGAGACAACAATGAGTGTCCCTTGAGTGACCCTTGTGTGATAAAGCACGCCCAAATGGCAGGCCACAGAATAAGCCCAATCCAGAAAGAAGAGTAGCGTGCCTCCCCCGTCATCGACGCTCTGAATCTGGGTGATGGGGAGACTCCTCCACCCTGACAGTGCTGTGACCAGCTGTGCAGACGGGAGGCACCCATCTGTGCCTCTGCTGTCCTGGGTTTCTTCTCTTTTTGGACTTGTTCGCATGATATCATTTGCAGTTGTTGGCATGTGCATGCATGTTTGTCCCCACCCCATGCGCCTACATACGCACCAGCATGATCACTCGATCTCCCAGGTCTAAGAACTACACACCTTCCAAGCAGTCTCCTCTATGGAACTCATGCCCAGCACCAGGTTCAATACCTGGCCAATACCCAGTAAGCGGCTGTCTAGAAAGGATGAATCTGTGTGCTTACATTTATGGTAGTGGGGAAATTTTGATGTGATGTTTTTTGGTTGTCAATAACATGCCTCTTGACTACGTACCCTCTGCAATAGGCAGAGTAGGAATCATGCAGATGTGGTTATTGGTTTCTTTATCGATGCTTTTGTGTTGTTAGAGGGGAAGAGAAACAGGCCATCAATGGGAGCACTGCACAGCTGCAGAGAGAGTTGACAGTACTGGGCGGGAACTTTGGCATTGCTGTCGCTGGATTGGATGACCTTGAGTGTGACCTTTCCCCTCCAGTCCTGAGTTTCCTCAGCTGTAAAATGAGCTTGGAACAGGGACTCTCTGGGGCTCTTGCAGCAGTAAAAGCTTCATCTCTGAGAATTACATACACTGAACTTGTATGTGGTTGAAATGATTAGACTGGAGGCATCAAAGCGTGTGCTTAGCCGCATAAGAACCAGAGTAACGTTATGCTGGGATCCTGTCTTAGCCCTCCAGTCTGCATGACTGGTTACATCACTGTTGGGGTGGCGGGAGCCCCTGGCCCATCACCCACAAGCAGAGTGGCGGTGGTTGGGGAGGGCAGGCTGCTCTTCCTTCTGGATGGGGCCTATTCTGTGACTTCCCATTTGGAGAGGCTCGGAAGGCTGATGCTTTGTAAGAAAGGAGCTGCAGAGGAAAAGAAAGATGTTTTATGCACACGTGTGCCAAAATGTGTGCGCATGCCAGAGCCTGAGGTCAGCCTCACGTGTCCTCCACAGGTGCTGTCCACCTTGGTTTTGTTTGTTTGTTTTGAGATGGGGTCTCATTTGCTAGTTGTTCACAATTTCAGCTGTCTGGCAAGCCCTGGGTTGTTGTTGTTGTTGTTGTTGTTGGTTTACCTCTTCACCATTGGGATCATAAACTCATGCCATTGTGTCCCTCTCACCTTTAAAAAAAGTGGGTTCTGGGCATTGAGCTCAGTTCTTCCAGCCTCCTCCATGTCCTCATCCCTCCGCCCCTCTACTATCCCCTCATCCCCAGACTGCATAGCCTCTGAGGGGCTGGGGATGGAATGAGAGGCAGACATGAGTGTGAGCTTTCTGGCGCTGAAGCCTGAGGAGCCCAGGGTTCACTAAGCCTGCCCGGGCCACTGCTGCAATGCCTATTAATCGGTATTTAAGTGGGTTCATCAGCTTGGAGCAGCCTCCGTGCTGCTGAGCTCAGCCTGGGCCCAAGGAGCCGGGAGCTGGGTTAATAACACCTTATTTAGCAGAAAATTCCACTCCACTGGAGCATGTTTCAGAGAGAGTTTGATTTCAATGAGGATTGATGTCAATCCTGCAAGGCAGAGGCGCCTGAAGCCGCCGCCACAGCCTCGGCTGCTAAAGGAGCCATTTGTGGTGACTGCAGGGAGGTGTGAGGAATGTCACAGGGCTCCAGCCCTCCCCTCCCACCCAGCAGCAGGGGCGCCTGGGACATCCATCTGGAGTGTGAGAATGGGCAGTCCCCGTGTCACCCGCGTATTATAGGGAACTGTGTTGAGCTAGAGAGTCTTGCCCAAATTAGGAGTTCCAGAGCTTTGCCGTGTGGCCTCAGTCGACTGGGGTATCCTACAGGGATATCCTCTCACAGTTTGGCTAACTCATCCTTGCCTCAGAGACCACAGTACCCTTCCAGGAGGTTGACGGGAGCCATGGGCAGTGAGATGCAGAGCTACAAGTTTTCATGGCACGAGGTTGGCTCTGAGACCGTATGAAAGCCCACTTCAGTCTGTTCCAGGGCCAGGTGAAGTCGTGGTGGGTTTTGGTGAGAGCAGTGGATGTTAAGAAAAACGCATGTCCTCACACAGGTGGGCTTGACTGTGATGTCTTTGTAGCATTGCCGTGAGCGCTGGCCCATGAGACCCCTTGGGCCCAAACGGCGTCTGTCCTCATTTGGCTTCTCCTTATTCCCAACGACATCACTTGCAGACTCCTGTGGCTCCAGGCTCAGAGTGACCCTAGAACTCCAAACTCAAGACAGTGTCGGCATGTCTGTCTGTCTGTCTCTACAGATCCTGGCAAGGGCAGCAGGACATGAAAGATCTGGGTTCTTAAGTTTTCATTCTTTCTATCATGTGATGCTCAGCCTGCATTTTGCAGCATTACCTATGCAGGGTTACACGGCTACAGTCTCTAACATGCCTAAATTCGAGAGACCATGAGTCATTGTCTTGACAACCCAGGAAGGGAGACTGTTTTCCCCCACTCCAAGCAGCAGTCAAGAGCCAAGGCCACACGCTTCTCTAGCTGCAGAGGGACAGGGATGTGAAAGCCACAGCACTGGGTGCCATTGTGTCTCCCCTGAAGGGCTTTGCAGGCTCCTCTGAATGGGCTCTCTCAGAGGCTTTCCCGTTTATTTTTAAAAAATCTCTGCATTTGCTGTTCTTGGTGGAGCCGGCTTAATTCTTCTTCTTCTCCGGCCTTTTCCCACATGCGCTGGGTGACAAGCCCCAGCTCCGATTGTGTTTGCTTGAGAGCAGATAGGATCAGTCGTGGCCGATCTGCTGAGCCCTGGCATCCCAAAGAGAGGCGGGACATAATAAACAGGTACCAGAGAAGGGATAAATAGGAAGGATTAGACCCGAACAAAAGCAGAAACGTCGGAGACTTACAAAAGCTTGTTCAGAGAATTGCTTGGGAGAGAAAGGATTGAAGAAGAAAGCAACCACTTCACCCGGGACCTGGCTTCCCCACTAGGCTCCACAGAGGCACAATGCACAGGCAGCAGCCTCTTGAGAAGGTAGGAGAGGCTGGGGCTCAGCACAGCCCATGTTTCCCAAGGACCCTTCAAGGCAAAGCTCTGATGGCCCCCAGCTGTCTGTAGTCTAGGGCCGAAGTACACCATGTACACCGTGGGACCCCTGCACCGCCTTTCTCCAAGCCCTATCCTCCTCCTCCAATCCCTCCTCCTCCTCAGAGATGCTGGGTCTCTTTCTCAGCAGGTTTTTCTTTCCCCAGAGATTAACAGCAGCCTAGCTCTTCCTACTCTCTGGGCCTCTTGTCTGTGGACCTTCTTTGCCCATATAACCGGGACCCCATTCCAACCTTGTATGACTTATGACTGCTTGGTTCTAGGAAAGAATTTGGTCTTTAAAAAAAAAAACCTGCCAAGTTGCTGGGGATGGTGTGACTCATTGGTTAAATACTTATGGGAACAAGTATGAGGACCTGAGTTCGGATCTCCAGATCCCTGTGAATGCTGGGTGGGCGGGGTGGTGGCCTGCCTGTAATTCCAGCCTCAGGAGGTGTAGATGGGCTCTTGAAAGCGAGTTGGCTAGCAAGGCTAGCCATATCTATGAGTTCTGAGTTTGATTGAGAGAGCCTGCCTTGTAGAATTAGGTGGAAGAATGTTGGAGAGGGAATCTGACATTATCCTGAGGCCTTAATATGCACACACGCATGTGTCCCTCCCCCTAAAGCATGCACACACACATACATACCACATAAACATATGCACGCAATACATACAAAAAATTGAAAAATGAAAACTTAGACATCACCATCATCATTATCATCATCATCATCACCATCATCATCATCATCATCAAAAGCAACCACTACCCTGGTGAGTCTCCCAGGCTGCTATGACTAGCATACTGACATGCTAGTGTTGGCAGCTTCCACTTGTCCCTAGCACATTACTTGTCTCCCTCCACTCTGTTTTCAATGCTGTGTCCAGGCAGATTCTCCTAACATAAAGACCGGACCATGCTGGGTCCCAGTTAAACCCTGCCGGAGGAAAGCCTCTGGGTCAGCTCCTCCACAAAGCCACTGGAGCCACAAGAAATGGCCAAGCACCCCAGCAACGAATCCCAGGGTCACAGCAACCCAGAGGACCTTGACTCAAGAGAAATGCCCTGGTCTTGGGAAGACCGTTGAGCACAGGGGTGTTTTCTCTTCCCTGCAGTCCCTCTCTTCCACCCTCAGCTCTGACTCAACCTTGAATGCCATCAGACTCACAGGCCCCTTGGCTGTGGGATCCAGTCACTGGGCAGTCACTGGGCAGGGAAGAAGGGTTTAGAATTCTCCCAGGAGCTCCGTGCCCAGAGAGTTTTGTTTCCACAACTCTCTAGCGGCTCCTTAGAAAAGCCCCAGGTCCAGTGCTCCTCTTTGTAGGACACTCTGTCTGAAGACTATTTGCCAGACACAACTGTGGGGCGGGGCTAGAGGGATGGATCTGCAGCTACGACTACAGTCGTCTTTATCTTAGAGGACCAGAGCTTGGTCCTGGCACCCACACTGGGAGACCCACAGTTGCCGGAAACTCCATATCCAGGCTGTCCAACACACTTTTGTATTCTCAACAGGCACCCGCACACACATGGAACATACTTATACATACATGCAAACAAAATATTGTTTAAAAAAACAAAAACAAGTTTTCTTTTAATGTTATAATTTCTCAATCTGGTGATATCTGTAGCTGTACAAGCTTTCTAGGCAAAGACTTCCAACTTTTATAAAATGTTTTCTTAAAAACTAAACAAAAATGTTTCTAAAGAATTGAAGGACTGGAGAGGTAGCCTGATGGTTAGGGCGTCTGTTGTGCAGCCACAAGATGCTGAATTGCATCTCAGAATCTGCACAGTAAGCCAGGCAGAGTCTTGGATGTCCCTGTGACTTCAGTGCTCTGGAGAGCAGAGGCAGGAGGATAGCTTGGTTTGCTGGTTGCTAAGACAGCTTAAAAAAATGTAAGCTCCAGATTCAGAAGGAAATCCCACCTCAAAGGAATAAAGTAGATGGTGGTAGAGGACACAGGACACTTTACTCTGGTCCTGTGTACACACACATGGATGAATCACCAATACACACACACACACACACACACACACACACACACAAATGGATAAAACACACATACACACACGGATAAACTACATACACACACAGATAAACCACACACACACACAAATGGATAAAACACACACACACACAAATGGATAAAACACACATACACACACACAAATGGATAAAACACACACACACAGATAAACTACATACACACAGATAAAAACACACACACACAAATGGATAAAACACACACACACACACACACACACGGATAAACCACAAACACATACACACACTTGCAAATCAGAGAAGCAGTTTCTAAAAATAATAGTCAAATGAAAGCATGGGAATGTCTCACCAAACAGACAATATCTAAAAAGAGATTACATATATAATATGTGTGTACTTTTATATGAATTCAGGTACTGAAATGTACAATCAATGAAATGAAAAATCCGCTAGATGGCCTGAACCGCAGATCTCAATAGGCAGACTTAAAGATCTATGAACTTAAAGATAAGTCCCTTGAAGGTGTTTATTCTGAGGAGCAGAGAAACTCATGGCAAATGTGGGCCGCCAAGCCAGAGACACCTAGGACAGGTGCTAGGGGTCATCAGAAAGAAAGGAGAGGAAGAGGTGCGGGGGACGCTTAACGAAATAATGTCTCCACATCCTCCAAGCTTGATGGGAAGCATTAACGTTTAATTAAGCATAATCCAAGAACCCCGACAAATATTATATATACACACACTTATACATTGTGTGTTCATATGGTTAAATAAAAGGGGAAAAAAGGAGAATTAGGAAAATTTCTACTACACTGGACTCCTCAGCATGAGCTCATAACTCAGAAGATGTGGAGGCCAGAGGCGGAGAAGACACATTCTTCATTCTGAACATGAACACAGGGTAAGTGCAGACAATCCAGCAAAACCATGCTGTATAAACAAAGATGGTACAGGCACATCCTGGTAAGGAGCACTGCTGGGAGTCCTCCAGACGTAAGGAGCACTTCTGGGAGTCCTCCAGACAGAAGCAGAGGGACACAAGACAGCCCCCCAAATCTACACAAAGAAACATAGAGCAAAGTCAGCAGACCAGCCAGGTAAATGGAAAAGACAGAGCCTGCTCATTTGTATTCATTGTTTTGTGCTTCTCCGTGACTTAAAACACAGTGGACCAATCAGCTCTGAGTCTGTGATGCAGACAGACCTGTGCAAATGACCATGCAGCAAACAGGAAGGTGGATAGGATGGAGTGGGCATACCATCAAAATTAAGTTATATGTAAATTAATGTACATATATGCAGGCAAATTAAAACATATGCAGGCAAAACATTTATATACATAAAATGAAAGAATTCTTTTAAAAGTTAGTTTATACTCACTATAACTTAATGCCTAATGCCTTTTGTGTGATGCCTAGTGCCTGTTGGAGGCCAGAAGGGAGCTCTGGATTTCATAGAATCGGAGTTAAGGGCAGTGTGAGTCACTATGTGGGTGCTAGCACTTGAAACTAGGTCCTCTTTAAGAACAGCAATTGCTTTGTTTTTGTTTGTTTGTTTGTTTGTTTTTGTTTGGTTTTGTTTTTGGTTTTTGGTTTTTTGGATTTGGTTTTTTCGAGACAGGGTTTCTCTATATAGTCCTGGCTATCCTGGAACTCACTCTGTAGACCAGGCTGGCCTCGAACTCAGAAATCCACCTGCCTCTGCCTCCCAGAGTGCTGGGATTACAGGCATGCGCCACCACCGCCCGGCTCAGCAATTGCTTTTTAACCACTGAGCCATCTTTCTAGCTCCCAAGACAAACATTTTAATCTTAAGATAGCAATTGTAAACTCAAGGTAATTACTAAGAATATTACTAAAAAGAAGCAATAAATTAAGATAGAACACTAGAAAATATCCACCTAACTCAAGTGAAGATAATAAGGGAAAGATATGGGAATAAATAATTAGCTAAAAAAAAAACTATGACATACAAAACAAATAGAAAATTTCAGGTGACAAGTCCCATGTTACCAGCAATTATATTAAATATGAATGGGACAAAAATGCTTAGCAATCAAAAGTCCAAGATGAATAAATAGTGTGATCCAACTGCATTCTGTGTTTGAGACACACTTTAGATTCAAAGACCCAGATATTATAGATTGAAAGTAAAGAGACAAAAAATGATGAATCATGGGAAAGTAACAAAAAGACAGCTGCAGGGAATGCACTAACTCTATACAAGTAGAATCTATGCAAAAATTATTACTACGAATGAAGAAGAAATTTTATGATGATAAAGGGTCAATTCATCAGAAGGGCACAGCGTAGAGTGCTTGCTTAGCATGCACAAGACACTAGGTCAACGCCCCCCTCCGCCCCCCAGAACTAAATGTGTGTCTCACATCTGTAATTCCAGAACTCTGGAAGTGGAGATGGGAGGATCAGAAATTCAGTGTCATCCTCAGGTACATATGGAGTTCAAGGCCAGTGTAGGCCACATAAGACCATGTTTAAAAAAAATGAAAAGAGAAAAAAGGAGGAGGAAGAAGAGAAGGAGGAGGAGAAGGAAGAGAAGGAAGAAGGGGAGAAGGAGAAGGATGAAGAGAGAAGGAGGAAGAGTTAGAGGAGGAAGAAGGGGAAACAGAGGAGGAGGAGGAGGAGGAGGAGGAGGAGGAGGAGGCAGAAAAGTTGTCATCTACTTTCATTGGTACACAGAAATATCTAAGGATAAGATAAGGAAAAGCCAGACAAATACTCTAGAGCAGACATCTGTACAAAGCTCCACAGTCAACATTAAGTGCACATTCTTTTCATGTGCACATAGAACATTCCAGCATAAGCCAAATGTTAAGGGCACAAAGCAAGTCTGTACATGTAGAAGGACCAAAAACATGCAAAGTACGCTTGTGGACCACAATGAAATTAAGTTGGAAACCGGTAGAAGGTACAAGGAAGCAGACGTCATTCCCAAACAACCAAGAGAATCTTTATGTACTGTGTGGAAGCATCACCTGTCAATAAAAAGCCTATGGCCAATGAGCTGAGGCAGGATTAGAAGGCGGGACATCCGACAGAGAAAGACCGGATGGAGGTAGTCTACCTGACAGGCGTGTGCTGGCAATCCCCAGGGGCTGGGCGATGTTGAATGGCTGCCTTGGTGGGACATGAAGGGCTCTCTGATCCTTATGGCTGTACTGGATTTAGGTTTATTTTTCCCCTCTTGCTATTTCCTTCATAATGAAAACTTAGCTTATTGGGTTTACAAGGCCTTGTAATCATGAGAAGGGAATCATGGGAAGGGATTCCCCCAACTCTGAGGAAGATGGCTGCATGAAACTGAAGGACAGGTAACTAGCCATGTGGCATGGCTTAGACTAGTTTAAATGGGATGATTGAGTTATGAGCTGGTGGTAAGGAGCGAGAGTTATTGGCCTAGGCATTTATTCATATATAAAAAGTCTCAGAGTCATTATTTCAGGGGCATGGGTGGAAAATCCCAGAGTTATAAGGAAGGAAAAATTCAACAAGGTCAACTAGGAAATACTCTGAAGTCAATGACAATGAAACTACAACAGAGCAAACACAGGGTGTAGCTGATGGCATGTTTGAGGGATTCACGGCGATTAGCATCTTTATCAACCAAGAAGAGATTTACAATAAAACAAAACCAACAACAAAAACAGAACCCAATAAGCTAAGTTTTCATTATGAAGGAAATAGCAAGAGGGGAAAAATAAACCTAAATCCAGTACAGCCATAAGGATCAGAGAGCCCTTCATGTCCCACCAAGGCAGCCATTCAACATCGCCCAGCCCCTGGGGATTGCCAGCACAGGCCTGCCAGTCACCTGGTGGGGGAAGGGGGTGAGAGGGGAGGGGAGGGGGGAGAGGCTAACTGTTGGCTGGATTGCCTGCCAATCTCCTGCTACCCAGCTGCTTCCTCCCTAGCCTCTCTGCTCCAGGCTTGTCCCACTTCCCTTTGCAATGTGAACTTCTGCTAAAAGAAGTTCCCAGATTCTGCCTTGACATCAAAAGGAGGTGACTGACCTGTGTTGAGCATCCCCTGTGAGTTTGGATTATTCTAAGAATTTATATTTAGCTCATTCTCTGACCATCTCAAGGGGACACTCATGGTTTGCTCATGTTACAATTAGGAGTTTTAGATTTTAAGAAGTGTAGAACTTTCTATTCTAACCCAAAGGCCATTGCAATAAGTTCTCATTCAAACCTACACCTGCGGGACCCCTGCTGCTCAGCTATACTGGACAGGGTCAGAATGTTCTGGACAGAAAGTTCCTGTTTATCTCTTTCCCGAAGATTAAATCCATGTCACCTTTTGTTCTCCCATAAACTTGTTACAGCATAGCTTTCCAGCTGAACTCTCCTGACTTCTCTGGGTTCTCTTTGACTTATCTTGAGTAGAAGAGTCCTTTCCCATTGGTGGGCATGGTTTCCAGTGTAGGATCCTCTGTAAGCTTCCCAGTGTGCAGTCTCTGCAATCAGAGGGAGGAGGGCTTTGGGAAAACCATGATGTGCTTCTCAAATGGGACAGTCAGAAGCCAGAGAAAGAAGGGACGTTAGGACATCCCTGGTGATTTAACCCAAGAATTATTATTGGGAGTATGGATGTGTGTATATAATTGATATCCTAAAACACCATTTCAGAATAAAGGGGTTTATTAATCAGCGTGATGCTTTCGTACACACGCACACAGACACACACAGATACACACACACACACACACACACATACATACACACATACACAAACAATTATATGTGCAGCAGACACAGCGGAGACTCTCCTGAGACCACGGAATGTATGGCTTCTGTCCTAAGTCCCACCTTTCAAGCTAGGGTCTAACTGTCAGACTCACCTTTATTTTCTCAGTCTCCTTTGTACGTAGCTACTAATAACTATGTGACCTGGGCTCCTCCAATCAACTGCATTTATCAGAGGCTTCAGGTCAGAAGAGAAGAGCTGGAAGAAGTAGCTGTTATTTGTAAACAAAGCTGGAGCGTGGAAGAAGGCCATAGGGTCCCAGGGGCAGCAATGATAAAGAGGCCTGAGAGTTGGTAGGCCATGCCCCAGATCTGTAGGCTCATGACTGGGATAGAGGGATCACACCTACAAATGTGTTGATCTCATGGAAGAGCAGGTCCCTGGCCTCCTCTGGAATATGTTCTCCTTGCACTCAAACAGGGTGGGGGATCCTGATTCTTGCAGTAGGGAGATAATAAGGTACATGTGCATGTGGAGCATGCATGCACACGTGTGTTATGGAAGCACATTTTCTATGTGGTGGAAGGTGGTGCCTTTGGAAATGACAGAACTGAAAACACTCGTGTCCAGCATCCTGCCAAGGGGTTTGACAGGTGTTTGTGCAGCTTCCTGGAGATCCTTGAGCTGCTGCTACAGGCTGCAGGCATGGCTTCTGCAGGGCCCACTGACCCTCAGGACTCCCCTTCCACTGGGTTTCCCTGGTGGCATCCTCTTCCATCTTCTTTCTCCGCTTGCTCTTCTGGGAGCTTTTCCTGAGACAGGCCCTGGGGCAGGGTGCCACCCAGTTACCTGCATTCTCCCTTTGTCCAGTGGCCTCTGGCCCTGAGCAGAGCTAGTAGACTACTCCTGGTTTCAGTGACCCAGGGTCAACCTGGTTTGCCCCTTGCCACTAGCTTGAAAACAAATTCCCATGTAGAGCGGTATGTAGTTTTCCTAGTCAGCTACCTCAGCAACACGCCCGCCCGCTCCATCCTGGCCCTCCTTTAGCATGCACTGCCGTGCTTCCCTTTCAGTGTCACACTGTGGGATACTGTCTGCTTTACCGACTGGAGGATAAGTTCTTCATAGAGGGAAGAAAGCCTGATGCACCTTCTGTTTTCTTTCTTTGAGCTCAGCTGAGTGTTATCTGCATAGACATTTAAAACTACACGTTGCAGAAAAAGCCAAGCCAATAAATAGTGGAGGGGGCAGGGCCAAAGACGTTCATTCTGTGAGCTGGCTTAGCATTGGCTGCTCCCAGAGGCTTACAGCCATACTCAGGTCAGCCTCCGTGTGTGGTCATGCAGGAAAGGCTCATCTTCTTGTGATGTTGCAGAGGGTGGCCTTTAATCTGTCTCTTTCCATTTGTCCTGGGCCTGGATGCAGGTGTAGATCTTGGCCAAACCTTGTGAGAACATGCTCCCTCCAAGGCAGTGGGATCCAGAGTTGGTGAGCAGGGCTTCTGAGCCTGGCTGTGAGGTTCACACCCTCAATCTTCCACTTTCAGGTGTTACACTGTAGGTGAGTTAGTGTCCCTGTGCCTCAGGCTCCCCATATGTGAAATTGTGATACTAGTATCAACCTGGGGACAGGACTGTGGTGAGGACTGAATTAGCTATGATATATGAATTAAGACATACCAAAGTGCTCAGAAGAGTGGGGTTGTGAGGATGTGTATGGTGGCAAAGAAAGCAAATACACACACACACACACACACACACAGAGAGAGAGAGAGAGAGAGAGAGAGAGAGAGAGAGAGAGAGAGAGAGAGAGAGAGGTTGAAATATCCAATAGAAAGATCTTACTGTAATGCAAAGAGCTTGCTTAACTGTCCAGGGCAAGTGTAGACCTGCAGTGACCTCCATAAGTGGAAGGGGCAACAGATCGACTCAACTTCCTGACTTTAAGAGACCAGAATCTGGATGACTCCCACTAGGTGCCCAGCCCCTCCCAATGTGACCCAGTCAATACCACAGTCACCCCAAAGCAAGTGGGGTTTGCACCCCAGCTGATTCAGACATTGGATGCTTGTGAGTTTGAAGCCAGCAGAAAAGCCATGGTTTGTTCTTTGTTCGTTCTATCACCTCACAGCAGACACGGCTGGACCTTGATGAATCCCACCACTTCCTTCTGACCTGAGGCAAACTCATCCTTCCTAGATTCTCTGCAACTACAGGGAGACATGTGTCCACTGGGGTGGGGAACAGAAGATGTGGTAGAATTCAGAGAAGAGGTGAGCTCCCAACACCCGCTCCTCTCTTCGTGACTGAAGAGGAGGGTTCCTCTTGGTGGGCCTCTGTCAGTATGCAGCCCTGACTGTCTAAGGGGAGCAGAGACCCCCCCAAGTCAATCTACCATGAACATGCACATGAGCAAGAAGAACCTCTATTTACGAAGTCACACAGCAGGGAATGTAGTGTGACTTATTAAGGGGTGTGATTTATTAAGGACTCTCCTTTTGGAATTCTACAACAAGACAAGCTTCATGCTCTGGTCATGGTTCCAGCAAGATCTGTCATCCACATTAGTGGTTAACAACATGATTTCTGACTGTTTCCTTTCGACTGAACCAGGGCTTGCCTTCTCTCTGTTATCACTTTGCTCCCCTGAAAATCCCACAATCCCCACACCCGGTAATGTTATCTCCTGAAGACTGCACAAATCAAACCAGATCAAACCAGTCTCTGGCTTAAGTGTCATCAGTTCACCTTCCTCCAGGTTCCCAAGCAGAATCAAAGACAGACTCCATGTTGTGGCTTGATAATCCCCTCTTGGGCACATCCCCTACAGCACCACAGCTCTCTCCTCTGCACCTTTCTCTCTCTGCAGAGCCCCTCTGCCCTTTCCCCATTACTCGAGTTTCCACATAAATATCTCCAAGGGGTCTTCCCTTCCCGCCCCTCCATTTATCCATTGTGTCTGTTTATTAGTGTCTTTATACTCTGATTACATTCTGGAAGCATCTTTCTCATTCTATCCATTTCCTGGGTCTTCCCCACTAGAATATAAATGCTAACAAGGCACGGGTCTTCTCTGTCATACTTCTGGTCATAGCTCCAGAGTCTAGTATGGGGTCTGATGCTTGGTAGTTGCTCAAACAGATTCCTTGGCAAATGGATAAATTAGAGAAGCATTCATCAGCATCATGGCTGGTGAGCCCTTCTTTTAAAGCAGGATGCCTTGGAATTTGACCTCTGGTTGATCAGCTAATTTGTCAGTCATTCTTTTTGGCCCATAGTCTCTTCAGCAGAGTTCAACGCTCCCCATGAGACAAAAAAAGTGACCATGGCACTGGGCAGCAAAGAACCTATGATTGTAGCTATTGTCTCTGGAATGTGACATCTCTGAGATCTGGGGGTTAGCTTGTCCCTGCAGTGTCACGTGGGCTAACCTCACTAGTATAGAAACATCTGGAAGATTTCCCTCTCAGGGATCAGTTGATATCCAGTGTTTGGAATGAATAGGAAACTCAAGCCGGAGTCTGAGAATGAGAAACTTGTGAGGAAACTGAGTCAGAGCAGTGAGGGACACTGCCTAAGGCCCTTGGCTCACTAGTTCACTTGTATGGTCACTGTTAGAGACATTCCCCATTCTTCTTTTTATTCCATAATTCCTGGGAATCCTTACCCCAGGAGCACCAATGGAGAAGAGAACAATTCCCACTCAAGAAAGCAAACATGCCGATGTTTTCCTTCCCAGACTCCCTTGCAGCTAGGGCATGGGCATGCCTCAGTTTTGGTTTATTGAACAATTCTTGGAAACTCAAAGAAGTAAAAGGTGGCAAGGTCAAGTTCCCAGGAAGCAAAGCAGCACTGCCACCAAAGGAGCTAGGTAGGGTCTGTGCTCTGAGATGCTAAGACTCCAGCTATAGCAGCTTGCTCTCACGGGAGGCGACACTGGTGCACATCCCAAACAAGTCAACATGTGGCCTTGGTGTGTGGCCTCCAGCCTTGTCTTTTGGATAGGCTTATGCTTCCAGAAAGTTTTTGAGAACTCTCTGGGAAGTTAGAGTGACCCTTCTCTGTGAATTGGGCATGGCTGGCCATCCTAGCTTTGGACTAAGATGTCTCATGGCTGCTGTGTGTCTTTATTTGCTTGTGTAGAAGTAAAAGACAGAAGCCTTGGAGAACCCAACAGAGCACTTGTGATTCAGTGAATCTCAGGACACGAGTTGGGCACTAGGTGAGGTGCAGAGAATGTCTGGGCCTCTCGATGCAGGCCCTGGGCCACATCTCAAGGACTGTGAAGAATCTGCTTAAGGCTCAGAGGAAGAGGAACCACTGAAAGGGTGTGAACTGGCTGGGGACCACACTGGGCTGCATGTCTTCCTTCTTCTGAGTGCTTCTTCAGAGATGAGCCTGGCCTTATAGGACCTCGCTGGAGCAGGCGACACAAAATGCTGACTGCCACCCAAGTCCTCATGACATCTCAGGAGAGG
Organism: Apodemus sylvaticus; assembly: GCF_947179515.1. Taxonomy (NCBI): domain Eukaryota; kingdom Metazoa; phylum Chordata; class Mammalia; order Rodentia; family Muridae; genus Apodemus; species Apodemus sylvaticus. The sequence continues at coordinate 139,060,047 of NC_067474.1, forward strand.
CCAACTTCCTTTCCTCTGCACCTCCAGGACTGCCTGTGCCTCTGCAATCCTGGGGAACATTGCCAGCATTCAGTGTGTGGAGACTGATGGGCAGCTAGCAAAGCTCAGAGGACCTCAGAAGGATACTGGGACTGTCCCTGGGGGGCTGTCTTAGCTGTGTATGTCAGCCCCCTGAGTGGCTTGGAGAAATGTCTTCAGTCTCTAGCCATCAACATGTGGAGATACAGACAGCCCCAGAGACACAGAGAGAGGCAGAGACAAGCAGATCTCCAAGTGATCCCTGAGATTGCCCTTGAACTGCCATCTCCCCTCACATACAAAAACATGTACATGCTCAAGCGTGAGCATGAACATACAAAATCACATGCACACACTTGTTGGGGATGGGGAGAGGAAGGGAGAAACAGAGGCAGAGACAGAGACACAAAGGTACTCAGAAAGAATAAGGCACTCCCTAGAGAATGAGTGTGGGCTTCTTAAGAAAAGTCACCCTTGAGAGGCTGTGATGGCACACACCTTGGGAGGCAGAGGCAGGCAGACCTCTATGAATTCAGGGCTAGCCTGGTCTACATAGTGAGTTCCAAGATAGCCGGAGCTACATAGTGAGATCCTGCCTCAGAAGGAGGAGGAGGAACAAGAGGAGGAAGAAGAGGAGAAGGGTGAGGAAGAAGTGGAAGAAAAGAAGCCCCCTAACTAACCCCCAGCTGTCCTGTGATGACAAAATCGGCATGGAGAGATGGTAGTGGACAAGAGGTGGGTCTCTAGCCCATGAATAGCTTCTAGTACTGGAAAGAAGGCAGACATAAAGAGAATCCTCATCATGGTGGCATCAGATGTTCCAGGAGTAGGGAAAGGTACCACAAGTGTGTGTGTGTGTGTGTGTGTGTGTGTGTGTGTGTGTGTGTGTGTAGGTGGCAATCACCTGCACTCTGAATCAGAAAGCAGATGACAGAGAAAGACATGGTCAGAGGAACAACACTTCCTGGAAGTGAATCCAGGGCTACAGATGAGTCTGACAAAGCCAGAGATGGTGAGAGGAAAGGCTGACAGTCAGGCACTTGGCCTCAGCCCGCCAGCTCCTGCTGGTGGACTGAGGCAGCTCACATAGCAGGTGGGGAGCACTAATGGGAGCACAGAGGTGTACAGAGAGCAACCAGCACAATGGAGTTCAGGACTAAAAGAATTCAAGGTATGGGAGTGGTCCAAGGGGCATTGAGGGTTCCTTGGACTCTGTCAGAGGAAGACAGAAGATGTGGAATGATCCCCTAGGCTGTCTTCCGGGGAAGACCTGAAGGGTCCTTCTCTTTGAGGCAGTCACTGCTGGCCAAGGATTGGGGAGGGGAACTGAGCTCCATGACATGGGGGGGGGGGGCAGGAGGAGGGACAGCAATGGGAATCTCTATCTGGCGGGGCCGGTAGGAGTAACTTTGACACTGGAAGTGAATGACTTGAGGGATAAGGTATTTCTCAGTCTGAAACCTACTTTAAAAAAAAATCAATACTTTGCATTCAGCAGTGTTTGGTTAAAAACAAGAAAAATAGCTGCAGCCTGCGCCTTCGCTGCAGAAAAGAGTGAGCCCCATCAATTTTAGCAGGCAAAACGACGGTGTCTTGAGGCGGTTTTGTTCCTTCAGCTCCAAAAATATTAAGTCATTTAGCCCTACAAACGGAACGCTTGGTGAGTGGTAACGTCTTCATTTGAAACGTTCCTGCTTAGAGTCCTCGGAACAGTGGCTTTCTCCCGGACTTGGGGAGAGGGTGGGTGATTCAGGGGCTGGGACCCTTGTTGTCAGGGACCTACCACCTGCTTGCCCTGTGAGTCACCCCAACACCCTACTCCTCTGCTCTTTTTCCATTGGGAGGACTCCTGTCTATAAGAGTTTCAGGGGGCACCCACAGCAGTTAGTGTTATAATCCACAGATCTGGGTGTTGTCTCTCCTGGCCACAGTGGTCCCCTCAGCCCCGCTGTTCTTTAGACACAGACACGTTCAACCAGAAATATCTGAAGTGGGGCTCCTGTCAGTGTATTTTAAAGGCCTCAAGGGAGGGTCCAGCCTATACCGGGGGATAGAATAGCGATGTAGAAGCCTGTGGGAGATGAGACTGTGAGACAGAGATGTCCCAGAGCCAGCACAGGTGGCTTCTGTGGGGCAGTTCTACCAGGAACCAAACTTCCACAGAAGTAGCAGAGTTCTCAGAGTCCAGCCCTCCAGGTCCAGTCCCTGGATGTGTCTGCAGGGAGTCAACTCCACCTGAAGAAATTCAGAAACCTGATGCACACTACCTGGTCACTCAAAGGGAGTTGTTTATTTCTGACCAAAGCTTACACTCAGTATTCAGGGAATCATTTCTTGCATCTGGCTCCCTAGAAAAAAAGAAACCATTCTGTGTTTGCCTCTCCCCATCTTTATCTTTCTAATAAGTACTAGTTAAATCATATATATATGTGTATGTGTACATGTATGTATACATGTGTATTATGTATTGATTGTCATTGTACTATGTGATGAATCCAGGACCTTGCCTAGGCAGGTACTTTACAACTGAGCTACATCACGAGTCACTTTCTTTATTATTTACATGAGTACACTGTCGCTGTCCTCAGACACACCAGAAGAGTGCGTCAGATCCCATTACAGATGGTTGTGAGCTACCATGTAGTTGCTGGGATTTGAACTCAGGATAGAATAGCGATGTAGAAGCCTGTGGGAGATGAGACTGTGAGACAGAGAACCAAACTTTGAAGAGCAGTCAGTGCTCTTAACCCCTGAGCCATCTCTCCAGCCTGGAGTCACTTTCTAATTTACATTTTTACTTTGAGACAGGGTCTCACTAAATTGCCTAGACTGACCTTGAACTTAATCTGTACCTTAGGCTGCCCCCCCCCCCACACACACACACGTTTATTTATGTGCATCATATGCATGCAAGAACCTGCAGAGGCCTGAAGAGGATGGGATTCGATCTCACAGAATTGGAATTATAGGTGACTGTGGCTGTTGTTTGGCTGCTGGAAATCAAGCCTGGGATTCTTGAAAGAACTGCTCCTAGCTGAGGAGCTGTCTTGCCACCCCAGGGCCTTTCTACCCTTCTGCCTCTGCCTCCTGGGTGACCACAGGCCAGTGTCACCATGTCTGGCCCATACATGTGTTTTACAAGGTAATGATGAAGTGGTTTTTGTGGTGTATCAGAGCTGGGGGCATTTACTGTAACCACATAGCAACTCTAACCTCTTTCCAACTACGGATGAATTCTGCCAGTGTTTACTTTCTCACACTAAAATGTCAGGTCTTTGACAGGTTTCACTGTTTTCAGTCACATGGTGTGCTCATGTGTACAGTTATGTCTGGGGTAAGTACTCCCTGATTAGGCCTGACCCAGAGGAGGGACTCCTAGGGGGCCACGGAGATGACTGTCTCTGCTCTTTTCGGTCTTGCTTCTTCTCCCTATATTACACTCTGCAAGAGAGATGTCCAAAAAAGGCTTCAAGGAAGAGAGGTCCCAAGGTCAACGTTGAAAGACAAAGTTGGATCAAGTTAAATTCTAATAAATTCCTGCCCATTTGTGCATGCTTATAGTCCCAGCACTTGAAGAGCCGAAGCAGGGGAGTTTTGAGTTTGAGGATAGTCTGGGCTACATCGTAAGACCCAGCTTTCAGTTTGCTTACAGCGAGACCTATGTGATATCAGGTTGAGTCAGGTCATTCGAAGAGACAGGACCTTAGCTATGCTCCTTAGCATGAAAATCTCTGATGGTTCCTTGGCGTGGCATCTATACGCAGCCTGGGCCGTGGGTTTTTTTCCCTTAGGGTGTCCTTGGGAGCAGCTTTCTGGAGAAGAGGTCTGGGACAAGCTGAGCCACCTTATTCTGATTCCTCTCAGGCCCCAAGGTTTTAGATCTAAGAGTGACTCCAGATTCTGCAGTCGGGACTCCAGGCTCACTCTTCTGGGTCCTTGCCGACATGCTGTCTCCTCGAAGGCCTGGCCTCCTTTGACCCCAGAGGCTCCGGCAGCCTCTGCTGTGTCTCCCACCTTTAGTTCCTCCCACCCACCCAGCCCTCCACAGCAGCAGTTGGTCACCTACCTCTTCCAATGCAAAATTCATTTGCTGCTCCTGGTTCCTAGCCACTACACCCCCTTCTCAACTGCCCGCTGTGTCAGAGGTACCCAGGCCCTTTACAAACTCTGCCCACTGCCTTGACCCAAAAGAGAACTGACCTCTGTCTGCCTGGGGAACACCCAGGTTGAGCAGAGGCAGAGGGATGGTAGCAGGGGAGAAAAGAAGGAGAGGGCAGAGGTGCCCTCAAAACGAGTAATCAACAGGAGTCAGTGCTGCCTCTGGAGGAGGGACCGGTGCCCTGGGCCCATGCAATCTGTCTCCATGGTAACCAGACTGGAAAGCCTGCTTAGAGCTGAATGCCTGGCTGGGTTCTATGCATCTTCCTCCCGGTAGCTGAGCATCTGAGGGTCCTAGGTCCTCCCTGCTCCTCCCCACTCTCTTTGATTTCTTTCTGGGTTGAGTAATTACCAAGGAACTCAGCTGACAGCCTTCAATTTGAGGATGAGAAGATGCAGGCTTTTGTTGGCATGGCAACATACTTCCCAGTACACAGGAGGCTGAGGCAGGAGGATTGCTTTGAGTTCAAGGCCAATCTGAGTTACAGAGCAAGACCATGGGGGCAGGAAGAAAGGGAAGAGAAGGGGAAGGGGAGGGGAAAGGGGAGAAAGAGAGAGAAGGGCAGAGGGAGAGAGAGAGGAGGGAGACAGGGAGGGGGAGGAGAGGGGGGGAGGGAGAAGGAAGAGGAGGGGAGGAGGAGAGATGGAGAAGGCCAGGCTATGTGTAACCCCAGCACTGGGAGGCAGAAGCAGTAGAATTAGAAGTTCAAGGTCATTTTTGGCTATATACTAATCTTGAGATCAGCCTGGGAGATATGAGATCCTTTTTTTTTTTTTTTTTTAGAAGATTGGGAGAAGAAATATGGGGAGGAGGAGGGGAGTGGAGAAGGAAGAAGAAGAGGAGGAGGAGGCAGAGGAGGAGGCAGAAGGCTTCTGGTTTCCAAGCACTTCCAAGCAATGATAACGGAGCAGTTTGCTGCGCCCCACCATGCTCCGACCCCCTCTCATATATACATTATTTTATTCCCTCATCAATCATGGAATTATCAGGGCTGGAAGACCAGGGATGGGAGCCTTAGCGACTATCACTGCAGTGATTCCCAAAGTTGCTTTAGTAACAAGCTCTGTTCTCTAGAGCCATTTGCTGGAGAGGGTCCATGGACAAACCAGACACGGTTGGTTGGTACTATCCTGATGACACCCTTGTCTCTGCAGTCCCTTTGCTTTTAGGGGACACTAGGTCCTGCAGAAAACCACAGGAAAGCCACAGACTTAGCCATATTCTTCTTTTTAAAGGTTGTTGTTTGTTTGTTTGTTTGTTTGTGGGGTATGGGAGTTCACATGCATGTGCATGTCGAGGTCAGAGGAGAACCTGTGGGAACCGGTTCCCGCCTCTGCCACATGGGTCCGGGGAGTCTTTGGGTTGTCAGGCTTGGTAACAACTGTCTTTACTCACTGACTCATCTCTCCAACCCTGCATTTTACATGGAGGAGAAGTGAAGCTGGGAAAGCAGGTCTTGTTGAGGTCACACAGGAAGCCTGGGCTTCCTGGACTCAGCTCCTGACCCACTCTGTGCTTCATGCTGTTCCGCCCTGTCTGGGGATATGTGCTGATATGGATGGAGCTCGGGCAGGCTCCATCTTGATGCAGAGGCAGGAACCAGGCCTTCTGCTTACACTGTGGTCCAGTCATGTGCCAGATAAAGGGCTGTAGACTGAGCTGGTGGACAAGTGTTGGGGAAAAACGAGGCAGAGGCCACTGGTGTGGCTGGTTTCTCTCATGGGGCATCCTTTCAAGATCCATCTAATGTACCTGTAATTCCAGCGCTTGTGAGGCAAACGTTGGAAGAAAATGAGCTCAAGGCCAGCCTAGGCTACATAGCAAGACCCTGATTAAAAATACTTGTTTCCTAGTATAGCAGGCTTTCTGCTTGCAAGGACGGATGGTAGCTGGGCGATTTCCCAGAGCAAGGGTCCTGGCGGTACAATTGACTGATGGAAGTCTAGGTTGGTTGGAACTCAGTTCTCTGTACAGCAGGGTCTGTCACCTCTTACAGCTTTAATGAGAATGATCCCCACAGGTTCATATATTTGAATGCTTGGTCTCCAGTTGGTGGAACTGTTTGGAAGGATTAGGAGGTGTGGCCTTGTTGGAGAAGGTGTGTCACTGGGGGCAGGCACTGGGATTTCAAAAGCACAGTCCATTTCAGTTAGTTCTCTATTCCCAGGTAGTTCCCTGCCCCTCTCTGTTTTGCTTCTGGATCAGATATAACGTCTCAGCTACTTCCCTAGTGCTATGCCTGCCTGCCTGCTGCCATTATATTAATCATGAGTCTAATCCTCTGCAACCATGAGCTCCAAATTAAATGCTTCTGTTTGTCTTGGCCGTGGTGGGTTTCCCCCCCACAGCAATAGAAAAGTACCTATGATGGAAATTAGTACCAGGAACGGGGTATTGCTGTGCCAGGGCCGATCATGATGTCTTTGGGAGTTTGGACTAGGAAAGCAGTTGAATGTTTGAGAGTCATCTTAGTAGGAGCTAGAAGACAGTTCTGAGATCTGCGTGGCTTATGGAAGCTCAGCCTAGGAGATTTCAGGAAGGGAGAATAGTAACAACAGGGTTAGAGACCATTTTTTGTGATACTTTGTCCAGGAATGTGGCTACTTTTTGCCCCTTTTCCTAGAATTTGTGTAAGGCTAAATTGAAGACTTATAGACCAATATCATCAACAGAGGATATTGCAAGAGAATCTAATATTGGTGGTGTCACGGAGTTATTACTGAATACTCTCATGAAAATCTACAATGAGAAAAAGCAACCCAATAAACAGCACTCCGCCATGGCTTCTGTGTCAGCTCCTGCCTCCAGGTGGCTGCCATGTTCAAGTTCCTGCCTTGACTTCCCTTACTGATGGACTGTCACCTGGAAGTGTAAGATGAAAAAAATAATCCTTTCTTTCTTGGGTTGTCTTTGGTCGGGTGTTTCACCACAACAATAGAAACCCTAACTGAGATACCTCTTCTTTTTCAGAGATCTGGCCACAACAAGAGAACCAGTCTGGGAGCATCAGAGCAGGAGGCTGGCATGTCCTTCATCCCTTCAACAGTGTTCTTTGCTCGCTAGAAGAGCATGTGTGCCATTTAGGGACACTCTGGAAGCATTTTCCTTCCAGGGTGACACTATTCTTGTGGAACACATGAGGTCTCTCTCAACTTGAGGTTGGCTCTAGCAACAGGCTAAAAGGTGGCTGAAAGGGTTGTGTGTGGTGATAGGGAAGTGCCTAGTTGTGTGACTCTAGAAGATTGTGTGTGTGTCCCATGCAGTTAACACCAGCACTAGCAAAAGCATAGGCAAGGCACTGCCCTCAAGGGCCTCTCTAAGGAAGTCGCTGATCACAGCCTTGGTGACCCCATGATTTGTTTTCTAGTTCTCTACCAGTTCTTCACCACATGCCTCAGAGTCCATAGGCAATTCTCTGATTGTTCAGTTCCTGCCCTTGTCTGCCTCTAAACCACAGACTTTGCTCTTACTGGATGCCTGGGCCATACACCCTGCCTAGCAGGAAGTCAGAACGTATTTATTGGATGAATAAACGTCAGTACAGAGCCCCCTCAGAGCCCGTACTTTAGCATGAAGTTTCTGTGAAGCTGTGGGCTTTTTGTTTGTTTGTTTTTTGCTTGGTTTTGATTTTTGACACAGGATTGTGTATAGTTCAGGCTGGCGTCAAACTCACTGTGTAGTCAAGGATCACTTTGAACTCCTGATACCACCACCTCCATCCCCCAAATGAGTGCTGGAATTGGCAGGTACCTTCATGCCCTCTGTGCTGGGGATATGCACTGGCTGATTCTGTGTGTCAACTTGACACAGGCTAGAGCTATCACAGAGAAAGGAGCTTCAGTTGAGGAAGTGCCTTCATGAGATCCAGCTGTAAGGCATTTTCTCAATTAGTGATTGAGGAGGGAGGGCCCCTTGTGGGTGGTGCTATCCCTGGGATGGTGGTCTTGGGTTCTATAAGAGAGCAAGCTGAGCAAGCCAGGGGAAGCAAGCCAGTAAGAAACATCCCTCCATGGCCTCTGCATCAGCTCCTGCTTCCTGACCTGCTTGAGTTCCAGTCCTGACTTCCTTTGGTGAACAAGCAATGTGGAAAGTATAAGCTGAATAAACCCTTTCCTCCCCAACTTGTTTCTTGGTCATGATGTTTTGTGCAGAGGGAAGAGGGCTTATGCGACTTTCGGGGAGGGGGGGAATCCAGGAAAGGGGAAATTATTTGAAATGTAAATAAAGAATATATTGAATAAATAAAAAAAAGAAATCCTGACTAAGACAGGGTAGGACCCAGGGTTTTATGTGTGCCCGTGTGAAACAAGTTTTGAATTAAAGCATAGGAAGTGTTTGAGTGCTAGAGGTAGGGTAGGGTGGTACCCCAGGAAGAGCTGTGGGGAAGGGTGACTGGGGGTGAGGGGGTTGGGTTTTATTCAAAAAGAATAGCCAGGTTACCTGTGGGGTCTCTAGGGATATAGATTCCTGTGGGAAAATAGGGGGTGCCCATGCTGAGAAGACATGGTGACCTGTCCTCTTTTTTCAAATACCTTGGAACCAAGACCAGAGAGAGCTAGAGAGACTGAGGTCTCCATTGTAGTTCATGCCCACTGGCCCCCACAGTCTTGTATATGGTTATATGTAAAATTGTCATATGTAAGCCAACTGTAAGCACAAGGTCCCCGTAGCCAGGATGAGGCATCTTCCTGGCCCTGAAAGAGAGGCAGGAGGCAGAGCCCAGCTTCGGAAGCGTCTCTCCAGGTGGTTCCACAGGCTGAGGAGTCTCTCATCATGAGTCTGAAGAAAGGTTGCAGCAAGGTTGGGGGTTGGGAAGGGGAAGAGAAGTCCTCCTGGGGTGGCTTTGCAGTGACTTCCTAACCTCGGCAGCTCGAGAAAGCATCGAGACAGACACTTTGAGAGGAATCGTGGCACCTGGATATTGCACGATGTAATGGAACCAGCCAAGTGGTAAATGTAGCTTTTAAATAGGTTTTGTGTTCTCCATTAACTGCCCTGATGTTGATTAGCCCTGACAGCTAAGAAGGGGCAGTCAGCAACTTTCTCCAAGTTGTGAGGGCTCAGCTGGCCCATCCTTCTACTGACCAGCATTGCAGGGAGGCCCCTATGAGGTGGCGGAGAATGGATTGCCTCTATGGGTAAGCAGGGCAGGGAAGGACCCTGGCAGGCCTCTGGTAGGCCGACTCTCTTTCTATCCTTTACCCTGAGGCTTCTCTGAGATGGGGTTGAACATGGACATCTGCAGGGAGCTGGAGGGGTGAGGCTTCCTTTTGCTGTCTTGGTGTGGGAAAGGACCACATTTGTGAAGGAGATACTTGGTCTAGTGACCTACTGGGGAACAGAGCCATCCCCTGGAGCTTGGAAGCCATGAAGGGATTTGTTGGAATATTCTAGATGCATCTTTGAGCTCAGGTAGCTTGATCCTAAGAGACAAGATCAGGTGAAATCCCACAGACCATCCAGTTACTACAAAGGATTTTCCAAAACAAGGATTATGACAGACCTTGAAAGATTCCAAAAGTTTCGTAACTCTCACGTCATTGGCTTTGATGGAACAGCTGGGAAGATTTAAAGGGAGAGGCTGGGGCTGTAGCCCTCGGTGGGGTGCTTATCCAGCATACTCAAAACTCTAAGTTTGATCCCCAACACTGCCTCCCTGTAATCCCAGCACTCGGGATGTGGGGGCAGGAAGATCCGAAGCTCAAGGTCATCTTCGGTTGGTCATTGAGTTCGAGGCCAGTCAAGGATATTCTTGAACAGAGAGGAAGCAGAATGAACCTTCTGGCTTGTAGGGAGGGCAGAAGCTCAGAGAAAACTATCTAGGTGAAGGAATAGCTCTAGACTCTCTGCCTCTCGCTGTAGACCACAGAGGAAGCCATGGGGTGTCCCTCCACTTCCCGTTCTCCTGAGACAGCTCAGGATTCCAGCTGGATCCAGAGCACTCGAGAAAGGAGGCTCAGTCTTTCCGAAAACTTCCTTGTGTTGACCCGCCCTTGCTCAGCCAGGGCTGGGGGGAGTAGCGAAGGCCATAGAAATTTCTATGGAGTAGCTGCTCTCTTCTGCTTTCTCCCCTCAGCCTCTAAAGCCTCCTCCACCCTCTACCCCGGCATCATGCCTTTCCTCCCTTCCGCTGGGGAAACCCTTGTGTCAGCACCGCTGAGGAAGTTGCAGAGCAGATTTTAAACTCTGGTTCTTCTGACAGCAATGCTCCCTCTTCCATCACCACCTCTGCCTCATGCAGCCCCTGCATAAAAGCGCTCATCATGACAGAATCTATGAAATAAAAAAAGTGGAAATAACCTAAACGTTCAACAATTAGGGGGATGTTTAGTAAATCACGGTGCATTCATTTGTTAGAACATTACACAGACATTAAAAATGATCATTACGGAGACTGTATAGCGACTGGGGAAAGGTTTATGAGGAGACACTAAGTGGAACCACAATGCAGATGCTACAATTGCTTTGATTGCAACGAGAGGAAATATGTCAGTGTGTCAACAAGGGCCGTGAGATAACACACAGGAGTGAAGAATGGCTTGGCAGGGCGCGGCAGCTCTGTGCGGCTTTTTATTTTTTTCTCCTTTAAAACGATTTGCTTCTCTGTTTCTTCTCTCTCTCCCTCCCTTCCTCCCTCCCTGCCTCCCTGCCTCCCTCTCAGGATTAATGTAGACCATGCAGAATACAAGAATAGACAAGGTCAGAGGATGGGAAGTGTCCCTCACGGGAACCCGTAGACCACGATGCTTGTTCCAGCCTGGGAAGGAACCCCAAACTCACATCTGCAACTGCCTCAGAGTTGGATCCAGAGCTCCAGACCTGTTACTACCAATGGTGTGAGCCCAGGCCTGGCCCAGAAATAAGTATCCCAAAGTTTGCAAAAATGTAGAATTTGGAAGCTGTTAACATCATCTGATAGGCGAGAGCTGCCACTGAGGAAGTGCCTCCATCAGATCAGGCTGTAGGCAGGCTGGTAAAGCATTTTCTTAATTAGAGGTGGATGGGGGCGTGGCCAGCCCATTGTGGGTGGGGCCATCCCTGGGCTGCTGTCCTGGATTCTATAAGAAAGCATGAGCAAGCCATGGGGAACAAGTCAGTGAGCAGCATCTCTCCACAGCCTCTGCATCGGCTCCTGCCTCCAGCTCCCTGCCCTGCCTAAGTTCCTGTTCTGACGCCCTTTGATGATGATGTGGAAGTGTAAGTAGAATAAACCCTTTCCTCCCCAGTCACTTTGGTCACACCATTTCATCACAGCAATAGAAACTCTAAGATAGCAGGTAAAGGTGCTGGCTGTCTTGGTGACTTGAGTTCAATTTCTGGGTTCTACATGATAGAAGGAGGGAACCAAGCTCCCCCTCCTCGTCCTCTGCTCATACACACACACACACACACAGGCACATATGAGCCCTCCAACTGAAAAAAGTAAAGATGAATGCAATCATACATGGAAAATGAATAAACTCAACACAGTATACACATGCACATGGGTGTGTCTGTATGTTGTACATAGGCGTGTACACGGGTATGAGTGTGTGTGCTCACACAGGTATGAGTGTGTGGGGGTGTTTGTGTATGCTGTATATGGGTGTGTGCACAGGTATGAGTGTGCATGTGTATGCTGTATATAGGTGTGTACACAGGTATTAATGTGTGTGTGGACACAAATATGGAAGGCTGAGGTCATTGAATCTTCTTCTTCAGTCAGCATCCACTTATTCTTTTTAAATTATGGAACTTTTTTTTGCCCTAAACCAAAACCACACCATCAGGGCTGGAGAGATGGCTCTGTGGTTTAGAGCACTCACTGGCTGTTCTTGCAAAGGACCTAGGTCATGTCTCAGCACCCACATGGTGACTCACAATTGTAATTCCAGTCTCAGGGGATCTGGTGCCCTCTTTTGGTCCACAAAGGAACTAGGCACATGAAGGGTGCATATCCATCCATCCAGGCAAAACACTCATATACATATACATAAAAATAAATATTTTCAAAAAATCATATTTTCATGTATTTTGGGGGAGTGTAGTCCTGTATGCTCTGGTAGTTGAGTAGCGTTCAGAAGAATATTTGTGAGACCCCCTCAGCGAGGCCATCAGACTCAGCGGAAGTGCCTTTACTCACTGAACCATCTTACCAGCCCTTTATGTTATGTTTTGAGGCAGGGTCTCCACCTCAGCTTGGAGCCCATCAACTCTGCCAGGCTGGTTAGCCGCTGAGCTCCAGCCGCTGCTCCGGGCTGCAGCACTGGGGATATAGACCCAGGCAGTCTTTTACAGGGGCCTGGGGATCCAAACTCAGGCCCCCCTGCTTGCCTAGGCGCTTGCCCCAGTCCCCCTGTAATCCACTGTGTGGTTGAGGTCTGTGTTCTACACTAAAGCTTGGCTCAGTGCTTAGTGTGGGAATGGCACTGAACCAGGAGCCGCCCTCTGTGATCCTGGACCACCAGTCTGCACACGTGTGGCTGCTTCTCTGGTCAGACGATGGCTGGTGTTCTCCCTGCCTGATTCCACTCCTCCATCAAACTACATGTATATCTCCAGGTTCTTCATCAGTGGAAGATTTTTTTAAAAAGTAATGACACTGGGGTTTCTGGACTTGGGGAAGAGAGGGAATTAGAACAAGTTCTGTGCCCCGAGCAGAGAAGGTGGGTGGCACGCCAGCCCTGACTGAGTCATGATCCCAGTCAGCAGCAGCAAGGCCTGCCATATACTGGGCAGAGAAGGGGCGTGTGAAGCATCAGTGGCCTCGGTGAGCATGGGACCGGGACTGATGTTGATGTCACAGGAACCAGGACTGATGCTGATGTCACAGGAACCAGGACTGATGCTGTTGTCACAGGAACCAGGACTGATGCTGATGTCACGGGAACCAGGACTGATGCTGTTGTCACGGAAACCAGGACTGATGCTGATGTCACAGAAACCAGGACTGATGCTGATGTCATGGGAACCAGGACTGATGCTGATGTCATGGGAACCAGGACTGATGCTGATGTCATGGAAACCAGGTCTGGTGCTAATGTCACAGGAACCAGGACTGATGCTGATGTCACGGGAACCAGGACTGATGCTGATGTCATGGGAACCAGGACTGATGCTGATGTCACTTGCTGAAATGCTTTATAAAGTATAAACATGGCTACATTAGGTTTATAGTCTTTCCCCAAAATGACAGGAATCGGGAGGGTGTCTCCAACAGGAAGCTATCTGTGATGGCTCCATGTCTGACCCAACCTTACGCTTCCTCTATTTACCTATCTCTAAGTTTCTCTGTGCTCAGATAGTCTCCCGTCCTTCCCCCTCCCCCTCCCTTCCTCCCTCCCCTCTCCTCTCTTCCTCCCCCTCCCTCCCCTTTCTTAACCTCCCTCCCTCTTCTCCTTCATTCCTTCTTTCCCTTCAATCTGTTTTACCTTGTTGAAAAAAAAAAACTCCGTGATTTTCTTTAAAAATTAATCGGTTCTATGCTACAAAATACGTCTAAAATATTCAAGAAGGGGGAAAAGTTTCTCTTCAAAGTAGCTTGGGTAGAATTCTTTCTGTCAACATAATCGAGTTAATGAGCACCCCTTTAGAATGTAATGCAAAGGAACTTTCACAGTGGTGGGGAGCTTCAAAGATGGGTGAAGAGATAACTAAAGAGCTCCGTTCCCCTTGGCAACCAAGGTAAACTTCCATCCGGATTGGGTGAAACTCAAGGATGGGATGGAATACAGTGGCAGTTTGCAGCTCCAAGGAGAAAGATAATAAAGGAAGAGAGGTGATTTTATGGATAGGTTTTTGAATATAGCAGAGGCTCTCCAGGTGGCCTGTGAGGCTCACAGTAAGCAGAGCTGTAGTGGCTAAAGGCAGGAAGGTCCCCAATCTGTTGGACCCAAGGCAAGCAAACGCTGTTAGCAAAGCCCACCCAGGAGTCCCCAGAGCAGCCAGCAACAGAGGTGGGGCCACTGCTGCCCCTCAGCCCCCAAATCCAGAGCCCAAGGCTGGAGTACAGCCAGCTCAGACAGGCTGCTAGTGTGGGGACACAACTAAGGAATTCCTGACCCTCAGTCTGAGTCCTGAAGATGCTTTCTACCTGTTACCATTTCTTTCTTTTCCTTTTTCTTTTCTTTTTTTCCTTCCTTCCTTCCTTCCTTCCTTCCTTCCTTCCTTCCTTCCTTCCTTCCTTCCTTCCTTCCTTTCTTTCTTTCTTTCTTTTTGAGACAGGGTTTCTCTGTGTAGCCCTGGCTGTCCTGGAACTCACTCTGTAGACCAGGCTGGCCTCGAACTCAGAAATCTGCCTGCCTCTGCCTCCCAGAGAGCTGGGATTACAGGTGTGCGCCACCACCGCCCGGCTCCTGTTGTCATTTCTATCCCCGTTTCCTCCATCTGAAATGCCCTCATCTAGGCCCTTCCTCTGTCTCACCTGACCGACTGCAGCAGCTTCCACGAAGGCCAGAAGGGTCCTCCTTATGCTCCAGACAACCCTGCCATTCCTGTCAAATCCTCTTCAAAGGGACACAAGTTCACGAGTGCTGAGCACAGGCTCTTCACCATCCTCTTCCAGCCCTTGTCACTGGTGGGCAGCCTGTCCCCTCTCCCACGCCCTCCATCACCCTGCGCCCCATTCCAAACAGCCCACTGCCCACTGGCATCTCGTGGACAGCCGGCTTTCTTTCTAGGTTAAACTAGCAGATTCTGTTTTTCTCTTTGATCCTTTCCCAGATGCCCCGTGGCCTTCAGGCTTGGGGGACATCATTCCCTGCCCACTCTGACCTTTGTCACCTTGAGAGTCTCAGCTGGATGCCTTGCCATGAGTCCCCAGGCTCTCAGACACCAGCTCAGTTAGTTCCGGACACCTTGCTTTCCAGTCCTTGGATCTCCTGTTCTGTTTTTATCTTAGGTTCCTGAAAGGCCAGGGCTGTATCTTGGCTCTGATAGTGCCCAGGCTGGTGATACAGTGCCTGGCATATGATAGGCAGGCAGCAAATGTTTGTTGAATAAATAAATGAACAAGATTTCCAAGTAGAAATTAATTATAGACAAGGTTGAGAGTGAACAGGGAGTGCGTGGCTCCCCAGACACGGCGTTTGCTCAAGTCTTTCTTCAAATAAAATTTTCTCCTAATTTTAATATTCAGTCAGGGAGTTAATGTCACCAATATTCGTGAAATTGGATGCTTTCAAGATAAGAGACATAGCACACATGTACAAATAGCAAGGAGAAGAGAAACCGTGAATGGGGGAGAGAGAGAGAGAGAGAGAGAGAGAGAGAGAGAGAGAGAGAGAGATCTAGTTTGTTTTTCTGCTTTCCTGTTGCTGGAATAAACATTTTGGGGAAGAAAAGGATTTACTTGTTTCATATGCCCCGATCACAGCGTGTCACTGAGGGATGTTAGGACAGGAACTCGCAGGAGCAGAGGCAGAAACTGTGGAAGAAAATTACTTACTAGCTCGCTCTGTTTGGCTCTTTCTTATATAACCCAGGGTCACCTGCCCAAGAGTGGCCCCACAGTGGGCTGGGGCCTCCCATATGAATTAGTAACAAAACCTGCCCCTCAGACAGGGACACAGGTCAATCTGATGGGCAATCCCCTAATTGCAGCAATCCCTCAGATAACTGCACTGTGTCAAGTTGGCAGTATAAGCTAACTAGGAAAGGGAGGGAAGACTCTACTGAGCACAGTGCCAAGGAAAGTGGCAGGGTCTGGCTGCAGGTGGGAAATCCCTGCCCCTAGCTTCTGGTGCCCAGGTTGCTACTCACACACCAGGACTGGAGACCACCTCTCGGAAAATGTTCTGTGGCCCCAGCCCTGTCCAATGAGGTCGAAGAGCATCTTTTGTGCCACCTCAGTTCTTGACCTGTCTGGCTTCCCACTTCAGCTCTGGTCTTTCATTCTGGTTCCATGCTTCCTAAAAGGTCCCTTCTTTGTTTTCTGGAAGTCCTCTAGGCTGTAAGCTTACCGCGCTGTTCCCACTGATGGACATTGTGTGCGTGTTAGGGGGTGGGAGGGAGGATGAGATCTTTATCTCTTATCCTATTGGCTCCTTGCAATGGAGTTCTGAACCTTGCAATGATGAAGGAAGTTTGTGGACATAGTAAAGAGTGAGAGTGGAAGGTTGGTCCTGAATGAGTATCTGTCCGTGCCAACCTAACTTCCTGGCAGGTAGGTCTTTTCAGAAGGCATCCTTGAGGGCAGTGGGTAGTGCCTCTCTAGGCACCTACTGGATGACTCTGGGGAAATGTGTGAGAGCCAACAGGAGAATGTCAGAGAGAACACTGCCAGCGATTCAGCAAGGAAGCAAACATCAACCAACATCACTGGGACTTCTCCAGCTCAGCCCAGGAAGAGCCACTGCAAACTTCTGAGGGCATGGAGGCAGGAGCATGGCCAGGGTTGCAGCCAGCCAGAATAACACAAAAGGAGACACCACTCTCCACATGTGACCTGAGGGCTCAAATGTAATAGATGCAACCAAGAGCAAGAGATGAGTTGGTCCCAGGGTGGGGGCATCTAGGAGACCTGGGGCGGCCTCCAGAGGAGCCCAGACAAGCTTCAGGTCCCCTCAAGTCCGGTGATCCTAAGGCTAGCACCAAAGCGATGGCCATCCTCTCAAAGCTGGAGACTTATGCTTGGAGATGTCATGACTCTGGGCAGTTGGGAAGATGATGGGGTGGGGCCTCTGGAGATTTGTTCAGGAAGAATAAAGGGGTAGTGAGCCAAGTAATCCGAGGCCAGGAGAAAAGACTCCTGGGCACATGAGGAGCCTGGCTGGGCAGGAAGGAAGACAGGCAGTCAAAGCATGGCTGAAGCTTCGTGCCCTCTCTTACTGACTGCTTCATTGATTGATTGACTGATTGCCCGACTGGTTGATTGAGGACCAGTGTCTTGCAGCATATCCCAGGCTAGCATGGAACTTCCCATTTCCCCACCCCAACTTTCCAAATGTCAGCACCATTCCAGATGCTCTAAAATGGTGGTTCTCAACCTTGCTAATCCTGTGACCCTTTACTTCAATTCTTCATGTCGTGGTGGCCTCCAAGCATAAAATTATTTTGTTGCTGCTTCATAACTATAATTTTGCTACTTTTGTGACCCATAATGTAAATATCCATGTTTTCCAGTGGTCTTAGGCGACCCGTGTGGAAGAATCGTCTGACTAAAGAACCTTTGCTTTAGTGACTATAGGTTGCTATTTGGACAGAAGGTGTGTTTCATCTCTGGCTCTGCCCTCCCAAGGAAGGAGACTCTGCATGCCGTGCAGCCCAACATCTCACAACTTGGTAGGACATTCTGGACTGTCATCCGAAAACAGGGGCCCTGGATCCAGGGGTCCGTGAAGGCAGCGGGATCTCTCTGCGTCCTTTGAACTGCTGACAACATCTCTTAGAACATAACAGACGCATTTACCTGTGATCAGGCTGCGCGAGGCTGATGACTCTGTGGCAGGTTCCTTTGCTCTGGGCTGGCACCGCTGCCACTCGGTGCAACAATGCGCCTCCTCTCATGCTGATCGGGAGCGCCGATTGCCAGCTATCGACGTCTTTGATGAATAAAAAATGGGAAGCCAAATTAATTATTTCTTATGAAATGCAGATTGTTTGGTAGACAAATATCTTTCAGATCTTGGGGCCCATTCGGGAAGATCATAACATTAACCCTTGATAATTAAGGGGGTTGAGGCAGACAGAGTTAGGAGAGGTCTCAAGAGTCTAATTCCATACTGTGTGACTGTCAGACTTATCTTGCTATCTCTGCTCCTGGATGTCTTTGTGTCTTTCTCTGGTCCCGTCTGGCCTCTGGCCTCCCTTTCCCTATGGTCTCCCCTCCTTGCTCTGGGTCTCCTTTCCCATCCTGCTTCTGTTTCTTGAGCTCCCTGACATCAGCATCTCTCCGGTGGTCTTGGTGTGTCCTGGCTTCCCTTGTGTCATGTCCTTTATTTGATGTTCTCTCTCTTTCTCCCCCATCTCCCATCCCGCTCCCTGGGTTACTGATGGTTCTTGGATACCATCAGTAATACCATAAGCTTCTCCCAGGTCATTGGTGATAGAGATTTTGTTTTATTACTTTGCCTCGTTGTATGGCTGCATTGCTACCAAGATTGCCATGTCGGAAGACTTCTCGCCTCTACTGCCCTTTGCTCTATCGGACAGGAAACTTTAGGAGTTAAGAGGCTGTCTGCTCACTCCCAAGTCCTCGGTGTCTGCTCAGCTGACTGGCCTATCCCTAGGGTCTCTTCTCTGCTGTTCTTTCCACTGTCCAGGTTTCCACACCTCTGTGTCTCTCGTGGCTACTCACTGTCTCTTCCCGGATCCCAGTCTGTCCACAGCCTCTTTTTCCCTGTCACATCTTCCTTGTGTGCTCTGTATTTTCCAAGCCTACCACCCCATAGTCTCCATCTTTCTTCTCTTTCTGCAATATGAGCTGGGGCTGGAGGTCAGTGCAGAGGCCAGGCTACCCCAGACTTTGCCCAATGTACTGTTGTGTTGAATCTTCCTTTATGCCTTTTCAATGCGAACTACAAAGCTTTGCTTTCTTGGAAGTGAACAATATTGCCTCCTGGGTAGGAGAAACCATCCCTGAGTTGTTTGGACCCTTTCCCTTTCCCAGCCAATGATTAAGGGCAGTAAGAAACTACCCAGGACAGCAGCTGCTACTGACCCGCTCCTAGCTATGTTGAAGGGCGGAGCCTACTTTCTTGCCCTGCTTGTGGTTGAATTGGAGAGTAACGAAGCTACCCCTGGATAGAGTCTGTCTCTTCTGACTCCTTTCTTCACTTAAGCCAAATAGACTGCAGGTGTCCAAGCTCTGGGAAGGGCTTAGCCCTGGAGGGCAGTACCTGTGGGATTTGAGCATCTATACAATCAAATCAGAGATTGAAGTCTGGAGTCACATAGGCAGTATTCAAAGGCCAATTTAGCTACTGACCTTAAGCCTCTGCTGTGGTGAGAATTCTGGAATTTCGGTTTCTTTAAATAACACAGAAATATTATAAGAATATGTTTTCATTTTAATCCCAGGTGTGGGATTATAGGGCTGCTTTCGACTGTCCTCAGCAGCTGTGATGTGTCTCGTGCTCTGGCAGAGGTGTGACTTTGCCAGCTGCAGATAGTTTCTGCGATTGCATGACATTTAGAATTCTGGGAACTTTTCAGAGGGCATATAAATGCTAGAGACCCCAAGAGGCAGAGTTGGTGATTGGTTGTTGGTTGTTCAGGGAGGGAGGGAAGAAGGGAGGGAATGAGGGAGGGAAGGAGGGAGGGAGGGAGGGAAGGAAGGAGGGCTTGGTTGTGGTTTGTTAGAAGTGGTACTCAAAGAAGAAACTAGAAGGAAGACATTATATTTGGAGATCTCTCTCTCCCCTCTCCTTTTTTTGGAGATCCTTTCTCTCCTATCTAGTAATGTGGGTGAAGCCATGAGGATAAAGGTGGGAAGAAGAACCCACCAAGTAGCGAAACCAGCTACAGTCTGTCTTCACATCTACAAGAAGGGAGCATAGGGTGGACTGTGATCACCCACGAAAGGCATGCTGTGTCACCATCAAAACTCAGCAAGCAGCAGCCTGAGCCATGGGAGGCAGGGGACGGCACGGGAGTGCTTCTGCACAGGAAGGGGTGCGGGTGCCCACTAATGGTCACTTTGAGCCTCTTGATTGAAAACCATCCAAAGGAAAGCGTTCTAAAGGGCCATGACTTTACCTTGCCATTGGCGCCATTTCCTGCCTCAGGCATGACTCTGCAAGCCTTCCGACAGATGGTATTCTTCTAGAACTCTAGGGACAGACACGCCCAGCCTCTCTCTTTCCCCATCTTTAGCTCCCCTTCCTTCCTAGGCAAGATATGTTTCCTGGCATATCATCCCAAAGCAGCTTTCGCACATGCCTGTTGCCTTTAGTAAGGGCTTCATGACCCCAAAGAAGAGCTCTCTGCTGCTGGCCTCTCAGGTGACCCTTCTGCATGTGCCCTCTGGACAGCTCAGTCAAGATTCCCCCCCACCCCCACCCCTTCAACAAAGTACAGGACGGGGAAGACGCCAGAGAATCTGCGTCTCAGAGCCAAGTACTCACTTGAAAATATCTCCAAGGCCTTTCCCAATTTCCTGGAAATTGATGAGTGTTTCCAGGACTCAGATTTTGTGACTAGGCAAGGCCTGGCCCCTGCCTGGCCCTGTTAGGCCTGCCAACTCCTCGCTACTGCCTGCAGGAAGCCAGCCCACCTACGGGAGGCTCTTCTCCCTATCCTGGGGGGGGGGGCAGGGTCCCTCTCTTGCCTCCTTGCTGTGGTCTTAGCAATCTTGGCACCTGCAGATGCT
This sequence comes from Apodemus sylvaticus, assembly GCF_947179515.1. Lineage (NCBI taxonomy): Eukaryota > Metazoa > Chordata > Mammalia > Rodentia > Muridae > Apodemus > Apodemus sylvaticus. The sequence goes on from NC_067474.1 coordinate 139,080,512, forward strand.
AGTGGAGCTGGAGGGAGGTGTGACTTGTTTCTCCGCCTGCCCACATGACTCACCGCCTGCCTTCAAGTTTCTTTCCCCATCCTTACATAATCCTGACTCCAGGATTAAAAATACTCTGCCGAGTACCCATCCATCTGTCACAGTCCCTCTCTAAATATATATATGTAGTTATACATACATGATTTTATTTTTAAGACGCTTTAGAAGGAGTACTTCTATCACTCGTGCCGTTGAGAGCAGGCTTCCGAGTCAGTGCTGGCTTCCTGCAGAACAGCAGCCCTGGGGGAGTGAGACTTCCCGTACCTCGAGGATTGCAGTCTGGTTTGAGTAGGTTTGCCTTAGTCAGGGGATGAGTCCTGGGCACCACCCAGATCCATCTCAGAACAGCCAGAGCTGGCCTTCCATGAGAAGCCCAGCCACCAGGCTGAATCTAAGGCCTGAACCCAGCCCCCGCCCCACTGTGGACCCAGATTTCTTGTACAGCTCATGAGCCCCTACCACCTGGTCTCTTTGTGTCCTCCCTGGACTGAAGGAAGAGAAATGGGGCTTATTCTTGGCCTAGCCATCACATTCAGCCAAGTGTCCTTGAGACCTGGAGGGATCAAACCTCCTCACTCACATTCTGCTTGTGTACAGTGGGGAGTTGGAGTGACTGGATGAAGGTGTGTGCAGCGAGGGAGGGAGACCAGGTACATGACCGCTGCCCCAGCTAGCCTCTAGTGTACCCATCTGTACAATGGGCATGACCTTTAGACCATGGGAGCCGGCAGAGTGCCCAGGGAGTGAAATGACCCGAGGGAGCATAGGGAGCGAGGGCAGACTGGATAAAAGCCTAGAATACCGCTGAGAGAAAGGTGATGGTGTAGGCTGTCTCCAGGTGAGCCTGCCTCCTGAGTGATGCTGTCTCTGTGAGACTCCACAGCCAGCCGTGAATCTCCCACCCACCGGGCACACGTTATAGAAGCAGTCTGTCCAGAGCTCAGGCTGAGGGTGCAGGCTCCATGACTCCAGCACCACAAACACACACACACACACACACACACACACACACACACACACACACACACACACACACACCGGATGGAAGAAAAGGGGAGTAAAGGTCTGTAGGGCATAGGCTGAACCTTCTGCCCTAGTCACGGCATCTGGCTTGAATTTTTTCCAGCTACCCTCAAGGCCAGAATCCTGTACCCTTTCCCCAGCCTATATGCAGCTGGACAGAGACCTGGGTGAACAAGTCACACATACCCAGCACCTCCCAAATTCACCAAATTCACCCAGCACCTCCTGAATTGTTAGCGGCTGCTCCTCAGGCTCCTGGGCCCATACCTGCTTTTCTGACGCAGGCAGCTGTTTTCTCTCAGCGCTCTTTTGCGGGTGCTCACCAGAGCCCTTGTTCCAGTGCCAGGCACAGCCCCTGCCCTCCTCCCCCGCACTCTCTGCTCGCTCCAGTGGAATCCTGCGCTGCTAATTGTACTTCTTGGCAAGCTGGCCTTCCTGTGCTTCTTCTTGTTGTTGTTTTTGAGGCAGAGTCTCTCTATGCAGCCCAGGATGCCCTCCAACTCACACACCTCCTACCTCCACCCATCTGGCCTCTGCTTCCTTTTCTACTGAAAGACACTGGGCTGTGGGTGTCCCTCCCCTACTCCAGAGATGAGAGAGAAATCTTTCTCTATTATCCCTGGCCGGGCATGCATAACCTCGGCATGGACAACAAGGTAAAGACCAGGTGAAGCGACCATCTGCAGATGATTGCAGATGGGGCATCTTGGAGCTGACGTTGTCTGGCTTTGGGGGCTTGAGAACTTGGTGGCAGTTTCCTGTCTGCCACCATGCTGGCCTCCCATGCCTGGAGCATCCACTCTTGGACTGCAACCTGAGAAGCCAACAGGAGCCACGGCAGCTCCATGATCTGAAGAAAAGGGTGACTGAGCTGTGTGTCTCTTTCTTTCAGTCCCGTGGCCCTCAGAGGAGGAGGATAATTACCAGTGCAGGATTCCACTCGAGTGAGCCGGGAAGGAGGGGGAGGTAGGCAGGGGCTGTGCCTAGCATGTGTCAAACTGAGTTCTGAGCATAGAGACACTTGCTGGGCTGTTGCACGGCCCGAGAAGATGCTACCTGCCCACACAGGGCTCCATGGGAAGATCTAGAAGGAAAAAGTAGAAGGGAGGGGAAAGCTTTTTTGATGCCCCATCCGCATCATCCGCAGACTGTTATATAATCAATAAAATGTCAGTACCCGGGACTGGGAACGGCCTCGAGCCCCATGGAAGGGCCAGCCTCGGTGCTGGGGACTGTGCTGTGATTGTTTCTGCTGGACGGGGTGAGACGGCTTTCAGGAAACTTGGCATGGAGGTGTGGAAGGCGGCCAACTTTTGCTTCCGCAGCAGGGCCACCGCTGCTTTTGCTTAGTAGCCCTCCTTCCCCTTCTCTGCCTCTGCCACCAGATCATGGAGTCCTAAAAGGCCTGTTTTGAGTTCAACCTTGCTTATGCCCTTTGTTCCGGGGTGGGACTCTCAGAGTGAGATTGTCTAACGTGTTCGCAGATGCACGCTCATAAGCCCACTGCTCAAACGCGCAGGTGCACGCGTATACCATATTCCGTTGCAGAAACAGCAGCACCGGAGGCCACCTGTCCCCGGCTCAACTTCTGAAATTCACAGCTTCTCTGCACGCCCCTCTCCCTGTTGGAGATGAAAGGACTTGGCAGCAGTGTCTCTTTGTCTCTGACTTTTCCTCCCCCAGCCTCTGGCTGGCTCAGCACTCCCTGTCGCTTGCAGCATCTGCACCTAGACACAGGAGGTACGCAGGGCAGACCTATACTTCCTCTCTCCTTCAGATGCAAGACTTAGGTAGGGGTGGATCGGTGGGAAGCTGCAGGGCATGGGTGGTCCAGCCCAGAACCTTGACAAACAGCCTTGGTTCAAATGATGTCTAATGATTGTCTAATGGACTCCCAGCTGTGCAACCACAAACTCAATGCTCAAATACTCAGGGGCATGTGCATACAATATCCCATTGCATGCACAGCTACACTGTTGCACAAGAGGCTGCCTGGCTCTGGCTGAACACAGCAAGAGCCTGGGTGGTAAGACTAACTATCACTTCCAGGCAGCCACCCTGAACTGCATCTGAACGTGCACGTGGGCATGCTTTCCCAGTTTCTCATGTGAGCAAGGATGTCCCCAAGAATTCTTGGAACCTAATCAACCATGCTATGCTGGGGCCACAGCTCGGTGGAAGAAGAGTGCTTCCCTGGCGTGCTCAAGGACATGGGTTCCATTCCTAGGATCTCAAAAGAGACAAAAGATGGCACAGCAGCCCGTCTGTGACATGGTTTGGCTGTGGGATGTAGCCCGGACACTCATGTGGTTGAATTCTTGTTCAAGACGGCGAGACTGTCTTGGGAGGTTGTAAAACCTTCTGCATACGGGGCTTAGCTGATAGATGTTGGATCACACAAGTAGACTTTAGGGTCAGAGGCTGGGGTTCAGGGTCAGAGGTTAAAGTTCAGGGTCAAAGGTTAGACCTTCAGGGTCAAAGACTAGGCCTCCATGCCAGAGGCTACCTCACTCCTCAGATTCTCTGTTTACTGCCCATTGACTGATGTGCCATGTTACCTCTGGTTCCTACCACCACCAACAGAGCTCAGTCTCGCCTCCATACCTTCTGACTCTGTTCCCTCTGACCCAGGGGTCCAAACAACCTTCTCCTCTTTCAGTTGCTTCTGTCAGAAACTCTGTCCCTGACAGCAGTACGTTCCTTGTCTTCTTTATTTACAGATTCTGAGGTTGACCATGAGCAAGATACCCAGCGCAGCATGACATGTCAGTGGCAATGGGGATGCCACAGAGACTCAGTGACAAGATGGCCTAGGTAGGCTCATATAATTCTTCCATCATCTCTTTGTAAGGAAAAAATGTGCTTCTCAGCATCACATGGCTACTAAGGCCAGTGCTGACTTGGAGGTTGGTTCCTGCATCATATGATACGCTTCCCATTTATGATGGCTCTGTGCCCCAGGGCAGAAGCTGGGAATAGAGGCAGGAGGTAGTTTTGAGGGAAGACAGCCATGGCTTCGAGTTTGACACTGACTCACTCATGTCCAAGGCACGACAGTACAGGCAGGTGGAGAGCTAGGAATGGCAGGTGATACCTTTGTTCCCAGCTGGCTGGTCAATGACAAAGAAGAAGGCAGGTTTTGGCCACATGGCGGGGGAACTATAGGCCCTGGTCCAGGGGATGGGTGGTAAGAGGGAACAAAAAACTTGGCTTTGGAATGGTGAAGGCTCCTGGGGCAACAGTGGGCTGCTCTAACGTCAGGTCAACATGGAAAGGTATATGGATCATCCACAGGAGCCCAAGGCGGGGCACAGCTCACTCTATTCTTCCTGATCAGAGGCGAGAGCTTACGTGGGCTGAGCCTACGTGGACAGTGTCAAAATTAAGGTCACCTCACGTGAGAGGCAAAGGAAGAACTCCATGGATGGGCACCTGGGTGGGGGATAAACCTGCTCAGTACACCACATACCACAGAGAGGTAAGACGTCTCTAGTTGTTCCATAACTCCAGCGGGTTGGAACTGCAGCAGAAAGGATGGAGAGGCGCGGGGCAGCCTGGGGTTAGACAGGAAGAGTGCTGGTCTGGAGAGAGCAGGAGCAAGGGGTGACCATCAGAGGTAGAGGGAAAACAAAGAGGTGTCTGGGTTGGACCCCAGGATGAGGGTGTAGTTCCCTGACGTGAGACAGCGAAGCCAGAGCGAAGGTGGGAAGTAGCGTCGTGTGTTCATTGAGTACAGTGTAATTTTAAGATAGGGTCTCATCAGCCCAGGCTGGTTTTGCAACCCTTTATATGGCTTGAAACTTGTGATATGTCCTGCCGCAGTTTCCCAAGAACTGTCACCACCACACACCTGGCACTACTAAATGGATGAAGTGGGTTGCTTAGGGTGGGGATTGGACAGAGATGTGGCTTCTTGAAGCCTGTCCCCACCTCTCCCCTACCCCCTTGCCACCCCCACCACGTGCACACTAGTCTTTTCTGTCCATCAGGACTCAGCAGAAGCCCCTCACACCCAGTGCCTCCCCGAGCTCCTACAGTCGCAGACTTCCCTCCTCCCCTCCGGGCCCATACAGGGTGCTGCCCTCTGCCTCCTTTCCCTTTCTTCCTTTCCTGGTCACCTCTTCACATTCCTTCTATCTCAGCCTTAAAGCAGAGTCACCTCACCAAGGAATCCCCATTCACCTGAAGGCCAGGGGGGGTCTTCTGGGAAGATCTGACACATCTTCCTCCTTGTCCTCAGCACTCAACTTAGGTCCAGAACCATACTGGTGTCACTGGCTTGTCTCACAGACCCTCTGCTGGGGACAGCTATAATCCTAGGTGTCCAGAAGGCCAACAAGGTACCTTGCACATAGTAGGTCTTCAACCAGCATTTGTCAAATGCATGTTATGCATCCCATTTTAAGGTGTCTGGTATTGAATCCCAGCACTTGGGAGGCAGAGGGAGGGGGATTTCTGAGTTCGAGGCCAGCCTGGTCTACAAAGTGAGTTCCAGGACAGCCAGGGCTACACAGAGAAACCCTGTCTCAAAAAAAAAAAAATTGTCCGGTATCACAATGCTGGTATAGCAACAGCTGATATCCATTGTCAGTCAACTGGTCCTAAAGAAGTAGAGACATAGATGGCACTTGAGGTGTGACTGTCTTTGGAGACATCTTCAGCCACTCCACAGGCAGGAGTTCTTCCCAAACGCCATGCCTGTCTTCAGCTGCTCACTAGTCTGTCTGGGTCGGAAGCAGCTTTAAAGTATTCCTACCCTAGCGATCCTCTCTGTTGGCCACACCCAGCCTGGAGGATGCCCAGGGCAGGAGCAGGGATCCCAGGCAGTTAAGTCACGCACAAGAGATCTCTGGACACTTCACTGGGCTGCCTGGGTCTCTCACCTGGAGGGTGTGGGCTCAGCCATTAGGTCCCAGCTGGGGACCAGGTAGAGACAGCAGCGGAGAGACAAGCAGAGTCTGAACAGAAATGCTAAGGCGCAGGTTGAGAGCACTTGGATTTACGTACTTTTCAATTCCTGATTTTGAGATGATATGTTCTGTCAGCACTGGGAAAGACCCCCCAGGAAGAACTATAACCCAGAGCAGGAAAGCTGTATGAAGAGGGAGATCTGGCATCAGGCACCCATAGGCTTTGCTGGTGATCTCTGCCCGCACCATCTTCTGGGCTTGCTCTGGTCTACCTGGCCTCAGTACAGCACATTCTCCCATTCTGCAGATGGCCAGAGAGGCTGGGCAGGATTTCCCACGTCTGACTATCTTTGCATCCTTGGCTGTCTTTGATGCCCTTCCAGTCATCTATAGCCCTTATCTCCACCCCTGCTCTGTGAACTAGCTTGGGTCAGCACTCAGCCAGCACCCTGCAAACAGCACCAACCACCTTCCTCAAGACCACAGCGTTGATCCAGTGCCACCTGGTTCAGGGGTCTTCCCTTCTCCAGCTTCCTGATCAGAAGGACCCCCACTCCCAGCGGCACGCCCCATCGGTCTTGTCTTTTCCTTACCCTCTGGGGTATCAGCTACAGATCCACATGAACTTCTCATCAGTTCTTCTGGGACCTCCTGCCCCAAAGCCTCTTCGGTGGGAGAAGGAATATAGCAGAGCTTCTAGGCGCATGGATACTGAGGACAGACTACCAAGGGCAGATTCTAGGCTTGCTTTTTTTACTGTGCGACCTTGGGGATGCTCTTTCCCTTCCTGGTCTTCACCTGTCAGATGGTAAACTCTACAGATGAGATGCTCCTCTCTGGGGACTGTGCCAGCGCTGAAATGAGGAACTGAGTTGTCAGTAGGGAAGGAAGGTCCAGGAATGTGCCTCTGCTGTGAACTTATTAGTCTCCCCTTTTCTGGTTTGGCATCCCCAGCTGCCACCCTAATACAGCAGCATGAAATTCTCTCAACATCCCAGTACATCTTTTTCAGCCTGGTCATTTTGTGGAGTCACGGGATGGTACTTTTGCTCTCTTCGAGGAGGGCTTCTCTATCTTTCTGAGAATGCCTTAAAGCCCTAGCAGAGTGGTGCACACTTAGGGCAGGGACTCTTTCGCTCTTTCTGCCCTGGTAAGTTCTAGCAGGTGCCTGTGTCCCCTCAGCCCTAGCAAACCCCACTGAGAGGCTCACTCTGCAGTGGAAACTGAGCCAGACTCTTGTGGGTATGGGCTCTTGTGCGTGTGTGTATGTGTGTGTGTGTGTGTGTGTGTGCCACAGTCAACTTCAAGCACCGTCCCTCCTTGTTTCAAACTTGAATACTGTTGTGTAAATGCATCGCATGGTATGTGAATGTGGGCATGCCACAGTGCGTGTGTAAAGGTGAATAAAGGTTGGGGTGCAGCCTTAGAAGTTGATTCTCCACTGGCATGTGGGCTCCAGGGATTTGAACTCCTGTTGTGAGGTTTCCACAGCAAACACTTATCCACTGAGCCTTGTTGCTGGCCCTACCTCATTGTCTTGAGACAGAGTTTTCACTTGCTTGGGGCTTGATGGTTAAAGAGTGCGTGGATCTGTCTGGTTCTGCTTCCCCGTCACTGGGAATATGGAGCATGTGCCAGCACACCAAGCCTTTTTCTGTGGGCTCTGAGACTCGAACTCTGGTCCTCAAGTCTGTGAGTCGATCACATTAGCAGTTGATCTATCTCTCCCTGTAGCAGGAACAGCAGGGCACCTTTATTTAAATGCTGGGGGCCTTGCAACTGCAGAAGCATCTCCTGCAGGAGGACTTAATTGAGAACTACCTGTGACACCAGCATTCCTGCAGGAGGACCTAATTGAGGACTGCCTGAGAGACCAAGGATTGCTAGTGCAAGCGATGCCAGCCAATCAGGAACTGCTGTTCAGGACAGATGCTTTCTCGGGCCCAATGGGGGCGTGGGTGGTGGGTATTAAAGGAGCTCGCAGCAGTGCTCAGATGAGCTTGCTGCAGAGTTTCTCACCTCCTCCCCCAGTTTGTGTTCCTGACTCAGGACCACCTCCCCTCCAACCCCCAAGGGCAGGTAGGGTCCGGTGGAGAGCTGCCCAGGGCACAGGCAACATTCCCCCCTAGTCTCTTGCAGACACCACCCTAAATCCAGAACTCTTTCTCAGCATGCGTTTCTCTGGCTCTGCTGAAGCCCAGGTCTGGCTGCTGGCCACCTTCCCTAGGGAACAGCATCGCTTTGCTGTGACCACAGAGACTTTCTGAGCCATTTCCTTCTGGACAGCTTCCAGTGTGGTACCATGACCCCAAGGGAGGAGCAATGCTTGCCAGGCCTTCTAGCCATGCTTTACAGCCCCCTCCTCCAGCACACACCGTCTGGACTCTAGATGGAAGACAGTGACGTAGAGCTTCCTATAGAAGGGGCTTGCCGTCCTAGAATACCGACAAGCGCAGCTGGGGTTCCTGGGCAGGAGTGGCAAGACCAGGGCAGCTGAGTAGAAGGTAAGTCCTGGCCGGCATGCACAGACAGCTGTCCTGGCCGCCATGCACATACAGTGAGCGGCCACTTGTTAGTGGAGACAGCAGAAGTGACTTCCTCATGGGCCTGTCTGTGTACCATGGTTTCAGAGGTCAGCCACAAGCAGGGTTCCCTAGGCACTTGCCACACTTTCAACAACCCGCTCCTGCTAAAACGCCCAGGGTCCAAATTTGTTGCTTCAAACCCAAGGCGCTACTGAGGTTCAACTCCCTCACTTCCAAGCTGTGTGTCATCAGCAAGCTACTCATCCCCTCTGTGCCTCGGATCTCTCATCGAGAACTGGGAGGCTCACTGTAGACTTGATGCAAAGATCCGCAAAATGTTTTGCATGCTCCTCAGCACCTGCATGAAGCAGGTAATAAATATTAGCTGGTTATTATTTTCATCAAAAATGAGAAAACATAAAACCAATGTTCTTATTAACTTAAGAGGCACGAGGGAACCAAGAGGCTTACGAAAGTCACAAAGCGAGCATGCGGGAGCGCCTGGCCTCCAGATTGGGATTTTTTTTTCCACTCTCACTCTCGGGCAGCTGCTTGGCTCTGTGTGTGTGTGTGTGTGTGTGTGTGTGTGTGTGTGTGTACATGTGCGTTCTTTATTGCATAAAGCCACTGTATTATGTGTGCTGTCAGATATCCTATTAAAAAGCAACGTGAAGAAACCAGTGAGCAGTCTTCCTCTGCCTGCGCCTGCACTGATTACAAAATTAAATTAAGCTCTGGGGCTCGCTGGCGCTGTTTGATGGAGAATACAATGAATTGCTCTTTGCCTCCCTGTGAGAAGTCCCTGAGACTGGAGCTGGGGGAGCTCAGCCCCAGACAGTATTTCTTCCTCCCAATGCCCGGGAGGCAGAGCCTTCCTCTCTAGAAATGTTAAACCCCTGCACCCGGCTGCCTTTTTATTAGGTTAATAAAACACCAGGTCCATCAAGTCTCTAACTCGTAAAGGTCAGTGAGTCACATCTGAGTGCAGAGGGGAGCTGGAAGGGGTAGCTGTTCCCTAGAAGTGGGGGTGAGAGAAGCCCCCAGGCTGGCATGGACTCTGGGGCTTGGACCAGTGGTGCTCCAGGGGCAGTGAGGATGGCACGGCAGGGAGCCACACGGGCACCTGGCTTCAGAGTGCAGGGTCACCAGGTCAGAAGCAGGCAGGAGAATGGCTAGTGGTCTGGAGAACTGGAGACATATACACTGGCACCAGCAGCTCGGGGGAGAGGCAGTGTTCTCTAGCACCGTGCCTGCATGTGCTTTAGACCTGCCATGTTCTGGACCAAAGCATGCGCCTTAGGCTGCCTTTGCCCTGAATCTATCCTGTGACAGGGGCCTGAGGACGTGGGATGGGTCACCCTGAAACAATGGCCAGCCCCTTCTCTCCTAAGGGTCTTGAGTGACTGGGTGGTTCTTCTGTTCCATGCAGTGACCACTGGGTGACAGTAAGTAGGCATGCCACCTGCCTGCAGCTGGAGCACAGCTGGAGCTGTAGAGACCTCGCTTCCCTCCTGGGTGGAGGCTCCTCCCAGCCAGTATGAGCATCCAGAGAGGGCTGGAGACAAAATGGTGAATGTTGAACTTTGAAGGTTTGGGTGAAAAAATCCACATTAGTACTTCTGTGGCATCCTATTGCTCCAAACGGAGGATCAGATTAGAGGGGAAGGGAAATAGATTCCACGTAGCGCAGGAGGAGTGGTAAGGAACTGGCCGCCATCTTTAACCTACCAATCTTCTCTGGTTTCCTTCTGCCTATGGGATAGATTGCAATCCCTTTACCCTAGTGGCCTCCAGACACAGGATGCCTGATACCTACCTCTTGCTTCTCTATATCTTGTCTGCTGTATGTCGGTCCACAGCCCCTCCAAACCCTCCATCATGCCAAACCATTCTACCACAGGGCCTTTTCACTTACTGATATTCATGCTCCTTGCTTGACTAGCTATCATTCTGAAGGGGTCAGCCAAAAAAGTGACACCATATTATAACACTCCTCCTTTGCTTTAATGCTTTCTTTTTCTTTTCTCCGAGGAAATGAAGACCCAACACACACACACACACACACACACACACACACACACACACCACACCCAGAATATGTACCAACCCAGAGGGAGTGCTGGTGGCAGATGTGTTGAGAGAATAAAAGGTATTGCTTAGTCTTGTGTCCTTGACAAAATGACTTGACCTTGAACTCTCAGCCTCAGTTTCCCCACTTGTGACTAGGTAATTGAGAGTGTCTTTCTCATTGCCGGCATACAGCAAGATGTCATCTCCACATGACCTGGAGCAACCATTGTCTCATTAATGAGGTCTTGACTCCACTGCAGCAGAACGCAGCCTGAGTTCTGGTAGAGTCAAGGACCTTGCTGGCTGCTTCGCAGTCACATCTCCAGGGCCTATCACAGGGCCTGGCGCTCAGCGGAGCAAATTTGCTGATTGACCAGGCAGCCTGTGTGGGTCCATCCTCACAGAGGTCCTACACCATTCTCATTCTAGAAACCTTGCAGCACGCCGTACCCTTTCCTATTACAGAGCTGTCTGTCTGCCACGAGGCTCAGTCCCTGCATCATTGACCTCTGAAAGGCAGGGGCTGGGAGAGGTTGTGCTTCACCTTGCTCTTGGTCATCAGTCTTTTTTTTTATAAAAGAGAGGACAGAGGCCCTTGCTTGAAGGGGTCTTACTGAGTGCCAAGCACGGTCACTGCTTCCCAGTTGTCCCAACTGAGGCTCAGAGAAGGTGAAGTCACTTATCAGAGACTCAGGAGTTCACCTCAGTTTGATTTTGTGTCCAGGCTCCTTTGTCCTTGGTCCTCCACTGGCTGCCTCACCTCTGCGTTCACCTCTGAAGTTGCCCCTTGCCTGAAGACACGGCAGCTGGGTGAGCCTGTGACCTGTACCACAGTCACACACACACCTTCATTCTCAGAAGGCAGTCAGTCTTGACTAGCCACCCCATTGTCACCATGTTGAAATCCTTGCTGTTAGCCTAGCTGTGTTTTCACCCTCACTTGTCAGAGCCTGGAGGGTCCAGGAAGGCACTTCACCCCCACATCCCTAACAACATCCCCAGGCACACCTGAAATATTTGTTGGTCCTGGGAGGGGACAGGGACATCGGGGTCCCAGGGAGATGGGGATGTGATGACCCAAATCCTCTCAGTCTACTGACCTAGCACTGGGGACATAAGCTCTCTTGCGTGGCTGGCTTGCCAGCCTCTGCGCCCAACTCTGCTTCTAGGTGTGTAAATGTCACACGACCGAGGGCAAACACACTCAGGCTGCTGTGCCCTCCTCTCCGTTTACCTTTCCCTCCAGTCAGAGCAGGCCAGGAGACTGTAGGCAAACTCCAGCCACAAGGCCCACCCACCCCAAGGAGCCTCGCCTGGGTAATCAGGAGGAGGGATGGAAATGGATTCTCTCCAGCTGAACAGACAGGACGCCTGCCTGGATTAGCTTCGGGAAGGCTAGAGTTGAGTGTGTGCTTTAACCCAGGGGCCTTTACCATGCTGTTCGGCAAAGCACCCACACAGGGTGCCCTTCTATTTGGGTCAGGAGTGTGGTCTTCTTTTTGTAACTCAGGTTAACTCAGCTGAATCTCATTACCCACTTCAGGGTCTTCACACCACACTGGAGGATGGAGAAACTGAGGCACCAAGGGGGGGGGAGTGGCTTCTCCTTGTGTCTTTTTTTTTTTTTTTTTTTTTTTTTTGGATACCACAGCATAGAATGGGACTATGGGACTGAGGAGTGTCTGAGTGACTGACATCTGGCCTTCTGGGTTTGCTAAGTGGTGGCTATCAGAGGTGGGCAGTGCTCTCAGGGAAGAATGTGCTAGAAAACCCCTCTGGAATTGGGGGATCTCAGGAGGGAGCAAGAAGGGAGTAGAATGGATAAGAACATACCTACTAGACACAGAGAAGGGAAGGGCAGGAAGGGAGGCGAGCTTTCCCTTTCCCTCCAGTCAGAGCAGGCCAGGAGACTATAGGCAAACTCCTACACTAAGGAGCTGCACCTAAATGGCTAGGAGGACCTCACGGTCAGTGTGGAAAGGCAATTTGTCCTTTGGTCCCATAATCTGTCCCTGCTGGCTTTGTGCAAGTTACCTATTGGCTGTCTGCTAAGCTTTCTTCTTCCTGCCTCTTCCCCCTCTGCTTTCCTCTCTTAATGAGGCCCTGCCTCCCCTCTGGCAAGGTTTAAACTTGACCTGGCCCCTGGGGCTTAGTCCTCACGACCCTTTCGGTCAGCGTCCTTGGTGGTCACCCAGGCTACAGGTGCTTTTCATTTTTTTGGAACCCAGTGATTTAGGGACCTGACACACAGCCCATGACACATTGTGGGAGCTCATATTGCTGCAGAACCTGGTGCCTTCGAGGTAAGCACTCACCCCACCCCCCATATCCGGGTGCTAGTCTGGGCACATTTGGTAGCTTCTTTCTCTGGATAGTATGAGTGCGGTGGTGCACATCTGTAATCTCAGAACTTGGGATGCTGAGGCAGGGAATTGGCCATAAGTTTAGAGGCAGCCTGGATTGTAAAGTGAAGTCTACACACACACACACACACACACACACACACACACACACAGAGAGAGAGAGAGAGAGAGGCTGTAACTATGCCCCAGTACCCACCCCCTATCCTAGTCTTCATGGACCACAGACAGGCCCCACTACTGGGCTGACTATCTGTCCCTGCACTATCTCTCAGAGTCTGCTACGGGATTCTGGTTCTGTCTCCATATGTTGCTTCCAGATAAGTCTGTCTCTGTACGTCTCTGTCTATTCTACCGTCCTGTGCTTCCAGTTCTCTGTGGTGGGTGTATGCCCACACCCCCTCCCATCTCCAGCCCTTCTGTCTTCATCCCCCAGCTACTTAGCATCCAGCATTAAGTGATGCCAACACCTGACAGCAGGGACAAGCCCAGAGCATGTTCTCCAAGCCAAATTACTCCTGGACAGCCAGGACCTAACTCAGGACCCTGGGCCACGCTGTCTCCCCAGCCCGCCCCCTCATCTTTCATGTCACATCGAAGAAGTTTCCTGAACTCTGTGTGACACTGCTGTCAGGGCCCGACTTACCAGGGGAGCATGAATAATTAAAAGCTGCAGCCAGCCTTGTTCCGACTTAAGCTGTATTAGTGTTGCTAACTGTCCCGACCCGTTTAATATTCATGCCTTTCTTAGCTCTTTTAAAGAGGGGGGGGGAGCTTGCTACCTGATTTAAATTGTGCCTGTCAGTTTCGATTAAAGATCAGGTTGACCACAGTTGCAGGGAAATTAAATGAACATTCTCTTAAGCAATATCATAGAATTTAATGTAGCAATTAATATCTATTGCAATGTGGTGCCGTCACAGATGCTTGGAATGGAATGGACTCAGGGGGGTAGGGGAGGCTGTCAGGGCCCCTAAGTCTCTGTTCTCAAGAAGTGAATGCCCTGGAGGGACCTCAGACCCTTCCTGTCTGAGGGAGCAGAGAACACAAATGACACCTGCTGTCATGCAGGGTCTAACATTACTCACAAAGCCTTCTGTGGAGCTTGTTTTGGGAGACTGAGGCACTGGACATCAGAAGCCTGTTCAAGGACAATGTTGATTTGTGGCCCAAATGGAGAGATGTGTGGCAGGAGCCCCGCCCACTGAGGACCAGCCAGAGGCTAAGGTGAGAGGAGGGTTGGCCGAACTCTCGTGCCCCGGGGCTGCTAAGGCAGCTAAGGATGCCAATGGCGGCTTCCAGACAGTAAGCTGAACATGGATCCTGGCAGTTGGCTGGCTGGATCTGTCACAGATTGGTAGTGGAGGAGATGGGGATTATTGAATCTGCTTCTGGTGATCTGAAGTCAAGCTGCACAGAGAGCGTCTGTGGCTGCGGCTCAACCTTGGTTCCTGGTCTGAAAGATGGAAGTCATTACCTGCTGAGATCCAGGATGAGAAACCAGGATAACTGTGGTCTGAGGGGATGTGTTTCCTAGTGGTTAGGGACACCACTTTAGGAGCCAGGTATGCTAGATTTGGACCCTGGCTCCTCCCTGTAGTAGGTGCCTGTTTTGGGGCAAGGGAACCTTGCTGACTCAGTTTCCCCACTCTCAAAATGTAGATAATAGTCCTTTGTCACCTATCATAGACTCAGGGGTAACTGTGGTAATGTAGGCTGTGTGTTCAAAGCACAAACTGATGCGAGGGTCCTGTGAGCCCTTAGATGTGGTCCCTGTGACAGTTGGGGATGATGCTGAGGTCATGTCTGAGACGAGGACCGCTTGTGGGACACCGTGCAGGAAGGAGGTGCTGGCTTCCCCTTTCATCTCATTCTTACACAAGTACATGCATAATATTTAAGGCATATTTGTTATGGAGATAATAAATGAACACCAATATCTCACTCCAGTCTGAGAACTAGAGCCTTCCCCGGGCATGGAAACCCTAGTGAGGGCTCCCCAAAGCCCAAGTCGCACTCCAGCCCCCAGAACTCTCTCCCAAAATTGGATTTGTCACTGACCTGCTTTCTTTAAAAACCATAAAGTCTGGTGAATTGTGTGTGTGTGTGTGTGTGTGTGTGTGTAAATAAAACAGACATTTATTTTACAACTCTCCTCCTATTTGATTTGCTAGGCTGTTTCCTCTGTGTAGCTGCAGGAGACTTATTTCCAGGGCTGTTTAGTTCAAGAGGGTGGGGTGATCCCTGCTGTGAATCCAGGGTCAACATCACACTGTAGTGAACATTCTTACTGTAGCTCCAGGGCTCAGGGCCATGGTTTCTGGAAGGTTCGTGTTCACAGGACAATCACAGGGTACACAAGGCGCAGGCAGCATGGCCTTGCTCTTTATGGTGTCGTCCAGTTTCTAGATGTGTCGAGAGAACACAGTGACATCAGACCAGACCAGGCCAGACCTAGGGCAGTGGGGGTCAAGCAGAAGGCACAGACATAGGATAACTCAGGCCTCCAGGAGTCAAGCAGAACCAACCCAGCTTTTGGAGTTCCTGCCCTGAGCCACATCCTTCTCACACTCTCTACACGCAGCCCTGGGATAAACAGGGTCCATGAGGATGAACAGCTGAGTCTGGAGGTTGCCATGAGCAGCCTGGACCTGCCTGGAGGCCTAGCCTGCACCTGACCCCCTTTCTTCCCCACCTGTCCCCATCAGAACCAGTAGTGGAGAAACTGAATGTTAGAGAGGCTGGCATGGTCAGCACTGACTTATCCACTCAGTAAGTGCCTGAGCTGTGCCCAGCACTGTGTGCCCCTCCCCCACACTAGACATAGAGGATCAGAGGAAACTGGGTACTACGGGACACTGCAGCCACTCCGTTGGTGGCTACTGGAGCACCACCTGATCCATTCAACCTGCTTGGGAAGGTATCTGGGAGCACAGAGACTTAGAACTAGAGATGCGACATCTTCTAGAAGCTTCCACTAACATCTGAGGAGGAAAGTGCCCTCTAAAGCTCATGAAGAGAGGGGTTTTTTTTTTTTTGGTTTTATTTTGTTTTTTTTTTTTGTTTGTTTGTTTGTTTTTGTCCACAGACAGGGTTTCTCTGTGAAGCCCTGGCTATCCTGAAACTAGCTCTATAGACCAGGATGGCCTCAAACTCAGAGGTCTGCCTGCTTCTGCCTCCTGAGTGCTGGAATTAAAGGCATATGTCATTACCATCTAACCATGAAGCGACTCTAAAATGCCACCCTTTAACTCTCTGAGGAAGGTTCTGGGCCCCAAAGGACCTTTGGTTGGGAATTTAGAATCTTACCGTTTGCACTTGCATCTCTGCATCTGCTGGAGATATGTGGCAAGCTGATCCAGCTCCGCTCTGCCTAGCAGGACTACTTCTCACCATAAGTGATGCATTGGCTCCAAAGATGGAGGTCACGCACTGAGTCGTGTTGCGTTAGGGAGAATAGGAGTACCAGACAGCTTGCTGAGACTGCAGTTCCTGGGTCTGTGATTCCAAGTCTCCAAGATGGAACTGAGAAGAGGTAGCCCTAGACAGCTTACCAGGCAATTCTCACCTGGATTGCTCCAGACCACAATGAAGAAACCATCAGGCTGGGTGAGAGTCAGCTATGCTGACATCTGTCTCCCTCAACATCACAAAGCCTAATTTTTTTTTTCTGAGACAGGGTCTAGCTACGTAGCTCTGGCTGGCCTGAAACTCATTGTGCAGATCAGGCTAGCCTCCAGTTATATAGCCTGTTTCCTCAGCACCCCAGCTTCAAAGGCTAGTGTCTGCTGCAGGCTGGGGAAGGGGCAGGTTGCTCTCCCCTCAACTGGTGACTCAGAGATCCAGGCTCCTCCTGTCTGGGGATTTCACCATTCCTAACTCATGTCTCCTAAGTCACTGAGAAAAAAGAAGAAAATCCAGGGATACTCTCTCTCCAGTGGTTTTAACAGCCTGCCTAGGAAGGATAGTTTTCCATTCTGCTCACTACCCATTGGCCTAAATCCAGCCACATGATCCCAATCTAACCGCAAGGGAGCCTGGGAAATGTAGTCTTTTATTCAAGAACAATGAATTGCTATGAGATCTGGGGTGCAACTAGCTTGCTTTCTATCATGGAGACTGGACCCTTTCTGGTACATAGGTTCCTGCACCTTTTGGGTAAAGACAAGTGGCTGGGCTGTGTCTGCTTCTGGAGGCCTTGCCAGTCACACTTGGGTCTCTCAGCTCATTTAGAAAGAAGGTTAATTTTTTTTTTTTGAGGGGGGTTGACTATTTTTCACACATGGCTCTTCTATCCCCATCTTGTCCATCTGGAGTTAGATTGGCTTATGGGGTTCCTATAGAATGATCACTATGTCTGTTGAAGAGAGTATTTTGGCCTTGGTGGGCAAATTCTGTAATCGAGCAGTGATGTCTGCCACTGTATGGGAGGGGCTGGTGCTGGTGTAAATGCCTTAGAGTACAACTTCTATAGTCACTACAGGGACACTCGCGGCCCTCCACGACTTGTCCTTGAATCCGATCCCCCACAGTCTGTCCCATCTCTACTTGTCGCAGAGTGAAGAATAGGTTTGGAGCAGCTTTAGCTCTTGATGGTCCCATCATGCTTGCTCCTGTGAGCCAAGCTGCCATGCCTGTACCCCATCATGGTAAGGCATCCTAGAACTGGGCTGAATGTAGGTGATATGTGCATTGACCAACACAAATTAGAACCATTCTCTCACACACCCTCCCTTCTGCACCTGGTCCCTATTAATACAGCCACAGACTGTATTAGCCCCTCATTGACACATACACCAGCGCTCCACTGATCAGCTCTCTAAAGCCCACATGTCTGTCTCATACACATTACAATCAAGCCCCGTGTCTCGGGCTCCCCATCTTTGTTCAGATTCTCCTTACTGAAGATTGAGACCTTGCATTAACTCCTGTTTTATTTCATCTCGTGTGGTTCACCTTCAAGACTGCCAAGGCCCCCTTTTTTGTGCCTTGAATGCTCTTTTGTCTGCTCCTCAATTGACTTTTCACAGCCGGTGAGAAGCAGGGCTTGGAGCAGCGAGCATTGTAATCACCGTCCTCACGGCACACTGGCTCTGTCTGGTGTCATGCACTTTGCATATAGCAACTCGCTAAAGCTTCAGGGGGTTATCCGAGACCAGACCCCAATCACATGCATGGATGGAGATGCCCCCTTGAAGCCCCAGTCCCTGGGACTCAGAGGCAAGATATGATGCAGCCTGGATTTACCTTGATGCCTTTCTAACCAGCTTTAACACCGCTAGCCACTGCACCACCCTGTCAGAGAGAGAGGGAGGAAAGCCAAGGCCAGACTTGGAACTGTCCATCACAGTTAAAACCCATTCCAGTTGTCTTAAATAGGGCATAATTTATCACAGAATGGAGTTGCTCCTAGAACTGCTGAGAAGATCAGGAGACTGCACAGAAAAAAAAAAAAATCCAACCCCAAATTGAACTGTCCTATCAGCACACAGAGCCTGTGAGTACAGGAAGTGCAGGGCTCAGCTCAGGTCTGGCTTTTGGCTTTGGCCAAGCTTGTCTAGGCGAGCCCAGGCTAGGTAGCAATGAAATCGTGTGACATGCCAAACTCTCCCTGCAGAGGTGTCATGATAAAGAAGTGGTTAGCTTGGTAGCCTCTCTCGTTCCAAAAGACTCAGTGCCATTTACCAAGCCTGGGGAACCCCTGACTCTGCTCACTGCCCCCATCTTTGGGGATGTCTGCTGTGACAGAATATTTTTTCCACCTCTAGCCAGAGCTTTGGTTTTTTTCGGCTTTGGAGGCACACAGCACAGAGCAGGAGAATGTGAGCAGCTTCAGAGTGTCCTGCAGGGGCAGGGTATAAGGGTTCTGGGTGACTGCTGCTAAGCTGGATGGTGTGAGTTTGATCCTCAGGCTCGTGTGGCAGAAGGAGAGAACTCACTCTCATGAGCTGTCCTTCGACAAGCGTGTGGCTCCTCATGTAGCTCCCTGCATGTTGGACCTACCTCCTACCCGACTCACGACGTCCAGCATCTCATGGTGGATGAGCTGATCTCTACTGTTGCCCCCAGGAACCTTCCCATGCTGCCCTCCAGAACTCACCCATAGGGGTGTCTTCCTCTTGGGGAGAGGGGGTCTTTGATGTGCACTGGTGTCTATCTGGGTCCTTGTTTATAAGTGACAGACATAATCTTAAAATTATAACAAAGGGACTTTAATAGAAAACTCAGGTCAGTTGAAGAGATGCTTCCTCCCTCCCCCTCTCGCCCCATCACTCCCCCATCTTTTCCCTCCTCCTTTCTCTACCTTTATCTTTCTCTCCCTTTTCACTTTTATGTCAACCCTGTGCTCCAGAAACACTGCTCCCAGAATAAGTGCTCAAGAACACGCACTGGTTCTTTCCACTTGTTGTGCCCACAGTTTAACCTCCAAGGGTCCAGAGCTCCTGTCTGTGAAGAGTATATGCCCAAGCCAGTCTGAAGTGCCAAGAGGCAGGCACTTTGATTGGCGCTCTGTGGTCTGGAGGAAAGGAACTCTAATACTGAGGGAAGGCAGCTGCTCCCAGAACACACAAGGGAGACTGCAGACTCAGGCGAGCAGTGGGCACCCATTGCCACTGCCCAGTCAGTCAGTGCTCAGCAGGGTCCTGTGGAGAGCATGTGTGTCTGAATTTCTGGCCTCCAACATGTTGCTTGGAACCATGACAGTCCTTTTCAGGGCCCTCACCAGCACAGACACGTACAGACAGCAAATGCTAAGGCGCTCCCGCATGGCCAGTCACCAGAGGCAAGAACCCACTGGGTCCAGCCTCCTTGGAAAATGAGGTTCCTCTTCTCCTCCTCACCCTCTCTTCTTCCTTCCCTGCCACACCATATCTCATTCTGGGCACGAAACCCAGAAAGTTGTACATTCTAGGCAAGCACTAGCATTGAGCTATACCCTTCATCTTTATAACGATACCTTTATTTACTTAAATTAATTTTATTTTATATGTAGTGTGTGTGTGCATACATGTTTGTGTATATGTCCATGTGCCCACATCAAGGCTTATTAAGAAAAAGCAACAGAGGTCAGAGCATGACATAGGGTGTCTTCCTCTGTCACTCTGGCCCTTATTGTCTTGAGACAGAGTCACTCACAGAGCCAGAAGCTCACCATTTTGGTTCAGTTGGCCATCCAGCAAGCTTTCAGGGCCCGTGTCTTCTCCCTCCAGTGCTAGGGCCACAGGCACACACAGCCACATGCAGCTGTTTACATGGGTTGTCTAGATTCCAACTCAAGTCGTCCAGCTTGCACAGCAAACGCTCCTATCCACCATCCTTCTCCTCTGCCCATCAAGACAGTTTTAGAGTAAAACTGGCAAGAAGTTTTCTTTTATGTTCAGTTAGGGGTGGCTGGCTGGAGCTCCGGGTTGTAGCCTACACAATAAAGATCGCTGTGATCCATTAGTGATATCTGCCACAGAGGGAAGCTGAGGGAGAGGTGGAGGGACGACATGCTACAGTGTGCCTGCCACTGCATCTAAAAATTCCCTCTAATAGAAGAAATAAGGCTGGAGTTCCAAAATATGCCAAACTGGAGAAGCTAATTGGGGGCAGGGCTCATTGTTAACCTTTGCACCCACCCTAAGGCCAGTCTCTGAGTATCTACCAGGACATCATCCCAGGGTTCGTGTCCTTGAGCCACCCTACACTCATGGGTGTTTCCCAGGCCTGACTAGAGTCTGGATGTGGCTCGTCATTATGTAAAGCTGCCATAGGACCTGATGTCTTGTGAATGACACCGAGACAGAGAGAGCGGCTTACAGGGCCAGCGCAGGCCTCAACGACGTCCCTATCCAAGGGTGATCTCTCCTGATGCCCTCGCTCACCCCAGAGAGGCTCTTGTCGGGATTACTTGCTCTAAATGTTCTAGAACAATTGCAGTTATTTATATTAGCCCCTGGTTGGCAGCATAGCTATTAAAACAGAAACCTGGTACCAGCGTCCCTCTCACTGATTACACATAGTTCCGAGTCATTGAATAGAGCGGTCCCGGGAGGCAGGAAGGTAGAGTACCAGAGTGCCAGAGCTCCGTGCAGGGTCCGGGGCGAGTGATGACAAGGTGCCCAGATATGGGCTCCTGCCTCCGGCCCTGGCTACCCGCAATCAGAGCCAAGGGAAAGAAAGGCAGGAAGCCTGATCTCAAACGCACCCCGTGACTTTATAGGCTCTGGAGCCAGTGAGCAGTGACAGCGATTTTAAGACTGAGTTAGAATTCGTGCTTGACCTCCAAGGTCAAGTTCAGGCTGGTCTTCTAGGGGCCTCTACAATTCCCTCTTGCTGGCAGTTTCACCTCCTGGGGTCACAAGACCGTTGTCAGAGTGTATATTGTCTGAAACTACAATCAAACCTTGTCAAGCAAGGAATGCCATGATTGATTAGTGATGTCTGCCACAGAGTCTGGAGGATTTGTGAATAGACTTGAGCCATCTTCTTGGTTCCAAGTCTGCTAGAGCTATCTCTGCTTTTTCTCTTCCTCATCTAGGACAGCCAAGGTTCCTATATCCAGGGGGTCTCACAATGTTCTGGTCTTGGATAGAAGTTGCTTCGTGTGTTCTGTAAGACAATCCACTCTAGGATGCCTATAAGGGTTTGGTCTCCTACTGTCTCTCTGTCCACTCCACCCACCACCCACTTCTGTCACCTCTAGGGTCACAGAGGACAGACATTTACAACCACTTTCAGTGCCCAGTATTCTAAGCTGTCTTGGGGGGGGGGCGGAGTGCAGAGGCCATGATCTGGTACTGGGAGCATTCTACAGGAAGCTTAGTTCTAGAGGCCTGTTGGAAAGTCTCAGAGTCCTGTGCACCATGGCTGTCAGTCCGGATTATCTATGTGAGAACCCAGGCCTGCCGTACAATAGCCACAGAGCCTCCTAGAGCCCTAACCTCCCTGACACAAAGTTTGTAAAAAGCACTGGCAAATGGCTTTCTGGGTACAGAGCCAAATGACCTATTTGTCTCCCAGTGTCTAGGTAGCATCAGAGAGACTTGGCCTGCAAAGTGAACTCTGCTCTAAGAGCATCGTGTCCTTTGGTCTTTGCAGGAGCTGGTGGCCCCCTCTGACCATCCAGCCTCCACCCTGATTCTAACTGGTCAGGCTTCACAATCTCTCTGGTTCTTCCTGCTATGGAACTTTATTTTCCCTTTGAAATAGGGGCTTACCCAGGCTGGCTTCAGTTCCCATTGTAGCTAAGGATAGCCTTGAATTCCTGATCCTCCAGCCTCCACCTCTTGAGTATTGGGATTTTAGGCTGGCTCCTTGTTGCCTCTGTCTTCAGGGACTTCTCATCTGTTTTCTCTAGCCCTGGCCTCAGGCTTGGCTTCTGGCCTGGCACCATGTCCTCTCCCAGCAGCCCTGGCTTCTCACCCTAGGCCCCATCCGCTCCTGCTCTTGCTTCCTGGCAGCCAGTCTCCACCCACTCCCAATTTGCATTTACTCCAACTTCATCAGCAGAGAGCTCCAGTGGCTTCCAAGGAGAACAGGTGCATGCTGCTACACAGGCGGGGGTGGGGGGTGGGCTGGGAGGCTTTGCACCTCACTCCCAGCTCCTGGCAAGCCTTTCTTCAAGGTGAAAGCCGTTAGCTTCTTGATATTTGTGTTACACAGATTTGGAAGCAGAGGTGAACCAAGAATAGTGATCCTCCTGGGGAACTGCATCTGTTATAGTCTTGTGTCCGGGACGACGGAGGATGTGGCTGGCCTCGGCCTCGGCCTTGGCCTTGTGGGAGAGTGAGCAGAGGGTAAGGGTTCACCTGAGCATGACAAGGTGATGTCCCAGGACCATTTTAATTGAAGTAGGAGGATGGTTTGTATACCGGATTCAAGCTCATGATGCCAATAAACAGCCAAGATAAGATTCGAACCCAGACAGTCTGAGCTTGGCCATACTGACTAGGGAAAAGGGAGTGTGGAGGTAGTGCTCTTCTGAAAGACTCTCCCAGGGAGAAAACTGAGGACATTTTCCCTGGGTCCTCCGAGGTTCCAGGCAGTTTCTAAATAAGGATATTGACCTCATAGGAAGAAGGTTTTGCCAAGGTCTAAGATGCAGGTCTGACGACAGATTGTACTGGCTTCCAGTTCTAGCTCCACCCCTTCCCAGCTGGGTGACTTTGAACCACTTACTTCCCTTCTCTGGGCCACATGGCCAGCTGTCATTGTAAAATGCAGGCAACATCAAAGCTGGCTGGTGGCTGTGTTTAGGATTCTATGTATGATTGCATGGGGGAGGGGAGAGCAAGCAACTGGCACAGCCAGCTTCCTAAACGCAGACTACAGTTGCTGAGGTTGGAAGGTGTTGCCGTGTTGTCCCATCCCACTGCCACTGGCTGTAGGAAGCCATGCTTAGAAGCCAGGGTCTGGGAGGGAGCAATGGCTTGAGCCAGGAGCTGCTTCTTCTTTTCCATAGCACAAGCACCTGGAGGCACCAGAAGACGGGCTCTCCTGTTCCTAGGGGACTGACACATGTAATCATATAGTTTAACAGAACAACAAAGTGGTCATGGGTACAAGATTTGTCACTGGCTGTGAATAGGGCTGGCTGCAGGCATTGCCTGCAGAAAGATCCCTGCAGGAGATTCCTGCTGGATCCTGCACCTGCTGCCTCCTGCCTGCTCCAGTTGGGCCGGGCCAACTGGCCAGGTCTCTGGACTTTCAGAATTTGATTCTGAGAAAGTCCTTCCAGGAATGTGCTCTGCAGTGTGGGCTGCTGAGGAAATGCTCCCGATGCTTCAGAGAAGGAAACTCATTGCCCCCAATAAGTAGGAAAGATGTAGCAAGTTACAGCCTGCAGCTCTGCCTGAACCCAAGGATGAACGACCAGCAGCCTTCCTCGGTGGTTCTCAGGTCAGTGGAGGACCCTGGTCTTTATTTCCCTGAAATATCAAAGCTCTCAGAAGTGAGCTTCCTTAGCCCCACCCCATACCCAATCATGTAAATGCCCATCTACCTTCTCCACCATGACTGGGTGGCTCATTCCACCACAAACACAGTTAATTATATAGCCCATCTCAAAAAATGCCCCTCTCTGGCCCTCACTTGCCCAGGTCCAGTTGATTTCTCTACTTCCCTTTGCAGTAAAGCTCTGAGGGGAGAGGGATAAAGACAGCACCCTCTATCTGAACTGTCACAGCCCCTTTCTCCCATGTCCTCACTCCTGGCCACCAGGCTTCCATGTTCTCCATGCTCAGTCTCCCCAGGTGAAGATCAGACTCACCCTCTACCCACACGGATGCCAAAGCTAACAGTCAGTCTTCTGACCTCAGTGGCAGCAGGGGTTGGCTGTACCCATCTTCTGGATCCCCTGCTCCAGCTGTTCCCCCTGTCTCTTTTGTAGATTTATAACAATCTCCTGACATCTGACATCTGATGATCAGGGAAGCCCAGGGTTTGGGAGTCAGGTATTCCTTCTGTCCCGCACATCAGTTCTCAGCCTGTATAGATTGATTGCCAGGTCGACCAGATGGAGAAATGCTCACAAGATTCTGGAAGCATAGCTTGGGGCATGTTGTTGAAGGTATTTCCATCAGCCACGAGGGTTCTGACCTAAGGAAGACTTAAGCCACTAATGGAGTGGAAAATATGTGTTGGGAGGCACTGCAGCTATAAAAGACGGGCCTAGCTGGAGGTAGGGATCACTGGGGGAGTCTTTATGAGCTGTATCTCGCCTGGGCCCCTTCTGGTTGCTGTTCCTCCTTCTTTCAGTCCATCATGGCTTGAGCTGTTCTGTTTCACCTTCCTTGTCACAGTGGCCACAACCCCTGAAACCATGAGTAGAATAAATCTTCCCTTCCTGTTCTGCTTTAGGTCCTAAAGGTCCCCTGCAGGGTCATGTGTGCAAACACTGGTGCTTTGGGAAGACACTTTGTAGCAGGTGGAATTGCTGGGAGAGGTAGGTCACTGGGGACAGGTCTTGGAGGGATGTAGACCATCATGATACAGGCTTTGAGTTTTTGGTTTTCTGATCTGCCAGGACTGGAGGGTAGGATCTACTTAACAGAATAGTGTTGTGACCTCTTCTTTGTAAGCCTAGCTGTTTACATAAGAGACTAGCATGCAGTGGGTGCTTAGTACATGTTTGCTGATTGGAGGATCTATGTTTCCTTCTCCATCCAGGTATTTCAAACTTATGTGCACACAGATGGTTTCTTGCCATGCCAGGCTTGAACACTGGATGTCTTCAGCAGTCAGTCTTCAGATTGTTCTGCCCAGCCCCGAGAATGATCCATGGTGGCCATACTTCCAGTTTTGAATGAGTGACTTTATTGAGTATATAGTAAGCCAGCATCAAAGAATGAATAGCAGGTGAGTGATAGAAGCAGATAGTAAAACATCATCAAGTCTGGTGCTGAAGACATCCAGCAGGAACCGCCAGCGAAACCTCTATTGAATCAGACAGGAGTCAGTGCCTTCTTTATAGTGGAAGGCAGAGCAGAGGGTATCCCAGCTGAGGCTTCCAAGTAAGATAACACCATCAAACTGAAGGTTACAAATGCCCAGCAGAAGTCCACTGGGGAAATAGAGGCAGTCTCCTGGAGGTCTTGATTATGAGAGTTCTCTCCACTAATGAGCTAACTTCAGGGATGGAGCTCAGGTTTCCCCTTACACCACAGGCAATTTTGTATCACAGGGTAGATGATAGTAACTTCTGTTGGGAATGGTTTTGCCTTCTATCTGTTCTCAAGGACACACTGTTTTTTTACTCTTGGGCTATTTTGAGATCTCTTCCTACCTTGCCGTAGAGTTATAGAGGCCAGTCCACTACCCAGTGTGTGTCTGGGGGGGGGGATTGGTGATTGGAAGACAGCTTGAGACAAAAATGGCCAAGTCTTCAATGGGTGGAAGGGCCAACCCCACTTCAGAAGCCTTCTTCTAAGCCTTCTACGTGAGCACAGGATAAGTTACAATGATTATTATATCATGCTCCTGCTGTAGGGCGTTCATGTGCCTTGGGCTTGAGCTCGGTAAGTATCTATCTTCCCCCATCCCTGAGGTGGTCTTGAGGTAGCCACTCTCCTTAGCTCTGTCTTCAAGTAAAGAAGAGTGATTGGTCTCAAATGTGTTCACACAGAGGAAAGTTCTAGAAAGAGTAGAGAGTGACCAGGAATCACTCCAAGGAGAAATTTGGTCATGCTAACCTCATTTTCCTCAGAGTCTGGAATGGGAAATGATGAGGATTTTGTATTGCAAAGGCAAAGAATTAGATATAGGGTAACCGAGGAAACCACAGCCACATCTTGGTAGCTGTATCTACTGTTGCTCCAATGGCTCCTTTGTGGCTGAACATCTTGAAGATGTGGTGAGGATGCTCTCACTGGATCAGAAATGAACTCACCAGGACATCCTCACACAGGTGTGCAGTATCAAAGGGTCTGCACCCTCCAAAGGCCCAGCATCACTATCATACAATGTGATCTGCACTGTGGCTTTGGCCATCTGTCCCTGGCTTTGTGAGCTTTTCTAGAGGAGGAATTCTCTAGAAGGGTGGTCCTGCCTACCATGGAGGGGGAAGGGTGATCTTGTCCTATATATGTGTCCATAAATACTGTTTAAACTTATTCATAATCTACAATGTAAGCTGCTCAGCCTGAGTGAGTCCTTTCCTCTCTTTGGAGTGTTGGCTTTGCTTAGGTTTGCTAAATAAACCAACCTTTGCTCAAACTGTCTTTCTTTGGACTGAATTCTTTCCTTCAAGAACAAAAACGACCCCATCACAGAGTCAGCCACTCTCAGAGGCAGATGTATTTGGACCGTTTTGCAAGAGTCACACCCTTGAGGGGGCCGTAAATAAAGTTGCCACCTGCCATCGTGACCTGTGACTATTAGACTCTGCTCTCTTGGAATTCAACTCTGAGCCACATCACTGCCCACCCTGGAGGCTTTTCATTCTTGCTCTCCTTCTGGGACTATAACCTCGCTCATTAGTGCGTTCATTCAACACTTTTATGGAATGCACACTGTGCGGGACTCTGGCGATGCATATGTACAACCCCCGAGCAAAGATGAGCAAAGCCGAGGTCAGGCTCGAGCCCTCAGGGACTAATTGGAGTGGTCAGAGCCGTGATGGCCACTTATCGATGGCCTGCCTGACAGCCAAGCAATAAGGCCAGCGGGCCTTTGATGCTGGCCCAACCACTCCATCCTCCCCAAGCCCTACCAAGGTATGGCATCTACCTCTATTCTAGATATAGACATTACGATCTATATCTGCTATGATATAGGATACAAATCCAAGCCGTTCAGTTTAGGAGTCTGAGTATTCTCCTGCCCCTACACATCCAGCTAATCTGCAACTCTTAGAGGGCCTATCTCATACTCAGTTGCTAATATCTGAGAAGCTGTGAAGTCTGCCCAGAACTCCTAGTCATCCTACCCCAAAGCGAAGCAGACAAGGATTTGTTATATGACCACCCCAGGCCGGTTCACACCGTGAGGTTTCTTGATACCAACTTCACTGGGGGAGCTTGGACACCTGCTCACCTGGGAGAACTGCCCAGGGTGTAGCGTGATGGGACCTGGCTCGTGCCCTGAGGATGCCCCCGCAGGTAGAACACTCCCACCCTGCCCACCCCCACCACTTCAGCAGTTCCCTTTGTTCTTGCTGTAAGTCACAGGTGACAGCGGGCTCCTCCCTCTTGAGGAAGCTGTGACAGGATGAACTCTGGGTCCTCTGGAGAGCCGCTCACAGGAGGCTTTTGGGGAAAATCCTGATACTATAAAGCTATGCATCACTTTGGGGCAAACTCCCCTCTCTTTCAGCCTCTGCAGTGGTGTAAGAGAGGCTATGGGAGTTAAGGTGAGAATCAGACAGATTGTGTCTCTTGGCAGCCTTTACCCAGCTGTGGATGCTGCCACTATCCTGAGAATGTGCACATGCAAGACGATGTCCCCTGACACAGCTGTTCATGTATGCCCACCCAGGGGCTGTTGGATGCATGCTCATACATGTGTCTCTGGCACATGGGTCTGGGTGATGACTGGCTGACCTCTGCTGCCTAGAAGATGACCCATCTGTCTCTGTCCACACACTTCTGTGCTGGGAGCACCTCTCTTCCATGCATGTCTCATCTGCCTGCCAAGACCAGTGGCCTGCCCAGGTACACTCCTTCTGTGGTTATGAAGCTTCTTAAGACCTAGCCTTGGAACGGTCACTCTGCCATGCTGACCCTATTGTATTGGTTAAAGCAAAACACACGACTGAAAAAGTCAAGGCCCGACTCCCTCAATAAGAAAGCACTCAGTGGAAACTGGAACCACGCTCTGCCACACTCTGCATGTATGTGTCTCTGTGGATAGGCCTGCGTGTGCAAGTGCAGAGGTGCTCTTTCATACGTGTATTGTGCATGTCGATGAGAAAGGAGAATGCTAAGTTAAATATGTATCTGAGTTTCTGTATATGTGTGTAGTAGCATGCGTGCGCGCACACACACACACACACACACACACACGGTGTGTGTCACTACAGAGGCATGTACACTGAGCCTGTGCCTTGCCTTGAGTCTGTCTTAATCCCTCACAGAGACGCCTTCAGCCCCAGTGAGTCACATGGTGTCTGTTTGTGCTGAGGTAGATTTTGCTCTGTTAGTGGCCCTGAGAAGATTCACTGGTCAGTTGTCTTGTAGTCTATTATTACCCAGATGTCTGTGTGTTCCAAACAATTGTTTTTAGATTGCTTCATTAGTCTGTCTCTGCAGACCGGATCCTGCCACACATGACTGGCTCGCGTTCTCTGGGGCAGAGCTGGTAGAAGCTGGGTGTGCAGCTCCCTTGCTGGTGTACCTCCAAGTGTGGAAGAGGGTTCCCCAGAGAGAGACAGGAGAGAGCCACCACATGACCCAGGAGGCGACATCATGGAACAGGAAGGAACTTTGGAACTAGATTGGAAGCCAGAACCTGCCATTTGCAGACTGGGTCACTCCTGTAAACTCACACAAGAAGGGGTATTATGGGTATTATGAGGAAGACAGAGTTAGAAGGAGACAATGTATGGGGGCCCCAGCACTGCCTCGACCCTTCTGGCATGGTCTTCCCTATGGTCACTGCGCACAAGGCTCAGGGTCCTCACTGGCAGGCCTGAACAAGGAGCTGCTGCCAACTGTGGTTCCCTTCTTGACTCAAGTAAGTCACTGAAGCTCTAATGGGAACCCGGGAGACCCTCTGCCACAGCCAGCCCTGCTGAGGAACGAACCGGCAGGCAAAGCTAGGACCTAGGGCCATCCTGCCTGTTCACCGTGCTCACAAATGCTATGACCCTGTCCTAGAGGCCCGAGTGCTCCTCTGAAAGTGACGGTAACAGTGTCCTGGGGGCAAGCTCCCTTCTCCCTTGCAACTCCTGCCCACCTTCTGGGAGAGGGTTGTCCTAGAAGTCTTATCCACACACACCCCCCCCCCCCCCCGCCTCCCTTCCTAGGAGAACTTGACAGGAGTATCTGCGCTGCCAACCCTTGTGCCAACCTAGAGCCACAGAACAGCGTTGGCTCTGGGAACATCACTTTCTTCTCTCTCATTAGCTGCCACTTTCCAAAATAGTCGCGGTGCCACTGGCCGCTGCTATGCTCTGTACCCGATATTGATTATTCCTGTGAAGGGCCGCCTGATAGAAGAGTTTAGATTCTGTGGGCCACGAGCGGTCACTGTCACGTGCTCTTAATCTCATTCTCTCAAAATTATGCATTTGTTTTGAGTCGGCTCTGAAGTGTGCCCCCAAAACTTTCCTGAAGTGAAATATCTTGGTCATATTAAAGCCAGCACCATCTGCGCAAATGGACCAATCCCTTAATGGGTTTATAATTTGACAGTGTTACTGGGAGATGGTGGAGAGGCAGAGGTGGGCCCTGCTGGGAGAAAGTGAGGGTGTGCCCTGGAAGGACACACCTTGTTGCTGCTTTCTTTTAAATTAATTTTTAAGATTTATTTATTTTATATATGTGAATATACTGTAGCTGTCTTCAGACACACCAGAAGAGGGCATCAGATCTCATTACGGATGGTTGTGAGCCACCATGTGGCTGCTGGGAATTGAACTCGGGACCTCTGGAAGAGCAGTCAGTGCTCTTACCCATTAAGCCATCTCCCCAGCCCCTTGTTGCTGCTTTCCATGTGGCAGCCTGAGGTATCCGCTTCCCCTTCCACACACTCCCGCAGTGATGTTCTGACTCACTCCAGGTCCAAAGCAGGGAGCCAGCCCACCAGGGAAACCTCCGGAACTGAGAGCTAAATTTCCCTCTTTAAATTGTTGTTCTTGGACCATGAGATGGCTCCTTGGCACTTGCCACCAAACCTGAGGGAAGGGGAAAAAATGACTCTTGAAAGTTGTCCTCTGACCACCACACATGCACCATGGCGTATGTGAAAACAACAGAACCCCTTATACAAGCACGCACACACACACACTGTCTCAGTCAGGGTTTCTATTCCTGCACAAACATCATGACCAAGAAGCAAGTTGAGGAGGAAAGGGTTTATTGAGCTTACACTTCCACGTTGCATTTCATCACTAAAGGAAGTCAGGACTGGAACTCAAGCCAGGTCAGGAAGCAGGAGCTGATGCAGAGGCCATGGAGGGATGTTTCTTACTGGCTTGCTTCCCCTGGCTTGCTCAGCCTGCCCTCTTATAGAACCCAAGAGCACCAGCCCAAAGGTGGTACCACCCACAAGGGGCCCTCCCCACTTGATCACTAATTGAGAAAATGCCCCACAGCTGGATCTCATGGAGGCACTTCCCCAACTAAAGCTCCTTTCTCTGTGATAACTCCAGCCTGTGTCAAGTTGACACACAAAACTAGCCAGGACACACACACACACACACAACTACCATACTATTCTTTGGGGGGTAGGGCTTAGAGACAGGGTTTCTTTGTGTAGCCCTGACTGTCCTGGAGGGTTGTCCTGGCTGGCCTCAAACTCAGAGATCTGCCTGCCTCTGCTTCCCAAGTGCTGAGAACAAAGGCATGCCCCACACCACCTGGCCAACATCCTATTCTTAGCTCAACAGCTACATAGACACAGGCTAGATAGGGCCAATGAGGTGTGTCTTGACACTCTTGGAGAGACAGGCAGGTAAACATCTGAGTTAAAACACGTGTGAACTGGCATTACCAGGGCTCTGAGTTGTACAGGGGCCTAAACACACCTGTGTTCCACCCTGAGGAGACTGTGGCGAGGCAGCTTCGGGCCTCACCTGGTAATCTGTGTGCCGTTTGAGGTGAGGTTCCCACCATCTCCAGCGCTTACTAAGCACAGGGTGTGAATGGGGACCTCCAGGTGCCTCTTCATGGTATTGATAACTTGGGCCACAGAACTGTAACTCAAAAGCACTGGTTAGAAGAGACTCAGATGACTGGGTGGGGAGGGGGTTGGGGGGGGTTGGAGGGGAGAGGGAAGCAGAGAACACAGCCGATTCTTTCAGCCCATGTCCTACATTATAAAATTGCCTAAATAGCATAATGGATTAAAAAAATGTTTTGTAATTTTCTTTTGTCCATTATTATAAGAATCAGTCACAGAAATGAACCAAGAAGAAAATAATAAATCCTACCCCTCGACTCCTTCAGAATCAGCCAGTGCTGCCACTCTGGGAAAGATTCTGCAGGCACCTCTGTCTGGTCGTAAACACATATGCACGCCGGCTTAAATGAGCACGAGCAGACTCCACATGCTGTTGTAGAAAATGGTTTTTCTTCTCGACAATATGTTGTGGACATCTTTCCATGTCAATAAATATAGATCAGCGGCGGCGTGTTAAACGGCGGTGCTATATCCGATCGGGTGCACAAATAGAAGTTTGAAATGCCAGAGAGGCGTTAGCTCCGCTCGTCTCTCAAGTGCTGGGCACTTGGTGATGCTCAGACAGCAGTTTGGGAGAGACAGACCTACTCACAGTAACCTCTGACAACCTTAGGCTCCAGGGGCCATCCTGGCACAGAGCTGTGGAAGAAGGTGGAGCTCCTGACTCGCCCCACAGAAAGGCATTGCCCTTACTATAGCCCTGGATTTCGGGACCTTGGTTCTTCACTTGCCACAAGCCCTGCAAACAATGGCCCTTTACTCTTCCGGTTTCTCTTTCTGATTCATGGCACCCCCTACCCCTACCCTCTACCCTGTACCCCTTTACCCTTACCCCCTACCCCCGTTTCTAGTCTTGACTTGTGAAGTGAGTCTATGGCTCAATGGCCCTGTTGTACTCAGCAAAGGGTCCCTTATAGAACGCTGGTGCTCATTTGGAGATGCCATCTGTAAGAAGTGGGCACATTTCCTCATTGTAATACCACAGGCAGCACTCAGGTGTGGCACTTCAGCTATAGGCTGTCACTGACCTGAGGCTGCACCTCAGTGCCCTCCTGGGTCCTTACCTCGTAGACTCACGGGTTTCGCCTCCACTCCCAGGCTGAGTCCCTTCTCCTTCTCCTAATGCTGTTTTTCTCTGAGGGCTCTCTCCTGTTCTCCCTGTTGATTCTGGTCCTCCGTGCCTAGTCAGGTTTTATTTGCACAAGAAGCAAGCCCCCAGACGTCAGTGACTTACACATCAGCAGCCACTGATGCACACTCAAGGGTCTGCCTTGGTTGTGGTTTCTCTGATCTTGGACAAGCCCGGGATATTGGCTTCAGCTGGGTGTCTAGTTACTTGATTTGTCTTTATTCTAAAACTCAAAATCGTGTTCCTCTCTTGGGGTGGGTAGATGCTCAGTACAAGATGGTAGAAGCAGGCAGGTGTTAGAACCTTCCTTCAGCACTGATGTGCAGGCCCCATATCTGTTAAGTAAAGCTAAAAAATCGGAGTGGAGGAGTGTGGGATAGACTCCATCTACCAGAGGAGGCCACTTCAGTAGTCCCAGGCAACAATCCATTCACAAGGATTCTGGTGGGTCTACCTCCCTGCCATTATCTAGACCCCTCTGGTGCAGGAGGAATCTAGAGATTAGCTTTGCATCCCTATCTCTGGCCCATGACTGGGCAAACAGAGGGGCTCAGGCAGAGTTTGCAAAGTGACTAGCTGACTTACCAAACTCATTGGAGCACTGTTGTGGCCTTAACCGTCATCCTCTGCCCTCAGCACAGATTTGGAGATGCCATCTGTAAGAAGTGGGCACATTTCCTCATAGCTGTGACATATTGAGACCCTTTTGCTTCACTGCACACCCCCATCTATCTTTAACTCTGGGATGATATCAACAAAGTGGGTGACTCGACCCAGGCAGTAATGAGCAGACTGTAACTCAAACCCAGCTCTCTGGCATCAAGTCTGTGATATCACATAAAAACTGCAGTGGTTCATCCTTTCCGGAAACTTGTAGTGTTCTTCAACCTCGGCCAGTCAGACGCTGGGTAGACAGCACCACTTGGTGTAGGGAACAGGGCTTTCTTAGAAATGGCAGAAGGTTCAGGAGTAAGATAGGGGAGAAGATGAATTTGTTGTTCTGATCCTTGAGAGCCTGGTCAGACACAGGTTGCTAAGGAAATGGGGGGATGCTTCCATCAGCAGGGGAGGTTGCTGGAACACCTATGGGCTCAATAAGGGTAGACATATGAGAGCTTCCAGGGCACCTGGTGGGACAAAAAGTCCCTGACCACGCAAGGCTGTGGACAAGGCTTGCAGATAGCTTAGGAGAATGGTCCCCAGGTCAGCCTTGGAGAACAGGGTCAGCCCTGATGCGCTTGCTAGCTCGATGCAGAGTGGGGAATGGGGGTGTACTCTCACCTGTTCCCCTGGGGCAAGAGAGGGCCAGCTGCCTCTCTACCATTTACATTCAGCCCTTGTCTGTGCCAGACTCTGCGTGCAGCAGCCTGCTCCCAGAGATGAGCTATTTTAAGTGCTTCCCCTCCGCCCCTAAGGGTGCCATGTGTTTATCTTGCTTTCGAGTTAAAAGGGAAAATCAATTTCACTCTTACCTTAGGAAGATTTGGGAGTGGGGGTGGCGTCATTTCATTAAAATGAGAGTAGGAACGGGCAGCAGAGGCTTCAGAGCCCCACCCCTTTGGCCAGTCATGAGTAAACAGTAACCTGCCGCACAGCCTGCTCTCTGGACACGCGACACACCTGCAGCCCAGACAAGGGGACTTCAGAGGCCTGGGCTTTACCAGAAATGGTTGCTGAACTGTATCTTCCAAGCCCATCCCAGGGAGAGGGAGGGAGCCAAGCTCATCACTGGTGGTTATGGGAGCATGCGCACACATGTGCATTTGTCTGTGTGTGCTGAGGTCATCCATAAACTCTATATATGTCTGCAGGATGGTCAGTGTCCGGGTCCTCGGTCACTCAGCTAGTCAGCCATCCGGTACCTGTTGCCATGGATGGATGGACATAGCCCTGCCTTAAGTTTCTGGCTTGGATTGGTGACTTCAAGCTCAACTGGACTAATCTGAGTCTGGTCATGTGCCTTGCCCTTGCTGTCATAGCTGCTACCTCCTGGTCTGTTTCTGCCATCACTCTTTCCAGGAGTCAGCAGAGACCCCCAGCTTCCTCAGATGTCTGCAAGACCTAACACAGAAGATAGCTTGTTCCAGAAGGAGTCAGGGGAAACCCACTGGGGCTCCTGATCTCCTGGTGTGTGTGTGTGTGTGTGTGTGTGTGTGTGTGTGTGTGCGTGTGAAAGATTTGAGACTGGAAAGACTCAGTGTAGCAGTATAGGGCAAAACGAGAACAGGGAAGTGGCAAGGGGTAAATGGGAGAACAGGGGGAGGGAAGGGGGCTTATGGGACTTTCAGGGAGTGGGGGGCCAGAAAAGGGGAAATCATTTGAAATGTAAATAAAAAATATATCAAATTAAAAAAAAGATTTGAGACAAGAGGGAAACTTGATGGGGAAACTTCTAAATGGTACAGGCCATCTTTACAAGAGTTCCCTTCCAGAAGACCACCAGCCCTGAGGCTTCAGAGAATGCAGACAGAAAACTGTTGGTCTGAGAGCCTGAGCCTGGGCGACAGTTTTATTCCCGCCCACCTGCTTACTAACTAACTAACTAACTAACTTACTAACTAACTAACTAACTGCTTACTAACTAACATCTGTGGAGGATCCTGCAGCCTCAAACTGTTTTAAAGTTTCTTGTGGCCAACCCATTTGCCTTCCAGTTGAAGGATGCCCTGTGGTCCTAGCCACAGGGAGTTTATGACCCAAAGAGAACTGAACCCAAAACAAATTCAATGAGGCAGAAACTGCCAGCCTATCAAGCATTTGTGCTGTGAGCAGACACTCTAATGCACACCCGAAGGGAGAAGGCTCATGGAGACTCGGGCTCCATGATGCTCCCAGAGCGGTGCTGCCTTTTGTAAGTGCCAGTCCTGGGTATGGGTTTGAGGGGGATTTAGGACAGGCTGGACCAGCGTGTAGGAGTGGTGTGGAAACGAATGAGAATGGACACCAAATGTGCTGTTCAGAGGCCACCGCTGGCTCAGCATCTTACTGAGGATGCTGCTGGCTTCCTCGTGTGGTGGTGGCTGTACTTCAAGGCCAGTGTGATTGTCACCAAGGCACAGATAAGGGAACCAGGATCCAGAAGAGCCACAGGGTTTGTTGGATACTGGTCACATGTAAGTAGCAGAGTAGAGATGTGAATCAGAGTCTGTGTGACCTGAGGAACCTTGCAGCCAGAAATAACCAGTTTGGACTGTTGGAGTTAATGATGGAGGAGCAGTAACATGGGGACTGAGGATATGGACAGTTTCTGAGAAGAGAAATGGATGAGGCATGGACCAGATATGGACAGTGGCTCCCTAATCACTGAGGCTGGAAAGGAGTGCTGTGAGTGAGGCGGAAAGGATGCTGGGAATTGAGCACCAGACATAGCAGCTGACGGGATGACTTTGGAGTTGTCTCTGAGCACTTTATCTTACAGAACCAATGCCTTGGGCGGTTCTCATGAGATACTCTGACCCCCTCCATGACTTCTGATGAAGCTTGCTGAATGCTGGGGATGGAAGTGGAGTTACCCTAGGCCAGGACTCAAAACCATCTCCACTTTGGACTGGACTTCCACACAAGGGTGTTCACACCTCTCTTGTGGCCAATGCCCCACCTATTAGGGATGACTCTACCATGGAAATAAAACCTCTCTGAGGCCTCCTCCCCTCAGCCAGATTCTGTCACCTGGGGCAAGACAGAAGGACCTGCTTCATATAACATACACCTGGTCATCAGACACTCAGTGACAACTCTCCTGTTGCAATCTCATCTCCAGATTATACGGCAGTAATGGATATAATGCAGGTGTTTGATGGCCTTCTCTGTTTTAGGAACTCCTCTCAGAGCTTCACAAATGCTGCCCTGCAAGGCTGGCTCAGGAACATCTTGGAAATATCTCCATAAGGTGGCCCACTGTAATCAAGAGGGGATTCAACTTTTTAACAAAGAGGTGAGGGACATTTTGGGAAAGCAACTCAGATGTCTGGCATGAAAAGCACCATGGTAGGAAGGATAATAAGGTCTGGGGTGCTGTTGAAATAATTCAGGTGGAATTTAGTGGGGTTAAAGAACATGGTAGAAAAGGGGAGACTGGAGAGAGGTTGGCAAAACACCCCAGCTATAGAGCTGGGGGCAGTTGGGTGTGGGAGTCGAGGAAGAGGGGAACAGGAGACAGAGACTATCAGATTTTGTCCCAGATGAACGTCTGGACATCAGGAGAGGCTGGAGCATTCAGCAGCTGGTCAACTAGGAGAGGTCACATTTAGCTCTGCACGCAGGAAGAGGTAGAGATCGCTGGAATGCTACCCACTCATTGGTTAGTTTGCTCAGTTGTTTATTCAACAAGGCTTCACTGAGTTACATGTGTTTGTGAACTGCCTGACACAGATGTTGGGAACAGGACATGGGTCTTATACAAGAGCAGTGTGTGCTCTTAATGACTAGAAATCAGAGATGACCATGACTGTGCAACCCTGGCACCAAGTTGAGTGTTTGGTACATAGCTGATTTTCAGTAAGGGCTTGCATGATCCTAGAGTCATGACTTAGAGCAGGAGAACAGATATAAACTGATGGTCCTGTCAAGTCACATGTGTGTCCTTCAGTAAGTGCACAGATGATAAACTATGGTACACCCATACAGTGGAATATTACTCAAGTGGTAAAAGGAATATGCTATCAAACATGAAGAGACATGGAAGTAACTGAAAGCCACGTTGCTAGGCTAGAAAGGGCTTCCTGAAGAGGTTATTTCTTACGATTCCAACTACGTGGTGTTGTAAGAAAGGCAAACTCTGGAGACAGTACAAAGATTGGTAGTTTCTAGAAATAAAAGGGAACAGAGTGTTGACCGGGCAGAGGAGTTTGAAAATATGTCATGTGATGCGGTCATGGTGGGCACATGCTATTATATTTGTCAAATTCCATAAAATGCCTAAAGCCAAGCGAGAATGTGAACCATGGGCCCTCAGTGACAATAGTGCCAGTGTGGGTTCATCGAGCGCAGCAAATGCGCCACTCTATCAGGGGGCATTGACAGTAAGCAGAGGGGCCAGGGACAGATGGAAACTCTCTGAGCTTTATGCTCAATTTAGCAGTGAAGCTGAAATTGCTATTAAAAACAAAGTTCACTGCAATTAGTATTGTAAGACTGGAATCAGAGCAGAGGCTAGGATGTGGCTATGGCTCGGATGTGACCCAGCCCCCGGAAGGGGAACATGTATCTGAAGCTTAGTTTCCAGCTTGTGGTGCTATTGAGGGAAGCAGGTTGTGAAAGGGCCAGCTTTATCAATGGGCTCATTCATCCATACTGAGCATGGGTATTAGGTGGGGCCTGGGTAGAAGGAGTCACTGAAGGGGAATGTCTTTGAAGTGTATATCTTGCCCATGGGCCGTGGCCTCTGACCCTTCCCCTGCCCTCTTACTCCTGACTGCCATGAAGGAAGGAGCTTTCTTTCACCACAACCAGACCTTCTGACTCACCACAGGCCTGGGATGATGGAACCGATGCCGTAGACTGATACCTCTGAAACCATGAGCCAAACAAACAAATGGACAGATGAACAAACCCTCTTCCTCCCTTTACATTGGTTCTCTCGAGTATTTTGTCAGAGCAACAACAAGTTCATGCAGACCCTGAACGTGTCAGGAACGGTGACCTGTGACCTGGGACTTGTGACGGAAGTTAAGTGGAGAGATGGGTACTCGGCCTGTGGCTTAGGTGAGAGCCCTGTGGGTCTCAGTTTGCTTCTCTGTTGCTGGATGAAATACTAACCAAAAGCAACTTGTGGCTTAGGTCATCTTATAACTCTCAGGTTGCACTCCAACACTGAGGGAAATCAAGGCAGGAACCTAGATGCAGGAACCTAGAGGCAGGAACTGAGGCAGAAACCAGGGGGCAAGGCAGGAAGGCTGATTAATGGTTCCCTTCTTCCCCTTGCCCCTGCCCACTCTCACACTCACAGTCAACTGCCTCTCTCTCTCTCTCTCTCTCTCTCTCTCTCTCTCTCTCTCTCTCTCTCTCCTGGTGGTAGTGGTGTTTTTTTTAAGAAAAGGTTTCTCTGGAACTCACTCTGGAAACCAGGCTGGCCTAGAATTCACAGAGATCCTCCTATCTCTGCCCCCACCCCCATCCCCACCCTCCAGTGCAAGGTTAACCCCATGTGCCACCACATCTGGCCTCGGTTGCCTTTCCCTCGAATAATATCCCTCACTGTGGGCTTGGCCTTCCACATCAATCATGGAGAAAACGCCCAGCAAACCTACCTGCAGGCCAATTGGATGTAGGTATTTTTCTCAGAAATGACCCTAGCTTCTGTCAGGTTGACCAAAAGCTAAGTAGTGCAGTGGATGAGAGGAACTTGGAGGTCATGACAACGAGGATGGATGTGGCAGCAGATAAAGGAGCCCCAGAAGAGGGTGCTTCTATATAAGGCTAGGGGTGCATTAGGGCCTGAGGGAGGGGAGAGCTGGGCCACCTGAGGAGGCTGGGGCTGAGAGGAGAGACACTGAAGGAAGGTGACTTCTGGATTTAGAGACAGCTCAGTCCTCAAAACAGAATATATAAAGGAGAGCGATCAATACAGCTCCGCTTATTACAACCAATGGGGATCAATAAATTGGCTGAAGATCTGCTAGGTCGTCTGAATATGAAAGCCAGTGTGAAGTCAGAACCACTGAACTATGACTATTTTTGTCATGTCTAGTAAATCTGAAATGCAGCTGCGAGGGTCGGGAAGAAACTGGTCTCAGGGCAGAACACAGGGTAACTCCAAGGGAAAGATGGGCAGGTCTGTTCCATGGCTGTCTAGAAGAGAGGTGGCCCTGGCTCAGGAAATCCCATCCTGACGTCACAAAGAAAGGTCTTAAGCCATAAAGCTTTTCACTTTCATGTTCCAAGGCCTCTAAAAGCAAGAGGGGTAGAGGTGACGTCTTGAGGAGGCCTCCTGTCCCTCTGTCCCACTGGCCTTCTCTGAGCTCAGTATGGACACCAAGCTTCTGTCCAGCCCCCGAGGAGATACGACTCTTAGATGTGAGGTCCTTACTCCAGCCTTTCCCAGTGCATGCTGGGAATGAGGAACATCACTGGCTGTCTCAGCTGCTTATCAAACTTTATGTGCCCCTCCCCCATGCTCATGCCTCAGTAGAAAAGGAACATTCTCCTTTAGCATGTCTGCACACTTACTGATGCCTGGCCATGTAGATGCAGGTCCCCTGTGCCCACCATGTCCAAACTCTTCATCCATGCCCAGCTTGCCTTCTCAAAGACTTTCTACTTCATCATCCTCATGGGCAGAGGAGGAGGCTATAGGCAAGCCTAGCTTTTAAACTCCATTGGTCAGACATCTACTGGCATATTTGGTTCTATTTCCTTCACATAACAATAGCACATAGGAAAACACAGTCTACACTAACTCTGACCACATCTCCACCCTGGACTCTCCTTTTGACCTTCCCCTCCCCCTCCCCACCACCACCCCTGTTCCTTGAGGAAAGACTTTGCAATAGTATGACATCGTAGGTCGTGTCTGGCCTGTGATCTCAGTACTAGGAAGACTGAGGCAGGATTGCTGTGAGTTTGAAGCCAGTCTGGGTTAAAGAGTATGGCCCTTTATAAAGAAAAGCTAGAGATGTAGCTCATTTGGTAGAAGGGGTGTCTAGAAGGCACAGAGCCCTCGGCTTAATCCTGAGCACCACACACATTTGTCTTGTTGATGCGTACCTGTAATCCCTCAAGTACACCTGTAAACATTGAAGGGGTGGAGATCGGAAGGTCAAAAGTTCAAGGTCATCCTTGCCTGCACAGTGAGTACAAAGCCAGGCTAAATTCCATGAGACTGACTCAACATAAATAGATTAATTAATTAATTAGTTAATTAATTAATTAATTTTTAAAAAATTAAAAATAAGAAGATTTTTGGCGATCCTTATTTTACCAGACATAATGGCCGTGTATTCAGCGGCACTCTGCCTGCTCACTCTTCCCTCTGCTTCTTGGCCAATCTACTGTGTCTTTGCAGACTCTGCTATTGCTTGGAGAGAACCATGATTCCCCGCCCCCCCACCCTCGCCTCCAAACTGTGCTTTTACCTTTGACCTTCTACTGGTCCCAGGCTGACTTGCCACACTGCAAGACTGACTGGTGTGTCAAGGGTGCCCTCTGGCCACTTAGGGAGTGCATGGCCTGTATGTCCTCCAAGAACTGCCTCCCAGTAGCTGTCTCTTTGCAGGCAATTCTCCACCCTGCTGCCATTCTTCCCAGCCTCAGGCCATACCCCCTACAGTTCTGATCCCCCTTGATTCTTTCTCACCAACCACTGGACCAGGTGTGGGTGCACCGAGACTCACATTCTGAATGCTGGTTCTCTTCATTTCTAGGCCAGCCACTGGTAGATGCTGTGGTGTGCCCAAACCCACAACGGAGGGATCTTTCTCTGGTAGCTTCTTTCAACTGAAGTGTAGCCTGTACCCAAGGCCCTGTCCCTCCCTAGGCCTATATCTCACATCCAGGACTTGTCTGTTCCGGTGGACAGGAACCTGGTTGTCTCTTTCTCCTGATGCAGGATATCTCCCAGGGCTTGAGTAGCTCAGAACTTCCTGCTAAGGCTCTGGTCAAATGTCTTGCTCTATTCAGTCCCACTGACCTCACTACCCCTACCCAGGTGATAGTCTCACGGTACTCCATAATAGATGACCTGCACTAAGGCCCCGGATTGCAGGGTTGGTCTCCTAGGAAACCTGACCCACGACCCTCATCAAAGAGCCCCCTGATTTCTCTTCCACATCCTCTGATCACCATCCAACTCATCTTATGATTTTGCCCTTGCAAAATAATCTATTCATCATGCAGCCACCAGAGTGATTTTTATTTTCCAAAACAAAAATCATGTCAATGACTTCTCTGCTCTCAACTCTGCTGCTTCGAGATTGCCCTCAGAACACCATGATGTTCCCTGTCCCCATCCTGGGGTGGCCTAGATGAGCTGATGGCTCTCCTCCTGCTTGTTCTCTCAACCCTGTCCCAGTTCTCAGCCTTCTGTCTGTTTCCTGAACACTTTGGAATTTCCCCCATATGGAGGCCTTTGTGTTGTCTATTTGTCCAACTTACAATCAACCGGCTCCAGTCACCTGCAGAGGAAGCCCTCTCCTATCACACAGCCTAAGCTCACCTGTCTATTGTAGTCTTTCCCTCTCCCTTCAACCTGGCTTTTATCGTAACACACACCTCATAAATCTCGTTGCTCATTTACTCATCAACTTATCTCCCTCTGTGCCAGGAACAGACTCTCCATTGACAATAAGGACTATGCCCATATTACTACTAAGAGCCTCAGCACTCCATCTGCAACACCCAAAAGTGTGCAAGTGTATGTCTGTACGGATGAATGGATGGATGAGTGGATTGATAATGGATGCAAATAAATGAGTGGAAATTATTAGGAGCCACCCTGATGGGTCTGATCAGTCCGGAGGCTTTTTGAAAGGGGCTTGGATTCAATGTTTCCCTTTGACAAAGCTCTAAGCTCCTCTAGTCAAAGCCATCAAAGATCACAGAGAAGTCAAACACCTCCAGATGTATCCCACTTCTCTTGAAGAGAACAGCCTCTGTGGAGGGGGGGGGATACAGGGGGTCATCCAAGTGGGGTGAACAGAGGACAGGAAGCAGACACAGGAACCCGGGGAGATACTGGGCAGCAAGTGAAGGAGATTCACTTCTTTCTGCCCATTTCTTGAGGTGGGCTTAGCTCGTGTGAGCTAAGGGAAGGAGCTGTCCTGTGGCCACCAGCACCAGGCAGTGCTCAAGGGCCGCTGGTTCTCGAGAGCTCTTCGTCTGTGATCATTTTATGCCACTGAGTTACTGCAAACAAGTTAACCATCACACGCTTCTTCAGTTACAGCCTTCATGAGTCCTGATATGACTGCCAGGCCCCCTACATAGGGTCTCATGGGCTTCAGACATAGAGCTCGGACACATCTTATCTGGAGATTCAACTGGCAAAGGACTCACTCTAGGAATTGATGGAACTAAGTTCCCTGTGGTTACGGCACCAAAGGCCATGGCTCCTCTCCTTGATAGCTATCTGTTAAGAGTTTCTGTATTGTCTCCAGAAACCCGCTGATGGTCCATCGTTCCAGAAGCTGCTCAAGGTCCCTCCTGAACACCTGAACCCATAGCTTGTCTCTTCAGCCTCTCTAACAAGACCATTTACTTCACCAAGCTGGTACCTCACCAAGCTGGTAGTCTCTATCCAGGTCACTAAGATGGAAGTTTCTACAAAGTGAGAAAATTCAGAGTGCATCCCTTCCGTCCCCTTCTGTTAGAGGCATGTCATGATCCCAAGCTCACTCAAGGGAGGGGGACTACCCAAAAGGTGGGACAGCAGGAAGAGGGGGTCCTGAGGCCACCTCAGAGTCCGTCCATCCTAACTTTATCATTTTGTCCTCATAATGATAAACACAACACAACAGGTGGGTCTTGTTAAGTAACCTCATGCTGTAGAGAAGCTGGGGTAGGGGTGGGGAGGGGGGAGAGGGAGAGAAGGGGAGGAGAGAGAAGGGGGAGGGGGAGAGGAAGAGAAAGGGAGGAAGGGAGGGAGGAATAATCAGAGTATATAACACTCCCAACAGCAACAGAAGGGAGTGCAGAGAGCAGGCAAAGAATTCTATAAGCATTGGAGACAGCTCAGTCAGGGATGCTGGGGATGGAGGATAGGAAGATTCAGATGAACTTACAAGATCTGGGTACCATTCTAGCTGCCCACCCAAGGCAGAGGGAGATGTGTGCACACAGAGACTTGTGTACTGTTCTGGTGGTGTTATTCTTCACAGGCAAAATGCAGACAGAACCCAAAGATCCCTCTGTGGTAGATTCCTAAGCACACATGTTAGAGCCACACAATACCACAACGAAAGAGGGCTAACTATTGACAGGTGCTCCAGGAAGACCTTCAAAGCCATTAATGCTAAATAAAAGAAGTCAGGCACAAAAGACTCCATATCACACACTTTCATTTACATGAAATGTCCAGAACAGACAAATCTAGAGTGACAGAAAGCAGATTAGCGGTGGCCCTGGACTGGGGACGGAGAGCAAAGAGATTGCAAGTGGTGTGAGCTCCTTTCTGTGGTGATGGGAAAGTATTGAGAATGGACATGGTGATGGTTGCACAACTCCATCAATACACTAAAAATCACTGAATCGTACACTTCAGACAGGCAAGTTTTACTGCATGTAAATGACAACTCATAACACAGCTGGAGGGGAAGAAAGATCTGGGCAAGAAGTTGTCCGAGTGCCTGCTGCCCCTGTGACTGGCCTCTTCCTCTCCTAGGCATCAGACTCTGAGGATGAGCAGTGTGGCGGGCATGAGGGCTGTGCAGAAGAATGAGAACTGAACAGGCCAGTGAGGGTGGGGCTGGAAATGCTACAGACCGGAGCTGGCACAGGGAAGGTCATGAAAGGTCAAAGGTCATGGAAGGTCACGCCGAAAGAGCTGAGGTCTGACCCAGGGTGGAGACTGAACTGTGGACAGCCTATCATCCTCTAATCCTGCTCCCCTTAGAAAGCCAATACCTCAGCAGGAAAATAAATAAAGAGGGGATCAGTTAGATTAAACCCGACTTGGCATTTAGCTGAATAAGGTGTGTGTGGGGGGGAGACAAAGAGATTGAAGGTGTTGGCAAGAACAGGGCTACTTGTGAGGGAGTTTACATCATTAATGAGCAGGGGACAAAGTGGCGGCTGGGACAGGACAATCTCTGTGGACTGGAATGGGTTCTTCATATCAACGGCTGAGCCCAGTGGCAGAGACTTGAAGTCCAGTCAGAAGGGGGCGCGGTGCATGCTGGTCCCTTTTCTCCTCTTGCCCTCTGCCTACCATTCTGGAGTCTCGCCAAATCCCCACCCCATACCTGAGAAAAGCAGAAGGGATGGCCTTAGTTACTATGCTAAACCCGTGAGTTTTCTATAGTGTTTGGCAGCTCAGAGCAGAGGCTGCGAGGAGGGTGAGGTCTGTAGCCAGCCCATCTGTGTCAGATCCTGAATCCACGGCCCCTGATCATAGCTTCACAATTCGCAGCGTTGATTTCCTCAACGGGAAATAAGGAAAATAGCATCGACCTCCTCAGGCCCCTGTGGGGAGATGATGAGGCGGTTCAGCGGAAGCCTGAGGAGGGTGCAGAGCTGAAGAGACAGCTTGGACTTGGGTGCCCTGGTGGCAGAGTGCTGACTGATGTGGACACTGAGCGCTTGCTCTGTCAGGACGCGGCCCTGAGCTGTGGGACACCGGCCGTTGTAAGCCAACAGCTGGGGTTGAAACTCAATAGCAAAGCTGCACCACTGTACTTAGGATGCCTGTTTCGTTTTGCAAACTTCTTGGTCCAGCCTGTGGGTGTCTGATCCCAGATCCCTATCGGCAGCCCTCTGTGGCTGTTTACTGTGCTTGACTACAAGGGGCTGCCGTGAGTCTGTGATAGAAATATAGGCTCCTGAACCACTGCAACATCTCATTGTCTGCAGCTGAGGCCTTCGTCATTATTTATT
The DNA here is from genome assembly GCF_947179515.1 of Apodemus sylvaticus. Classification (NCBI taxonomy): domain Eukaryota; kingdom Metazoa; phylum Chordata; class Mammalia; order Rodentia; family Muridae; genus Apodemus; species Apodemus sylvaticus. The sequence goes on from NC_067474.1 coordinate 139,125,417, forward strand.
CAAGGGAGAGAAACGCCCACCCCACCCCCACAAAAATAAACAACAATGAAAAACACTCCCATGCAGAGGGTGGGAGGACCCCATGTCTTCTATTTGGTTCATCTCTGGGGCTGGGTACCGTCAGAGCCCCTGTGGAGGTAGAGGTGATGCTCCCCCCTCCCGCCCCCCTCCTCCCAGCCTCTCTGCCCAGAGCACCCTCAGTGCATGCTCTGCCCCCGCCCCCCAGGAAGAGAAATCGATGCTTTTCTGTGTCTCCTGGAGACAGACCCGTGCATTCCTGTGGAACTGGCTATCGACAGCCCTCGCCTCTCTCCCATCTTCCATACTTCATTTGTGAAAAGAACCGTAATTACCCTCGAGGAGTCATTGGAGGGAAAGTGTGCAAATTGAAAAGGGCTGGAAATGGGCACCCCTGGCTGCGCGGAAAACACTTTCCATATTGAACCGTTCTCTCCCCAGCCTGGGTACTTCCACTTGCCTGGCCCTCGCCTCTCTCCTCTGCTGATGCAAACCAGAGTCAGCTCCGTGCCCACCCTGACGACGGTTGACATCAATGCATTGAGACCAGGTTTTCCCGTACCCCAGCCCCTTCGGTGGATAACCACTTTCTTTTCAATTCCTTACCACTAAATAACTTGGACAATTAATAAAGCCCTGGTTGTCCTTCTATTTTCTCCTTTCTTTTTCACTTCCCGTTCAGTTGCTTGTTAACTCTGCCTCAGCCTAACTAGCCATCCAGTGACCTGGTCAACTGGTACAAAGACTTTGATCTTGCCGAGGGTAGAGTGCTCTGAATGCAAGAAAGAAAGGTCCCTGCTCCAGGGTGTTATCTGAGGTCAAGATGTTGAAAGCTTTGTCCAGTAGCTAAAGAGCAAACTTGGGCCAGGGCCAGCGCCCAGCCTGTGCTGTGGTTCACAATGCGGCCTTTTGGCCTTGATGGTTTTCTGTTTTGTGTCTGTATTGGAAAGGTTTAGAACTAGAAGAGTTCAGATTTTGTTCTTGTTGTTTAGCTTTTAGAATAGGTTCACAGGGTCCACAGAATATTCTCACAGGGTACACTGGATTATATCAGATTTGGGACTTTCAGATTAGAAATACTCAACTTGAATTGCTTTTATGATGGGGTGGTCTGTCATACAAATGAGCACAACCAAAATTCATTTTTTCCCAAATCTGGATGAAAGCCACAGTGTCCGCGCTATGGATTGTCTGAGGAAGGGCCCATCCAATGCTCGCCAGCCACTGAGTCTGCCAGCCATCCCCAGGCCCCAGGGCCTTGCTCCTGGGAGACTATGCTACAGACTCAGCTTTTTAAAATAATAAAATTACTACCATCATCTTCATTATTATTTTTATTATTTTATTGCCTTGCCTTCTCTATTTTTGTGTCCTTATTTTTGTCTCTCCTAAGCCTGACTGTCACTGGGTTTAGGGACGACTCTACTCCAGGATGGTTCTCCATCTCCAGTCATGACTTTAAGTACCTCCGCAAAACCTCTAATTCCAAATACAGCCACATTCTGTGGGTCCAGATGGATCTGTCTTGTGGGACATGATTAAACAATTGCAGGGCCAAACACAACTTGAAGTGCTTTTCTTGTATGTATACCTTGTATGTGATATGGTGTTACATGAAGATACCTTCAGACGAATATGATCCCATGCCAAGTACGCCCCACCCACTTCTACCCTTCCCTTCCTCTCCTTCTGTTCTGCATTGGCATCCTGTTTCCCTAGAAAGTTACATAGCTACTTTCATATACATATGAACTTCATGTGTCTGTGTGAAATCTAGGAGCCTCATGTGAAAGGGCTCCTAATATGATATTTTTCTCTCTGAGATAGGCTTAATTCACTTAATATGATCAATCCGTCCCGGCTTCGTTCATTTTCCTGCAGATGGCAGACCCTCATCTATTTTTAAGATTGAAAAAAACTCCATCATCCAATGCAGAATTTTGTGCCCCTTGGGACTCAGATCCCTGGAAGTTTCCAGTCCCCATTCTCTGCCCAGTTTGGGGGATGGCCATTATCTGGGGTACCTTACAGCTGCTGTATGACATTAGAGACCCTCCCTGGGGCAGCTGAAGAAGGGGCATGAGTAGGAGCCACTGTGGCAGCGCAGGTCCCTCCGATCATCAATCGCCTGCTCCCCTGCTGTCTGCCCTGCGTGCAGGAAGCCCTCAGATGCATGCAGAGCTGGTGGAGACTGCTCGAGACACCACTGCTCTGAGCCCCCTCGCTCTTCATCTTGTCTGCCCAGTCCAAAACTCTCAACCCCAACCAGTCTGTGTTGGGGACTGTCCCCCTTCTCCCGGTGACCTGCTAGCTTTCCCCAGCCCCCACTTCCTTCGTTGACTTGGACGACAACCACTGAATTAAAAGTAACTCCCTGTCATGTTTTCTCTGTTCTGGGTGCTGCTCTAAAAGCACATATTGGGTCATTTAAAGTTCACAGCAGCTTGATAGAGAGGGCACCGTTACAGTCACCTGTTTCTTCTACACAAGGAAACTGAGGCAGGGAGCTTCATGGATCCCTTTACGGCAGGGTTTCTAGACTTCTCAGCATTGACACTGTGGGTTGATAAGTCTGTCACAGGACCACTCCCTGCCCAGTCAAATGTCCTTACAGCAACTTTGGCCTTGGTCATTCAGTGCCTGCCATGATAGCCCTCTTGACAACCCGCAGTCATGACAACCAAAAAGGTTTCCAGAGCTTGCTTAATGTCTCCAGGGTGGAGAGAGCAAAGTCACCCCTCAGTTGAGAGCCACTGAGTGCAGGTCATACATGGGAGGCGAAGCTGAAGAGAGAGCCCAGAACTCCCCAGGTGCCCTCCCCCATCTATCTGAGCCCTCACCTGGGTGTGCATTGTCACTGAAGGACAAAAATGAGCCCCACTCACTTCACAGACTTCAGGTCCACCCGGTCTGTCACTTAGCACCCCAACAATGCACCAGAGCTGTGCCCTCAGAGGAGGCCACTAGCTTTTTTGACCTCTGTTTGTTTGCCTCTGTACTTTCCGGCAATGACTAGACTCAGACAACAACGTACAGCGACCATATAGCTTCCCCAGCTGACCCCCAGCGTCTGCCTTGGTAACTTGCATCCCCACCTCAGAAAGAGAAGGGTTCTCATCCACTAAGGCTGTCCTGGGAACATTGAAAGGACCACAGCCCACCTCTTTAAAGACAAGAGAGATTCCCACTGTGCACATAGAGTGGGGGAGGGGACACCTCTCAACTAGCTTGGACTGTGACTGGTGCCAACTCTAGAAAAAGCAGGGCTTTGGTGTCTATAGAGAAGGCAATTAAATGCTGGGTTAATTGTCCCAGTGGCCATGGCTTCCTGCCCTGGCTCATGTCCACCTCCTCTTCCACAAAGAAGAAAAGAAAACCCTTACCTCTTGCGTGCATGTGTGCGCACATTCACACCCCCCCACTCTCTCTCTCTCTCTGTCTCTCTCTCTCTCTCTCTCTCACACACACACACACACACACACCACATGTTCACACACAGGAATTGTGAAAGGCTGTACATATCTTTAATAAGAGCTCATCCCTGTCAGATCCCAGATGAAGAAGACAGGCTCCAGTCTTGTCACTCTTGGGGGGGAGGGGGGTGTACCTGCTCCTCCTAAACACACGCTGTCTCTGAGGTGCTGGCTGCGTTTCATCACCTGCCATCATTGCTCCCGTTTTATTGGCACATAAAAGGGCTTCCTGGAAAACATATTAAAGCTTCCAATTCAGAATGGAAGGCATTCCACGTAATGCCTCTTCATGAACAGGAGGCAGCGTGGGGCTGCTGACATGCTCCCTGCGTGGAAGGGACAGAGTGCACGTCTACATGGCCTCGACACCACCCCTCTGTGACGGTGACGGGGTGGGGAGAGACAGAAGGCAGCTGGGCCCTACAGAACTCTCGACAGGAACTGCTTCTCCTAGGCCGAGGGTAGTGACATGGGTTCCCACTCCTGCCCAGGGCATCTGAAGTGAAGGCCAGGCATTCTTCTCGGCTCCCAGGTGCCTGTTTTATTATTTGTTTTGAACAATTGAATTCAGATGATTGAGGAAAAGACTGTTATTATCTTCATGAACAAACAAGTGTGGAAATATTAGGGAGTTGTCTGCAAAGGCTATCAAAGATGTGCGCATTTGAGATGAGAACATAGAATTTCAGAGACCTGGCTTCACTTCAGTCAGCGGCCCCCATTCAAGTAGAGGCTATTTTGACAGGAGTGTTTGAGCTACGTGGACGCTGGGGCTGGGCCCTAGTTCTCCTGTGAGACATCCAGAATCCTTTACAACCTGACTCCATTGCTAGGGTGAAGAGGACCATCTGCCCGTCCGGCGAACAAGCTCCTTGAATGGAGTCTCTGAGGCTGTGGGCCCCAGCAGGGGGCCTCTATGCCCCCCCCCCCCTACATACCGTGGGACTTGGTGCAAAACTGTCAATTAGCAACTGTCAGTAAAGTCAGCAGAAAGCAAGAGAGTTGGCAAATATCCCACTGAACTGTGAGCTCCATGCCAGCCCAATCCAGCGATGCCCCCTCCTACCTCCCATGACCAACCCTTCACCTCTTTTTTTTTTTTTCATTCATTTAACCAGGAACCAATCACACCTTCTCTGTGAACATCCCCCATCCTCCGGCAGAATTCACCTCTCCTCTGTGGCGCCCCCACCACATCTCCATCTCTCCCCCAGGATGGGCCTACTTTTCTAGATAGGTATCGGTTTCCTTCCCTCAGAAGGGCGCCCTGAATACTTCAGAGTCAGCATAGTGACTTAGATGTGAGGGATGGAGATCAAGAAGCAAGAGGGTTTGAATCCTGTCTGTGGCTGTGGCTACAACACAATCCTCGGGCCTGGGTCATTTATAGTCAGTAGATGTTGGTTTGGTTCTCGGTTCTAGAATGTCAACATCTGCCGGGTAACAGACGAAGGTCTCCTTGCTGCACCGTAGCATGGCAGAGTGAGCAGGTGAACCTGCTCAGATTTCTCCTCCTCTTTGTGTAAAGCCTACTCTAGCTGGGTGCGCATGCGGCTCAGTAGGTAGAATGCTTGCCTGCCTAAGGCCTTGGGTTCAAACCCCAGCACTGCATAAACCAGGCACAGTGGTTACTCTGTAATCCCAGGGCTGAAAAGGTGGAGGTAGGAAGATCAGACATTCAAGCCCAGTCTGGGCTACATGAGACCCTGTCTCAAGAAAGGAAGAACGGAGGGAAGGAAGAAAGGGAGAAGAGAGGAGGGAGGGAGGGCAGGCCATTAATGCCACCATGAAGATCCCCCTCATAACTTCATTTTGTCCTAAGTAATCCCCAGGAGGCCCCTCCTTCGAATGCTATTAGCGTAAGATGCAGGAGTTATGTTCGCAGTGCATGAACTTTGGGTGGGGGGAGCGCTACACCTAAACTGCGAAGGCTCTGGTCTACAGCTTTGGTTGGATGGTGGCAATGACAGCATGTGGGGATTTGAACCTTAGGATACAGGGAGGTGCTGGACAAATTTATCACTGCAGAAGCCACCTATGGAGAACGAGGCTCAAAGTAGTCAGAGTTTTGAATCTCTCTCTCTCTCTCTCTGTGTGTGTGTGTGTATGTATGTGTGTGTGTGAGTATGTGTGTGTGTATGTGTCTGTTTCTGTTTTTCTGTCTGTGTCTGCCTGTGTGTGTGTCATGTGTCTGTCTCTGTGTGTGCCCGTCATGTGTTTGTGTGTGCCTATCATGTGTCTCTGTGTGTCTGTTTATGTGTGTGTGTCTGGCTGTGTGTATCTATCTGTGTGTGTCTATGTATGTATGTCTATGTGTGTGTGTGTATTTGTGTGTCTGTGTATGTGTGTCTCTGTGTGTCTGTCTGTGTTTATCTGCCTTTGTGTGTGTCTATATGTGTATGTCTGTGTGTGTGTGTCTATGTGTGTGTCTGTGTGCAAGTGTGCACTCATAAGCATGCATGGGGAAGCCAGGACACAGGGTATCTACTTATTCCCTGGAGATAGGGTCTTAGTGAACCGAGACCTCGCCATTTTGGCTCATCTGGCTGGCCCACAAGGTCCCAGGATCTGCCTGCCTTTGGCCTCCAACATTAGGGTCACAGGCACACCGTGCAACCATGCCTAGCTTTTATGTGGGTGCTGGGAATTTAAACTTAAGTTCCCCTGCTTGTGCCACGAGTGCTGTCACCCACTGAGGCACCTCCCAGATCCCTCCCCCGCTCTTCATCTTGAAGATGTTCATGCGCATTGCGTCCTAACCACTGACATGCTTGTTCCCGTGTTCTGTGATAAAAATCAATGTCTGGAGTCACAAGTGCTGTGTAAGTGTCAGAGGCTGCTTCTGATTTCTAGCAGGTTCCCTCTCAGATCACAGATCGCTGTCTCCCCACAGATCCTCCCTGAATGCTTCAAGACCCACACCAGCTGGGACTCAGCCTGTGGGAGGCAAATGCCCGGCCTAGAAGCTTTGCAGAGGGCAGACATCGTGACTTTCTGTCTTATGTCCCTGACTGTGTGGGGCTGTGACAGATCATGTGATGGATCACAGGGACAACAGTCACAGACCGGAGTATATGGGGGTCAGCACCAGGCAGCTGATGCAGCGTCACGATCACCAGACACCTCATTTCCCTGCCTGGAAGGACAACCGCAGAAGGCCTTTGTCCTGGCCTCACTTCTCTGGGTAACTTAGAGGTCACACTGGGCCTCCTTAGGCGAGTGGGATTGAGCCAGCAATACATGTGGCTTGGAATGGAAGACGTTCAGGGCCCTAGGGACAGGGTCTGCAGCCGCCATTGGGATTTCCCATGAGCTCGGGACTCTCCTCCGAGTGTCTGCACTGCTGGTCCTTGCATGTCTCCTCTGTGTTCATCCTGCCCAGGGCGTGGTTCCTGAACAGCCAGCAGCAGCAGCAATAGCAAGGATCCCACCCAGACACACTTTAGTTACCAGATTGCCAGATGGTCAAAAGGTGAGAACCAGCCCCGCATGCCAGGACCTCAGCTAAGCTTTCCAACTCTGCAGTCTCAGGTCCACTTGGTTCTCTGAAAGGTTCTAGAGCAGTGGTTCTCAGCCTGTGGGTAGGGACCCCTACAAAGACCATCAGAAATCACAGATGATTACATTGTGACTCCTAATAGTAGCAAAATCACAGTATGCTACTAAATATGAAGTAGCAATGAGATTACTTCGTGGTTGGGGGTGGAGGGTCTCACCTCAACATGAGGAACTGTATTAAAAGGGTGCAGCATTCGGAAGGTTGGGAATCACTGCTCTAGAGAATCGAGATGGAGTGGTCCTGGGATCCGCCCAGATGTGGGCTCTGGGCCATACCTGCTGGCACTTTAAAAACGAAAGATCTAATTCTGGTGCAGACAGTTGCAGTCACAAGGTCCCATGTCCACGGCGTGGCCTCCGGGTGTACTATGACAGCATGAGACAGGCCTCAGTTTTCAGGGGTCACATTCATGTTGGCCCTGCTCAGAACAGTACCATAAACAACCTGTGACCATGACATGCTGTGCCCTCCCTGCAAGTGTAGCAGCAGGCTTTGTTCGCAGATTGTGAGCCTCTGGACACACTGCTAGCCTGGCTGTCTGCTGGGAGGGCAAGCCCTAACTATTCCCAGGGAAGCGAACTCAGTCTCACAAGGGCAAACTAACTTCCCCAGTATCACCTAGTTGAAGCATCACAGTAGAAACTCAATTCCTGACACCAAGTCAGTGGTCCTGCCTCCCCACAGTCTGTGGCTATCTGTCCAGGCTGAGGCCCTTTGCCACAGGGTCCCTAGACTCAGCATCCTAAGATGTCAAGTGTTAGAAACCCAACATGAATTGGTGGCACAGTACAAGGTTAGGGCTGCAGGAGCTGCATGAGACTTCTGCAATAGAAGTCTATGTTCGGCCACAGTGATCGCATGTTAGCCTTATGTTAGGCACTCCTTCAAGAGTGTTATATGTATCTGTTTATTTGACCTTGGGAATGATCTCATTGCTGTTATTGTACCCATTTTACAGACATTGAAACTGAGGCACAGAATAGTTAAGCACTTGTCTAGCTAGGGTCACAAAACCAGGAAGTACAGGAGTTCAGGATTCTAACACGGGTCATCTGGCTATAGAACAAGCCTTTACTTCCTCTTTTGTGTTTGGTAGGGTATATGGGTGTGGTGGTGCATATGTGTATGCACACATGTATGCATGCCTGTGGAGGTTGGGGGGGTGGTCAATGCTTGGTGCCTTCTTCAATCAATCTCCACCTTGTTTATTTATTTGTTTGTTTATTTATTTATTTGAGACAGGGTTTCTTACTGAACCTGGAGTTTACTGATTTGGATAATCCAGGGATCTGTCTGTCTGCCTTCCCAGCCCTGGGATTAGAGGCATCTACTGTTGTTCCTAGGTTCTAGGGATTGAGTTCTTGTCTTCATGTGTTTTATAAGAAAGCACTGTGCCAGTTGAGCCCCGCCCTGGCCTCCATAGCTGCCTCCTAAGCTCCGTGGTGCTTGCTTGTGTTCTGCGGGGCCAGCAGACCCGAGCCTCCATATCTGGTTAGAACACTCGTCCTCTGGCCCCACCTTGGAAACGCACAGCAGGAGCTCTGAGGCCGGAGCTCAGCAGTCTGGGGTTTTGGGAATCCTCATGGGGTTCGTGTGCATGGTAAAGCTTGAGAGCCACCAACTCACCCCACTGGAGACGTTCTGGAAATCTGGATAGAGCCTTTGCAAGATGGTCCCTTTTGCTGTGACCTGCTTGCTTCTCAAGTCGGAGAAAGATATCCACTTCCTTGGTAAAGGTCCCTACAGGTAAAATAATGGTGACGGTAATGATCGTGGTGATGATGGTGGTGATGGTGATGGTGCTGATGGTGGTGATGGTGATAGTGATAGTAAAGGTGGTGACGGTGATAGTAGGTAAAACCTGATCTTAGATTAGGTAGAACCTACCGGGCTCACTCATCATCTGATCTGCCGAAATGAATGCAGCCGCCAGGAATGGTCATGCTCTGTGTCTGTACTGGAAGGGGCCTGCAGCCTCCCCCATGGCCCATCATAGAAGGTCCTTCTTTTGACACATCGATCTGATGGCTGGCTTCAGAGCCGGACCTGACCCACTCTCCTCTCAGATGCCCCTCTCTGTCCACACGGCCCTTTTGCCAGCTCTTAGCCTGTGCATGCTCCGGGGCCACCAAGGCCCGTCCCGCTAGAACCAGCTTGTCCCTCTTGTCACTTCAGGCCACCATAGGTGGTAAGCGGCCTTTCCCTTCCCTTCCCTGGGCTGGGTATATAATTGGCCTGGCGTTCCCCAGTGGTCTCTGGGGAATTGCTTCTGTCAAGGGCATAACAGGCTTATCTGTTAGCCTGAGTTATGCCACCGTGTGCTCAGCGTAAATCTAACCGCCTTCCTGACATTCTGGGCCTGGATGGATTTGTGAATAATTTCACCACCACAATTATTTTACAATTTTGAATCTTCCCTGGCAACTTAATGCATAGTTCGCCGGGAGAAGCTGCATAAATCAAGATTTCAAACAAAGGCTCTCCACCCAGGCCAGGGCCTCCCTAGGACAGAGGCTGTGGAAGTCCAGGAGCGGTGGAGACAGAGCTGGACTTCAGTCTCCAGCCCCCAGCGCAGGACCTCAGCTCAGGGCTGAGTCCGGCGGGGGTAGGGGTGGGGTGGCAAGATTCCCCCAGGCAGCCTTTTCTCTGTATTTTGGTGGGCTTGGCTGATTTCTGTGTTAATAAATGGATGGCGATTTCACTCCTTCCCTGTTTCTGGAGCCGGTCTCCTCTACCATTTCAGAATCCCAGGAAGGCAGAGCCCACCGCCGGAGGATGGAGAAAGGTAGGAGACTTTCCCACCCAGCAATCCAAGTAGCTCTCCCGCTATTTCACAGGTCCAGCTTCTGTTGGCAGGAAAAGGTTGAGCTACGGATAAAATTCTAGAAGTCCTGATCTTGTGACTTGGGGCTTAGGTGTTTCAAAGCTACTGACTGACTGATTGATTGGTTGATTGATTGATTGAGGTGTCGAGTCATTTTGCTGGAAGCCTGTAAGTTAGAAAAACGAGCTTGGGTGTAGAGCCCCTAATCTAGCCTCATTCATTAACTTGCTCGTGTGTAACTGCGATGGCGTGTATGATTGGCCCAGGAAGTAACCGTATTAGGAGGTATGGCCTTGTTGGAGTAGGTGTGTCACTGTGGGTGTGGCCTTAAGACCCTCACCCTAGCTGCCTGGAAGCCAGTCTTCTCCTAGCAGGCTTCAGATGAAGATGTAGAACTCTCAGCTCCTCCTGTACCATATCTGCCTGGATGCTGCCATGTTTCTGCATTGATGACAATGGACTGAACCTCTGAGCCTGTAAGCCAGCCCCAATTAAATGTTGTCTTTCATAAAACTTGCATTGGTCATGGTGTCTGTTCACAGCAGTGAAGCCTTAACTAAGACAGTAGCTGTAAACTAAAGTTACTTAACCCTCAAAGCCTCCATTTCTTCATCTGGTAAATGGGACCAAGGCGGGAGTCTGTCTTGTGTTGTAAAGGGCGTAATAGATGAAGTGCCTATCCTGACATCTGGCACACATTATATATTCAGTGCATTGGTAAATTTGAGCTAATATCATTAACTAGGGTCTGCAGGGATGGATAGGGCAAACTATCCTTTAGCAGACTCCAACTATGGAGAAAGGGGAAATCAAAACGAACGGAACACACTTCCCCTGCCAGGGCTCTGCCATTTTGCCTTCGCAGCCGAAAAGGAGGGTGTGTGAGGGAGCTCCCAATCTGCCTTTTGCCTTTTGGATGGAAGCTGTGCGATGGACAAGAGTGAGTGACCTTGAAGCCTCCTGTAGTTGTGACCCCATCACGCCTTCCCCATATCAGACACCTGCCGGCAGGAGCCTCCTCGGCCATTCTAGCCTAAAGGACTCTGCAGGCTTGCAGCTCTCAATCCGGCCATTAGCAGCTCTTTAAGCCCCGTTATCTGTTTGCTCCCAGAATGTCTCATTAGCAGGCTTTATTTAGGCTTTGCTGGTCTGACCAGGCTTGCATTCAGAGCATTCACAGCCTTCTACCTCTGTGTATTAGCCATACTCTTGCCTGGTTGGGTTTTGTTTTGCTTTTGAAACTTCTGCTAGTATGAAAGGTTTCCAAGGGATGGGGTTTGGGGGGAGAGGTGTCCAAGGGTTGGGTTGGGGGGGGATGTGTGTGAGGCACTGCTCTTGGCTTTCAAGAGTCCAGAAGAAGTCATTCTTCCTTTGGACGCAGAAGGATCATTCACTCATTAATTTTTCATTCATTCATTCATACTCATTTATTCTTATTTAATGAATCTGTCTAAGATACTGTGGCCACAGAGACAGATCTCTGCCTTCTTGGAGCTCAGAGTCCAGTGGGAGATTCCCTAGCTTTCTGAGCTATAGGAAAGATGAGAGTACTTACTATCCACGGGATGTGGGTACTGACCACCCACAGGAACACTTTGCTAGTGCAGATCTTAGAACCCAGGACAAGAGACAGCCCAGAGGTGGTCCCTATGGGTCTGATGAAGGAGTGCCCCTGATACAGGAACAGGATCCTGCAAGTTCTTACCACATACCTGCCCAGTTGTTTCTCTCAGCCATGTGGTTTCCAGCCCAGCCTGCCCGGAGCTGCTCCACACTCCTTCCTCAATGGCAACACGGGCAGGGCCAGGTAGGGTGGGCACTAGTCCATTTTGCTATCATTGAATGTTCTTTTTCCAGGCCAGCCTTTCTTCCCTGGTATCTATGCAGGATCTGGAACAGAACTGAACAGAACAAAACTTTCCATTTATAATCTGCATGTATGTGTTCATATATACATACGTGTGCAGGTACATGCACATAGACTTGTGCAAACAGGGAGGCAGGGATGCAGAAAGACATATTTACCCACTAATAGGTGCCTGAACACACACACACACACACACACACTGAATTCATACACACAAGAACACAAGACATGGAGGATGGCAGGAGAGAGGAGAAAGACAAAGTCCCTGAATCAATGAGTTCAGTGCTAAGGAGATGAGGGAAAGACAATTTAACACAAAAATAAGTCCAGACCATCAAATGGAAAGGACACTTTGCAGGAAATCAACAGGACTCTGAGAAATAACAGCGGGGAGGGGGGTGTACTTGAATGTCAGAAGCAGAGGCAAACAGCAGGCCAGTTTCAAGCATGGGGTACACACATGCAGAAGCCCAGAGTGCGGAAAACGTGAGAGACATTCAAGGACTAAAAGGTTGAAGCCCGGTGTTCCTAGGGCGCCCAGCCCCTGCATGGGCAGCTATGTGCCGACTCAACATGCATACAGGTAGGCAGCCGAGCACACACAAGAGGTACGGGGTCTCACAGTGCACATGTGTGGGCAAGCACACACAAGTACATACACGTAAACAGACAACACAGAGCTGTGCACACATTTAGGCATGAAAAAGACAAATACACAGCCTTGGGAGAGTACGCTGACACAGCGCAGGGGCCTAGACACACAGGTTAGTGTGTGAACGCACAGGCACTTACCGTTTTTCTTCACAGACACAGATGCTACATAGGTGGACTCTAGATCTGCATAGATCTGCTGCCCCCTACCCCCGTGGCGTTCACTCGTGTGTACACACAATACATGCAGAGAAAACCAGGAGCTTCCGGAAAGCTTGAAGATCCCTGAGCTAAAGATCATTGAAGTCAATGGCTGTTAAGTAGCTAATCCCTCATTCAGGTCCCTGAACATTTAGGGGCATAATCCTTGGCCTCCTCCATTTCTGGTGGCTTTGAAAGGATTCCAGAGGGCGAGGACAAGCGACGGCGGGAGACTGGAGTCATGTTAGGGTCCTTGCCGGTGCTAAGCCCATCCTCTCCAACAGCTTCTCCTCCAGCGGGGCCGCAGGCAGCCGAAGAGCTCTGGCTGTAGAGGGATCTTTGCTCTGTAATCCGTTTTCTTTTGCTTTTCTTTGGAGATTAGACATGTTCCCTGCTGGCCATTATAACAAGCCTGAGCTGTCTGGGGCTTGGAGGGGTCTGTCCCCAGCCGGAGGGGGATTCCTGATGATCTGGGCAGCAGTCTGTACTTTGTGGGCAAGGAGGGAGGGGCTGGAGACCCCACTCTCTAAGGAGATGTGGCCCAACCAAGGTGCCAAAAGATTTAATCAAAGTAAACAAAGACATAACATAAACCTTAAAATAGAAATCAAATGTCATCTGCTGAATCACTCACAAAGTCTCTATTTTGCCATCTGTAAAATGGGACTGAAGGCACTCTAGTTCCCGTTACCATGGCAGTTATAGGGAAAATGAAAAGCTGCTCTCTGGTTTCCTTCACAGAGGTCTCTGCTAAGCCCCTCCTGGCTGTCCCCCTTGTGTGTAACCTTTGTTCCCCTCATCTCCCTGCCCTCTCCTGAGGCAAGGTCTCATCACCAACAACAGCCTGGCAAAATGGACCACTCTTTTCTTAAGCCCTGCCCCCCTACACAACACACACACACACACACACACACACTCACACACACACATACACTTTGCCTTCCAAGAAATGCTCAGCCCACACTTGCTTGCAGGAACAATTGCTTCTGGTTTACTCATCACTCCCCGCCAGAAGAGGCAGCCTCCTCCCTGGAGTACTGGGATCTGCGCTGGGTTTCAGGACATTTCTCCCCCAACTGTCCTGGCTCCTTGCTGATGTCCCTGTGAAGCTGCTTCCTCTCTGTTGCTCGTGAGCCAACAGCTGCTCCTGCCTGATTTAGAGCCCCTGTGAGGAATGGGAGCATGTCCCTACCATGTCCCCTGGGTATTCTGGAGAATGCAGGGCAGCAGAACTGACAAAGCAAGCTGAAGAGACAAGGCCCTGGCCATTCCGAAAAGACAACTTACTTGTTTGTTGGCAGAGCGAGAGACTGAGCCCAGGCCCTCTAACATGAGAGAAGAGCTGCACCAGTGAGCTTCCTAACTCGCCCTGTTTTTGCCTATTATCTTGAGACACTGACTTTCTCAGGTGGGCCTTGAACTCACTCTGTAGCCTGAGGAGGTCCGAACTTGCCTTTCTCCTGACACAGTCTTCCCAGGAACTGGAATTACAGATGACCCCCCTCCCGTCCTCCCGCCACCCCCTACCCCCCAACCCCCCCCCCCCAAGCCCAGCTCAGGCAACCCATCTGGAAAGCCAGACATGGAGTTCCTCTCTCTGGAAGGGCTCCCTTGTCCAGGGAGCAGCTTAAAGTCTTTGAGGGGGAAGGGGATCCCCACTGCAGTCCTCTCGGCTCTGTGTATGGTTAGAGTAAGCTAGAAGGCCGCAGGAAGAAATAAAGCCAATTGTTTGCAAAATGGAGTGAAAGAATGTGGTCTTTCAGAGTCAGTATCAATAGCAGAGAGAGGATGGGATAGAGAAGAGGGACAGACAGGGGGAAAGGTACCTCAATGAAGTGAGGATTTGTATCTGCATCTGCATCTGCATCTGCATCTGTATCTGTCTTTATACATATCTATAGACACATACATATACTATGTATTAGATATAATTTGTATGTATCACATATAATATGCATTGTAATACATTAAATATATAGCTTGCTTATTTATACGCATGCGCCTCTCTTTCTTTCTGCGTGTGTGTGTGTGTGTGTGTGTGTGTGTGTGTGTGTACCTGTGCTGTGGCACATGTGGAGAGGTCAGAGTATGACTCTCCAGAGTCAGTTTTCCCTCCATCTTGTAGAACCTGGGAATTGAACTCATATCATCAGACATAGTGACAAGTGCCCCTCCCTACCCACTGAGCCATCCCCACAGCCTCTGAAATGGGACTCTCAAGATCATATTTTTCACACCAGCCTTGTGCTGGCACCACAAGGTGACACCTCTCCCACCTCGAAGACTTCAGTGAAGTGGGATTTCTGTGAGCTGTTTGCTTGAAGGCGCCTTGGGGCAGCACCATGAGCAGCAGCACGCTGTGGACTCAGCCATGACCTCCAGGACTTGGCAGGAACCCTAGACCAGGCCCTGACCAAGCACTGGTAGGATGAGGTGGATCACAGTGACATGATGGGATCCCAGGCCCGGCATGGGAGTGTGGAAGGAGGGTTCACGAGAGAGGTTGGGCCTTGGATCTTCTTGGATCTGAAGCAGACTTGCAAGGCACCACAAGAAATGATCAGTTATATTGACTCTGTAGCTAGGAGGCTTTTTAGGAGACACCTGTTTCATCCTTGGCAGAGGCGAGAGAAAGACAGTTCACAGGGACCTGTCTGTGGGCCGAGGCTTCCTCCAGGTCATTCTGACCCCTGTGTGGGCCTCTGCTGCAGCCCCTCTGCCTCAGCACCTCCTAACTGCTGAGGCTGAGGACCCATACAGCACACAGGAGGCTCCAAAGAAGCCTCTCACTCCCCCCTCTGGGGAGGCCTCACGGAGCTCACTCCACCAGCAGCCTTTCGGCTTGTCTATTAAATTAGATTGAGCAATTACGCTGGGTTTCAAGGTAGAATGGTGAAGGGGGAGGCAGGCGTGTCGGGGAGAAGTGTGCAGTGTGAGGCTCCAGTTACACTGCTAAGCCTTACACAGCCCACCCCGAAACCAAAGCCACGCTCCGGGAGACCAGGCTGCCCTGCTTCCCTGCGTGCTGACAGACTGGACTGGGCCTAACTGGGGCTCTGTGGGCCTCCCTGATTCAGGAGGAGCTGAGAGAGAGCTCTCGGACAAACAAGGGTTAGCACGGGAGGAGCTGACACTGGCTGGTCTGAGAGGGATTCGCAGCATGGGCAGGCCACACTGGACAGCTCAGGAGAGACTCCCCAGAACCTGCGTGGCCAGGGAACGGAACAAGAGTCTCTTTTTTTTCTTCTGTCCAGCAGATATTTATTAAGAACATGCTAGGACCCGGTGTGCCTGGCCTTCAGTGGCGGGTTTCTGTAGAGCAATTAGGTCGGAAAGTGGATGCCAGGACAAAGCACAGAGCCCTGAGTGTGAACTCGAAGCCCCAAGTTCAAGTGCTTTTAGTTCCTCTTAATCAAGAGAAGTTGCAGGAAGCATCCTTGACTTGACAGGGAGGGGGGCCAAAGGTGGAAGGAGGGAATGAACTTGGAAGTGTCAGCTACGGCTTGACTAATGAGCCTTCAGTGCCAGCCCAGAGGATCCACCTGTGCCTGAGGGCTGGCACCAACCACCTCTGTAGACAGTGATGGAGGCCTTTGGCACTTTGACCAGCTGAGCAGAACTGCGTGTGTGCTAAAGGTGCTGGGCCCAGGACTGAAGAGAAGCGAGAGGTTGAGGGACTGCAGCCTTGCCTTGCAAGGTTTCAAAATGAAGCCAGGGCTTGCAATCAATGGGAGTGGGGGTGGGAGTGGGGGCGTGGGTGGGGTCTGGACCAGTGTCTCTCAGGCATGTGGGGCTAAGGGGAGGGGCAGCCTGGAGACAGCTCCTGCTGGTCTCCTCTAAGCATTTGGAGGCGCTCCAACAAGCAACTATGAGTCGCTGGCTAAGGCTCAGGCAGATAGCGCCTCAATAGTGAACTTACACCTGGCTGGGATGTGGCTCCCTGCCCCAGGGACCAGTGTCACTAAGGAGCCAGGAGCCAGGTGAGTTAGGTACTAGATGGGTCAGAGGAAAGCCAGGCTAACCAAACAGAGAAACACAACCAAGGCAGAAAGCACAGATCAAAGCTGCAGTCCACCCCCAGGATGCCCTTTAGAAAGCCCAGGGACCAGGTACATCCCCCATTGGCTTAGGCTTTGGCTGGTTGTCATGGCAACATTAGTTTGGGCTTAGGAAAGTGTGGTGGTGGTGGCCAGGGAATATGGGGAGGGGAATAGAAAGAGCCTTTTCAGGGCTGGGGGGAGGGGAGGGAGGCGGGAGATGTAGGGCCTGGGCTCGTTCCTGGTCAAGCATCACAGGCCAAGCCCGGTAGTCACTGCTGAGATGTTAGGAAAATGAATCTAAAATGTGAGGGTGCAGAAAACTGTGAGGACATTGGGGGAAGGTTACAGTTCGGTTCCATTTTTGTCCATTCGACTGGTAACAATACGGAAATACAGTGATACCGGTGCAGAGGAGGGAGAGCCGATGGTGGGGGGACTACAGATGGGAGCAGCCCCCCAAAGCACACTGCTTATCTGTCTAGTAAAACCAAGCAACCCAAATGTCCTGTGGCCTGGCAGCGTCCCCAAACACGGATGCATAGAGACCCTGTCGCCCCTGCCCTGGGGACACACACGCTCAGAGACGCGGAGCAGCTAAGCTCCTCACAGTCAAGGTAAACACATCTGCTCTTCACAAAGTCTGTTCTTAAACAGAAAACGCTGGCATCCGCAAAGAGCCCGGACGTCGTCCGACGCTGGAGGAATGGCTGGGTGAATTGTGGCCGAGCCCCTACAATAGAGCCACACAGAGCAATGAAAAATGGAGGCACGGAGACCACACACAATAACCTTCATAAATCCCAGAAACGGACAGAGCGTAAAGGGAAGTCTCCAAAGACTACAACCCAAATAAGGAAAACTTAGAGATGTATGTGTGTGTGTGTGTGTGTGTGTGTGTGTGTGTGTGTTCATAGTAAGGAAGGGGGAAAGGAAAGGGAGGACGAGAGAGAGAGAGAGAGACAGACAGACAGACAGACAGACAGACAGAAGGGAAGAGGAAGGGAAGGAGAGAGAAAGGAGGCAGAGGAAGGGGGAAGGAAGAAAACCAGGCAAGTTCCACCTAGGATGATGGCGGCAGCGGCATGGAGGGCCAAAGTAGAATTGGAGGGAGCCCCAGTGAACAGCAGGACTGGTCAGGCTCTAACAGGCAGGGCAGAGCCCTGGGATCCTGGTTATTTGTTATTAAATAAAAACAAAAGTAAATACTTAAAAAAAAAAAGAGGGTTGTGACTCAATACTGAGTCCCAAACAAGTTTTTGACTAAAGCAATTTATGTGGTCAGAGGTATACAAAAAAATAAACCGTTAGGGACCACCTTAAAGAAGCCTCTTGGGAGGCCTTCTCTAGCCTGACTCTGTCATCCATCGGGTGTCCTAGGGCCCCACCCTGCCCCCTTCCCACCCACCTCTTCACACTACTGTCAGTAGACTCCATCTGTGCTCAGCTTGGAGAGGCGTGCAGCAAGTATCGCCGCTCAGGGCTGGGATACAGCTCAGATGACAAGGTGCTCTGAAGTCACAAGCCCCAGCATCCATCCCAAGACTATATGACCCAGGCATGGTGGCACACACCTGTCATTCTGTCACTTGGGTGGTGGGAATCAGGAGGATCAGAAGTGAGTTCGAGGCCCTTTTAAGGTACGTGCAACCCTGTCTCAAAATAAAAACAAACAACAAAGTAATGGCGTACGTTGTGGGTCTCCGAGCAGAGGAACCACCACCACCTCCTGCCTTAACCTTGTTGCCAGGGAGCGCCAGTGGGAGCGGTCTGGCCTGGCGGTTCATTATCTGCTCTGGTCTCTGCATGTGGAGTCTCAGCACCTCCTGGTCCCCTCAAAACAACTTTCTTTGCACAGGAAACCAATACTTGAGACTCAGAAATCATGTCACTGCCCCTCCTAACCTTCCCTGCCTGTATCCAGAGTTCCCTGGATCTTCACTCCATCAAGGGCACTGGCTAACGACTTGCCTGTGCCTGACAGTGGCCCAGCATCGGGCAAAGGGAACCACAACATCGCCCTCAGTGGGAAGAGACAGAGTAGGGAGACAGACAAAAAGCAAGATCAGCCTGAAAAACCCAGGGTAGTTGTAAAGTGTTGTGCAAGAAAAGCAGGGAAAGTGCAAGGGAAAGCCTGGGCTTGATGCAGATTAAACAGGGGCTTGAATCCTTGAGGGGATAACCTGGGAAGGGGTCCAGGGAGGAAGGAGTGAACGAGAGCCTCAAGAAAAAGCGCATGCGCAGCAGGAACAACAGCGACAAGGTGTGTGGCAGCAAGAAGAGTCAGGCAGAGGAGGCTCAGACCAAGGAGGAGGACGATACATCAGAAAAAATTCATAAGGGCCGTGGCTTTAACTCTGAGTGAGCCAGGAGTCGCAGTGTATGTTGGGGGCGTGGGCCCCATGGGTCGAACTCATTTCCTCAGGCTCGGCACCGAGCCCTCCTACGCCGAAGGGCTTCTTGCTCCACCATGCCATGGAGGAAACAGCACGAACCCCACCCACCTACTGACCTCCTAGAGATCCCTCTTCTCAATACTATCATACCAGGGGTGATGACTTCCTCCTAAAACCACCTACCCATGTGGTAGAAAGAGAGCTGACAAAGTTGACATTCACATGTGTGCTGTGACACACAGACACACACACAATAAATAAATGAATGAATGAGTGAATGAATGAATATGTCATAGAAATTTTTAAAGAAGCCCAGCAAGGTCAATCCGTTGTCTCCAGCCCAGGGTCCTCAACCTGCAGGCTTGTTTGCCAAGGTGAGTCTGTACCGTCCTATCTCTATCTAACCTATCATGCTTTGGACTATAGTTGGGGCTGTGCCCTGTCCTTTACTGGGGCCTCATTTTCCTCCTCCTTAAAAAAAGGGTGGGGGGAGGTTGAAAGGATTCTAGTTTAGAAGAGCTTGTGGCTAGACCGAGCTGGCCTTGCTGTGACTGTCACAGCCTCTGTAGGCATGTGCTCCTGAGGCTCAGCCAGGTTTGGATGTAGGAGCGAGGAAACCACCCGCCACCCTCCACCTTTGTGGGATTCCACTCAGCTCTGCCACCACCCCCTACCTACCCCGCAGCTGTGGGTAGACCTCTCACCACTCAGCCCTCCCCCTCCCTCTCTCTTCCTCCCCCGCCTCTCCCCGCCTCCCGCCTTCCATGCCCAGACCCTGAGAGAGGGTCATGGTCATTCTGTTCAGAATCACTTGTGAGACTAGCAGGTGCTTGGGGGACAATGGACTTGAGGAGAGTCCTACTTCCTGAGGCCTCTTAGAAATTGGGGACAGCTTCTTAAGATGCAGTTCTGTTTTCTTTTCTTTTTTCCTTTTTCTTTTCTTTTTTTTTTTCCTCTTTTTTGGCCCTGGCAGCACCAGTCCAAACAAAGGCATTTGCTGCTGGGAAGGCGACAATTGTTTCCGCTCAGCATACACTTGCTGCCAACCCCAGTGTTTTCTCTTGGAAGCCAACGTTTGGTTGAGAAGACAATGCCAAGCTAAATATTTTTCTCTGCATAAAAATCCCTTTAATTTTTTTAATCATTTGGCAAACATCTCCTCCTCCTTCCCCTCACCCTTCTGTTCCTGGGTTCCCTCTCACTCTCCCTGCCTCTGGCTGGGTCTCTGCGACATCCAACATCTGGGTGGGCAGGAGGGCTTGGTGGGTCAGAGAGATGTCCCACAGATGCTGGGCTGTGTATAAATGTGCATCTCAGCTGTGAGATAGCATTGCTTTTTAAGACATCTTAGCTGAATGTTGGGCTGAATGATTGAGACCGTATCTTGCTCTATAGCCCAGGCTAACCTCTCTTCATTATCGTACCTCAGCCTCCCGAGTGCTGGGATTGCAGGTGTGCATGACTGCACCAGATTTTTATATAGATTTGAGTTCAGACATAACATCCTTCTGCCTTTTCCAAGACTCTATAGGTCTCCCGTTTACTCTGCTTAAGAGATCAAGCAGACCTCCATGAGGGGACCCTTGGCTGTCATCCAAGGGCAGGGGAGGTTCATGGCATCTCTCCATGCTCTGCGGTTAGTGGAAACATTTTCCTGTTCCTTTTTTAAAAAATATTTTTTATATTTAAATTTTTAAACATATTTATTTATTTTATGTCCGTGAGTCCACCATTGCTCTTTTCAGACACACCAGAAGAGGGCATCAGATCCCACTGCAGATGGTTGTGAGATTACTGGGAATTGAACTCAGGACCTCTGGAAGAGCAGCCAGTGCTCTTAACCACTGAGCCATCTAGCCCTTTCTGTTCCTTCTTGATTCCTCCATTCTTCCAGAGAGGAAGCCAGGCACTTGCTCCACCCACCGTCGGGAGCTCCTTGGGAGTTCCCAGGCTTCATAGAAGAAGTGGTCCAGGTTCCCTGCTCTGACTCCACCTCCACTGGGTCAGGATTCCTTTCTTGCACCAATGCCTCCCCTGCTGAAGCCACCTCATCCCCGATCACCTCTTGTACTCTGTGCATACTCATGTCCACTGGGAGTTGTTTATCTGTGACAAGCTTTTAATTTGTATTACACGCAGATCTCCTGAGCAGAAGCAAGAACCCCGGGAGAGGAGATATCATCTGAGTGGGTCCTGCAGAATGAACTTAAATAAATAACCCAGTAAACAGAAAGGCGATGGTGAATCGGAGAACCCGTGAATGCATGTATGAGCCACCAAATGGGTGAGAACCAAGCCCTGTGCCCATGCCTGAGGATATAGCATTTGCTCTGTCATTGGAGGTGAGATGGAGAAATGTGAAATTGTGTGGAACAAGTCTCAGCGGAACCCTGCCCTACAAAGGACAGTCATGTTTGCTCATCTTTAGCGACAAGAGCCCCTCCGTCGCAGTCTCAGCTTTGGAAGGTGGACTGTGTGGCTGGGTTTGGCTCCTGCCTTAGTCATTTTTTAACTCGTGTCTCTGACCAGTAGCTTTGCTCCTCTGAGCCTCAGTTTCTTTGTTTGTGAGATGGCACGCAATGCTTCATGGGCCTGGGCATCCCTCGTGGGCATGCATATCCTCCGTAGGTGTGCACATCCTTCGTGGGCATGGACATCTTTCATGGGTTCACATATCCTTCGTGGGTTTGCAGGGACCGTGGGCATCTGACCAGATGGCACTGGTTTAGCATTGGTTTTTGTGTCCATTAAGAAGGATGAATCTTTAGGCCAGGGGAATCGTAGGCTTTGAGGGTAGACAAGGCCATCTTTAGACCCCAAGGACCATCTGTGCTCCCTCTAACCTCTAACATGTGAGCACTAACCTCTAACCTAAATGGGAACACCAGTATTCCTATCAAATCCCTGTGTCCTTCCCTTAGCTGTTCTAGCTCCTGGTGAGTGTCTGATATCATGGGACCCAGGTCACACTGGTAGATTTAGAGTAATCCTCCAGATAGGAAGGGGAAAACTTTCTGGGAGCAGCCACAAGTGGGATACCAGCACGGGAGGCCAGTGGGCTCGGTGGTTTTCAGGCATAGTGCCCATCACAACCACTCAGCACCAGGAAGCAGAGAGTGGGCCCTGCTGCAGGGCCAGGGCACAGGCAGGAAACGCATGCCGGCTTTGTGACCTTGTCCATGTGATTTGACTAGCCTACCTCTGTCTCCCTGTCTGTCTCCCTCCCGTCTGTACCACACCTACCAAAATGCCTAGAACAGCGCCTGGAACACGGAGAGGAGTGCACAGTGTTAGCCCTTGCCGTAGACTGGAGACTTGCCCCCACTCTCCAGTTCCTCTCATTGCAAGAGGACTGTGTGGCCCCACCATGTTGACCCTGATCTTGGCCATGTGACTTACTCTGGCTATGGACTATGCGTGAGTGGGCTAAAGGGGCCTTTTAAAAACATCTTCTGCCCCTCTTCCTTCATCCTCATCAGAAAAGCACCATGTGTTGAGCCTCAGTGGCATCTTCACCCTGGGACCTGGGATTGAAAGATGTGAGAGATTCAGCCGAGTGCTGCAGCCAAGTGCAGGTGAGCTGTGTCCCTCACGGCAGGAGATCAAGGGAGGAATGTTTGTTACCATAAGCTGCAAGGCCACAGGACTGCCGTGGCAACAAGTATGTGCTTCCAGTCTCCCGGTGGTCATTCTCCATTTTATCCAGTCTCCCGGTGGTCATTCTCCATTTTATCCAGTCTCCCGGTGGTCATTTCTCCATTTTATCGCTGAGGGGAATGACCATCTGGGTGACCAAGTGACTTGCTCATAGTTACAGAGATGAGGTAGTGAAGATTGAATGCCCCACTCATTCGGCAACTGTTAGCTGCAGCTACCCTGGGGTGGGTGCTGTGAGGGCTGAGAGCCCCATTATCAGGGAACTTACCTCTGTACAGGCAGCAACAAAGAAAACAAGTCACTTAGAAAGCAGACAAGAAGATGCTAGGTAGGAATAGAAAGGGCTGAAGGATATGTAATAGGATGGTAAGGATCAGGCTTGTCACTGAGTCAGTAGATGTTCGCCTACCACGTTTTGGACCCTGGGCTCAAAACCCAGCAATGCTTAAATCAGGCATGGTATAATCCTAGCACTAGGGGAGTGATGGCCAGAGGAGCAGAAGTTCAAAGTCATCCTCAGTTACACAGGGGGCTTGAGGCTAGCCTGAGGTACATAAACTCCCGAATCACAAACGAAAAAAGAAAAAAGAAAAGAAGAGGAAGGAAGAGGAGGAGGAGATAGGATGATAAATACATGAAAATGGGGGGCATGGTTTATAAGGAGAAGGAAGAGGGTCTCCAAAGAGAACACATTCTTAAAGAAGTGTGTGTGTGAGTGGGAGAGAAAGAGAGAGAAAGAGAGAGAGAGAGAGAGAGAGAGAGAGAGAGAGAGAGAGGGAGAGAGGGAGAGAGAGAGAAGGGAGAGGGAGAGAGAGAGAGGGAGAGAGGGAGAGGGGGAGAGAGGGAGAGGGAGAGAGACAGAGAGAGGGAGGGAGATGGAGGGAGGGAGAGGGAGAAAGGGAGGGAGAGAGAAAGAGAGAGGGAGGGAGGGATGGAGGGAGGGAGAGGGGAAAAAGAGAGAGGGAGGAAGAAGGAGGGAGATGGAAGGAGAAGGAAGGAGAGGGAAGGAGAGGAAGGAAGAGGGAGGGAGAGGGAGGGAGAGGGAGGGAGAGGGAAAGGGAGAGAGAAGGAAGGAGGGAGAGAGGGAGAGAAAGGGAGAAAGGGAGGGAGGAAGGGAGGGAGGGAGGGAGGGAAGGAGAGAGGGAGGGAGAGAAGTTGTAGGAGGACCAAGACCAGTACATGCAAATGTCCAGAGGTAACACAGAGCACCCCAAGAGCCTAAAGCAGCTGTTTGGGGTGTGGTCAGTAGGAAAGGCAGAAAGTAAGAGGGAGGTGCCCCAGAAAAGCAGACACAGGTGTCCGTGCCTCATGCACTCACTAAGGAGTCTAGAGGTTATGCATAGTTCAGGGTGGGGGACTGAAGCCCAGGAGAGAATTCCTGGGGCTGTTGTTTTCAATTTGCTGCTGTTAGTGAGGAGAAAGGATGCAGGTGGTCAGCTGGGCAAGCTGGCAGCACATGAGGGGGCGAGGGGGTGGCCCTGAATGAGGTAACCACGGTGGAGCCACACCCGATAGCACCAGGGGTCGATTTTATAGGTCACTGGAAATAGGGCTAAGACAAAGGTGACTTTGTGTGTCGAAGGTGCTGAAGGAACTGTGCTGGGGAAAGTGGGAGCTGGTGTTAGTCTGTGATGGGGGTAGTGGGGGAGGGGGGGGAGGGGATGGAGGGGGGGTGGGAACAAGGTCTTTGCATAGGATTACCCCACAGCCTCCCAGGAAAACTGTGAGCTGACCATGTAAGGTTTCACACCAGAGGTGGGGAAGATCAAGGCTGGGGCACAGATGTTGGCACCCCCTCAAACTGAAATAAATTAAAAGGATGTGGGGGAGGGGATGCAGAGCACAGCCCAGGAGGAGTCAGGAGGAGCCAGGAGGCACCACTGTCCAATTCCAGACGTAAAGGAAGCTTACTCTCAAGGAAGTCCCTTTGCTCTCCATACAGAAGTCACCAACCCAGTGTGTCCACACACTCAGAACGAGGCTAGCTCACACCAAGATGAAAAGTGTGTGTAAATTTGCACAAGGTTCCAATAGCTGATTGTGAGAAACTGTGTAACATGATCCCACACACATGTTCACACTGATTTCACATTAAAATAATAAAATTTCAAATCTAGTGGCTTGATTCTTCATTTCTTTTTGTTTCAAAAGTGGTTGTTTGTTTGTTTGAAACATAGAAAATGGTTTTGCAAGGTGGTGCCCAACACTAATTCCAGGAGACGGAGGTAGGAGGATCACTGTGAGTTTGAGGCCAGCCTGGAATACACAGGGGAAACCTTATCTCCAAAAAACCAATAATGCCAAAGGAAAACCTTCTTTGAACCCTGAAGCATGGTTGAGCTGTTTTTGTAGGTAATCTTTTAGAGGGTCACCACAGGTACCCCAAGTACTGTTACTGTTGAATCAAAATACAGTCCACAGTTGTCCTCAAGACCTTTCTATGCTCCAGGGTCCCCAAGCTTCCTCAGCCAAAAGTGGATGTCAGATACCTCTGCAAAGGCAAAGGTAATAGGGTCTCACGCTAGCCTGTACTAGACTTGGTTTGGCTCAGAAACAATTTTTATCAGAAACATGTCAGCCAGAGAGTACAGGAAAGAGTGAAATGTTTCCAGTCCTGTGCCCCAGTCTCCACTCCACTGTTTTGCCCCCTGCACCATCTTCAAACACCAAGGCATTTGCCACATGGTCAAAGGAGTCATTTGGGAAGGTGTTCACAGACCACAGTGGGCTGGTGTCTGGCCTAGAACTGCATCAAGAACTGATGGTCTTGATTTCCAGCTCAGAATCTCCTCATGGTCCTAGAATACCCAGGGGTTCTGAGCGACACACACCTGGACTTCGGCAAGACTTTGAAGGGAGTTAAGTCAGTTTTTCGAAGGCACCATCTTCCTCTTGGCCACCCCCTGTTTACTATTCTTGGATGCCTATATGAGGTGGTGCTCCAAGGGCAGTGGTGGTGCACGCCTGTAATCCCAGCACTCAGGAAGGCAGAGGCAGGTGGTTTTCTGAGTTTGAGGCCAGCCTGGTCTACAGAGTGAGTTCCAGGACAGCCAGGGCTATACAGAGAAACCCTGTCTCGAAAAAAACCAACCAACCAACCAAACAAACAAACAAACAAAAAAAGCACAAAGCGAGCTAGTGAGAAAGAGGCTCCAAAAAACACAGAGTGAGGTTGGGTCCTTCAGGCCTCCGGGGACCAGTCCTAAGGGTTGCTGAAGGAACAGAAGGAAGAGAGCCACACGTTTTCACTCCTTCCAACTCTTCCTATTACTGAGCAAGGAGCCAAGAATGTGATAGAGTGAGATAGATCGCCTTCCACCTCCTGGGCTTACAGGCCAGTTAGCAAACTATGAAACACATGAGCATGTATGCCTATGTCTAATGAAATCTGACAGGCACTGTGAAGGATGGGGATTTGGTGTTGTGAGGTTGCCAACAGAGGTGTTGGAATGAATCTGAGAAACTAGGAAAGGGTTCCCTAAGGATGACATTTGGGGCTGGCATCTGAAGTGTGGTTAATTGCCCAGAAAGGAAATTAAGTAAGGCAGGTAGAGAAAATGGCATGTACAAAGGTCCTGCGGCAGAAGGGACTGATTTGTATCTGTAGACTTCAGTCCAATCTAACTAGCGCAAAGACAATTAGGGGACATGGTAAGACATGCACTTGAAGGAAGGAATGACTGATCCCATGGGGCCCGCACAGATGTAGCAGCCAGATTGAGACTTTGAAGCTGTGTGCTGTAAAGATCAGGAGACTAGTCCATCAGAAGGTCAGGAGCCCTGGCTGTCGGCTGAGGGAATGATAGGATGAGGTTCCAAGCCATCTGGCCACATTTGGGTACAAGCATCCCTGGTTGGTTCCCATCTATGTCATTTTCTGGTTCACTGAGCCTCAGGCTGGGTCTATATTCCCCCTGGCTCAATATTCAATAGCCTCATCTCTAAAGGAGAGATCAGCTTACCTGGTGGAGGTATTGATGACTCAAGACAGCACCAAGACAGATGTTACAATGTGTTCTACTGTGAAGTAGGGATGACAACCCAGATGGGAACACTACAGTAGAGCAGAGGTTTGGAGACAGGGAGGGTCCAGCTGATGAGAGGCAAAGCAAGTGTTGGGGAAGTGACTGGAGCAGGACCCCCATCGGCCCTCACGGTGGGAACCTGCTCAGGTGGTGGTGGCATCACAGTTGGGCTGATGGCTGTTGTCTTCCAGGAGGGAGGTGGAAACAGGACATCCTGGGGCTCAGCGCTGGCCTCTCTCTCTGTCTCAGTAGGGACCTTGACTCTGGAGCCTGAGTTAACAAAAAGAAGAGCCTGGTTCCCACCTGTGTGCCTGGTGCCAACTTCTGGGGCCTTTCCTGTGGAACCAGGTACTCTAGAACCTTCTGGATGGATGGAGTCTGCAAGGGAGCTGGGGAAGTATGTTGCTGCTGCGGTTCACATCAAAAGGTGACAAGACTGAGAACAAGTCCATGCATGTAGGTCTCAAGATTTTAGTCTGCCTTTAATTGTAAAATAACACTTATCTGTATGCATGCGCGCGTGCCTTCGTAGGTGGTGCGTGGTGTGTGTGTGTATGTGTGTGTGTGTGTGTATGTGTGTGTGTGTGTGTGTGTGTGCACGTGTGCATGTATGCACGTATACCTATGCTATAGTGTTACACATGGTGGTCAGAGAATAATCTACAGATTCTATTTCCTTCTTCTACCATGCTGGACCCAGGGAGTGAACTCAGGTTATCAGGTTTGACAGCAAGCACCTTTATCTTCTGAGCCATATTGCAGGCCCTTAGTCTGCATTTAAAAACTGTTCTCATCAGTTCTAAAGGCTTGAGGTTTTTGGTTAAATGTATTTAAAGAAATGTGAACAAAATAACTTGGGGAATTGGGGAGGTAATTAGTACACATGTAATATTTATTGGCTTTTGCTTAATTATAAAAGCTGCATATGTTCAACCTGGAAACTTGTAAAACCCAGGAAAAAAGCAAATTGAGAAACTGGAAAAAAACAACACCACCAAAAAAACCCAACCACTCAGCACAGATTCTCACTGTTAAAGTATTCATGTGCATTGTGTTTTACAAGGTGTGTGTGTGTGTGTGTGTGTGTTTGTATGCATTGTGTGTGCATGTCTATGCCTGTGAGTGTATATGTGTGAGTGTGTGTGTATATATGCATGTGAGTGTGTGTGTGTGTGTGTGTATACTTTTATTAGAAAAATGTGGCCAATCATGTAGTGGTTTGGATGTGAACTGTCTCCCACAGAGCCATACTTTTATCATTGGCTTTCCTAGTCTATCTGATTATTTTGGGAACCCATAGAATCCTTAGTAGATAGAGACCTGGATGGGGAACATGAGGCAGTGGACAGGCTTTTAAAGGGTACACCTGGTGCCTGGTTCCTGTCTCCTCCATGCTCCCTGGTCTATGATGATGTGAATCGTCTCAACACATTCTAGCTGCCCTGGCAGGCTCTCCCATGCCTTCTCCACCATGATGAATGCCTGAAGCTTCAGTTGTTTTGGTCATGTATCATGGTCACAGCTCTCCAGAAGAAACAAGCAGCATCACTGGACAGGTGTGCTCTTGGAAGGAAGGCCTGTCATCTGTGAAGTGGGATTGTCAACAGAACTTCCTTAAAGAGTTCTATTAAAAAAGGAGGTTCAGGCCACTCTCTAGTCTTTTGGGGGGCACTAGGCAAGCAGAGGCGGAGCTGGCTCTGAGCTCCTTGCAGTCCCCTCCTGCTTCCTGCCCAGGTCCCGGCCACACCTCCCACTTCTCTTTGCGAGTGTGTGCACTCTTTGCAGAGTGTGTGCACTTATATTTATACTTCTGCTGACGGCATCCTCAGGCTGCCGAGCGCTGCGCTCTGCTCCTGTGTGCGTTGGCTCAAATCAACATACATTCTTCTAGGGCACTATTTTGAATGTCTGCATAGGATTCTGCAGTCTAGACAAGTGGCTGGTAAACTTCTCTCAGCGTCATCTGGGAACTTGTTGGAATGCAAATCCTCATCCCTCACCCCCACCCACCCTCTTCCTTCTTGCATCTGAGATTCTGACGATGGAGTCCAGGAAGCTGTGTTAAGACAAGTTCTCACATCTTTAGATGGTCTGTGTTCTTCATAGCTGTCTCCTAGAGTTGGTGTGGTTGGAGTTGTCCCCAGGTTTGGGCCATCGAACACAAGGTGAACTAAACATCCTCATCTATTCATATCTATGAAGTTCCAAAGAAAAGGTTTTAAAATGAAGCAGGTATCGAAACCCAATAAAAACAAACACAAATGTAATCGATGGGATATTTAAAAAGAGAAGCTGAAGAGATTTGGGTTATACTTAAGAAAAGTACTGGCCAGGAGGAATGGGACTGAAGCATCACAAATCACGTGTGGTGACAGTTCAGGCCCAAAGTCATCCTTGGAGTTCCCATGTCTCCAAGCATTTCAGTGTGTGCAGGCCTTGGCTAGCTCGGCTCTAAAGGCTGAGATGTTTATTAACGAGACAGCTGCTGTCCAGGCCCACCCATCAGGGGGAGGCCAGAGGGCTCCGGGACTGTGGAGACAAGATCAGGAGGGCAGGCTGGCCACTTGCCTCCCAGCTGGCGTGCCTGCTGTGAGGGCTTGGACAGCTCCTCATGGCTGCCCTGCCAGGACGCATCCCCATTAGCTCAAGGCCAGCATAGGCTTTCCGAAATCCTCCCAAGCCCTTCCCCAGGGTCTCAGAAGACACCCCCATCTGGGATCACACTGAGTTCTGTCAGCAGGACCCTGCAGGACCTATCCTTCCTCCAGCCTGTCATGACTGGCTGCCGATTCTAACTCCCCAGCCAGCTCACCAGCCTGTCTACTGGCAAAGTTCCCCTGAATCTGCCAGCCTGAGGAAGGGCCCCTCACTGAACGGAAAAAAGTACCTTCAGATTCCGGCACATCTCAGTCCCCCTGCCTGTGAAATGGGACAATAGCCACTGTCCCTTGGAAAAGGGCAGCCTACTCAGGCCATGACTGACCTGCTTCCATGTTACAGGATTTTAGCATCTTTACTATTTGCTCTGGGAGCTACTGTCTCTGACAGGTGAGGAAAGCACAGGTCTTTGGGTACATATTAGGGCTAGGTTCGAAATCACAGCTCACCACTTACTGTCCTGCAGTCTGGGACAAAGAACAAGGCCTGGTCTTTGCTTTACCGGTCCTGAGGACCACCGGATAGAGATGGAAGACCTAGCACATGTGAAGCAGGGGCTTGATGAAGCCGGGTCTCAATTCTGCTTCTTCTGGAAAGTTCACTTGCCTTCTTGGTAAGGTGAGACTCATGTTATGAACCACCTCCTGCCCGTGCTTGGTCACCTGCCACCTGCCACTTTGGATCTTGACCTTGTTAGCTCACACAGGCCTGGGATACTACAGCTCATCTGTGAAATGAGAGTGTGCCACCTAAGCGTTGTTAGGGCTGGGTTTGCCTATGGAACAAAGGCTGGATTCTGTGTGTTGTCAGGTATGGAAAGGGGAGGCAGCCCGGGGAGGGAACTGAGTGCCTTTTCATTTTAATCAGGTGTTCTTTCAAGAGACAAAGACTAAATACCAGCTCAGTAGCTGGCCACTCTCTGCCAGTCCATCGGTTTGTGGGGTGGGGTGGGGGTGGAGGTAGGGGTGCAGTGGAGGGGGGCCACAGTGAAGGTCAGAGAAAGTGAGCCGCCCTCACTACCTTCAGGCCAGAAAGCCAGTTCCTCAGCTGAGCCTCACATCCACAGCCCTGCCCAGCAGCCCTCTCCCACCACCTCCAGGAAGGGAAGACCTTAAGAAATTCAAGGTTAAGAACTGGCTCTCAGATTCCATTGTAGGTTATTCAAAGGAGAAAAAGAATAAAAATCAATGTGAACCCTGTCTCCTGCTCTGAGGAGCCGTCGCATCTTGTTTGTAACCCGAAGGGATCAATAAGAGATGTTCCTTCTGTTTCTTAAGCCCAATACGATGGATGCAATTTGGTTGACAATTATGAACAATCAGTTATCTTGTAGGCTCCCTCCGGCCGCTGGCTGCCCGATTGGCAATCATGAGCTATTACCGAGGTGGGGGCGGTAGTGTGGAGGGGCCGGCTCCTGCCCCCTCACCCAGGATCTCTCAGAAGTGAACAGAGTTCTCCGATCAATGGAGTCACTGGGACATAGAAGTTATGAACGCCTCAGCGCGGGGGCCTGGCTCCTCGAGTTTTCAGACCCATTAGCCAGGGTGAAGGTTTATATTGATGAAATCATCTATCGCTCTGCCTTTGGAAGTTACAGGAGGTTCTGGGTTAGGGCCCTCAAGAACTCCAAAAGCAAGGTGTCCCCAGATGCTGGTGAGACCGTGGGGAGGTGACAGGGTGTGACACAGAGAGACTGAGCTGAGAGGTAAAAATCAGGCAGGGATTGGGGAGACAGTTTCATGGGCAAAGAGCTTGCTGTGCAAGCAGGAGGATCTGAACTTAGACCTCCAGAGCCCATGAGAACAGGCACGGTAGGGTGTGTAAGCCAATGGCTGGATGGTCAGAGAAGAGGACCTCTGGAAGTCCTGTTCATGAGTCAGCCAGCCAGGCTACACAGCCGCAAACAGCAAGGGACTGGCCTCAAATAATGTGGACTGTGAAGAAGGGCCCCTGAGGTTGTCCTCTGGACTCTGGATGGTCACCATGCACGTATAGCATCTACTCCCTCTGTGTCTCTCTGTGTCTCTCTCTGTGTGTCTCTGTCTCTGTCTCTCTCTCCCTCTCTCTCTCTCCTGGCGAGACACAGAACATGTGGCCACCATCCTGTGGGGACTAAGCAACTGGGACTGAATTGCCTTTTGTGGTCTTAGACCATTTTCGAATAACTGACGTCAACTCAGCATCTCCCTCAAGAGTTTCTCCGGCACCTCAGGCTTTTCGAGTCATCTTGGAGGATGGCTATGGAAGTTAGGATCACAGTATCAAGCTAAGGCTTTGGAATCTGATAACTTTTGGTCGGGCTCTATCACCCGGAAGCTGTGCTATCCTGAGCAGCCTCCCTCCATGCTCCAAACCTGCATTTCTTTTCTGTAAAGTGGATGCAAATCACATCCACTACACAGAATCGCAAGATAATCCATAGGGAATGTAGTCCATTTGCATAGCGTATAGTAAGTGATTAATAAACATTAGCATCCTGGTTAACATGAATAATAATGATGGGAACCAGCTTTCAGTTGTGGAATATCTTTGGGCTGCCTTGATAAAGTGAGAATACCTCTCACCATTTGTACTTACCCATGTGTTTATGCCAGCTTTCTTTACCTGAAGAAAAGCTGGGGACCAGCAGATGGCTTATTTCACCTCTCATTTCCAGCTCCTATCCACGTGTTTGTCATGAGGTGGGTTCTCCATACGTATTTATTAGCACATGGATAGATGGATGGAGAGCATTCGGACCAAAAGCAACTTATGGAGGAATGGATATATTTCAGCTTATTAATTGAAATCCATCACTGAGGGACTTTAGGGCAGGAACTTGAAGCAAAATTTTTTGGAGGAATGCTGTTTTCCAACTCCCACACTAGGCTCACCCTGCCTGGGGGATGGTGGACCGGGCTATTCTGACTCAATTAACAATCAAGACAATCCCCCGGAGACACAACATAGGACAATCTGATCTAGTCATGTCTTCAGCTGAGGTTCTCGGCTCTCTGGGTGGTGTTGGCTTAGCAATAGTTAAGCTAACCTGGACACAAGAGAAGGCAACAGCCTACCATGGACAGCTCCTTACAGCCACTCAAAGGGGCAGTTGAAGGGAGGGAGGGAAAGCAAGGAGTCTGTGTCTGGGGTGTCTGGGGGGGGTGTCTCATCTCTGAATCTGAATCTAGGTCTCTTCTGTCAGGCCAGGATGTTGCTTCTAAGGACAGGCTGAAGCCTGGGGTTTGAAAGACGCCCCCATCCTTCTGTCTGGTCTTTGCCACCCTGCCCTACTTTTCCTCTTACTGAACTGTGTGACCTTGTGCCCTGTCTTGTTGCTGAAGCCATCGAGAGTCAAGGAAATGATCTGATTCACCCAGAGCCCCCGAGATTTCGCTGGATTCTATTCTTGAGGCTATTTGCATTTTAATGACCAACGATAAAAAATTTAAGTCCAAGCAGTGATGTAGAGCTGTGGAGACAGCCTTAGCCCTTGCACAGAAGAAGCCCTTTCTGATGTTCAGAGGGAAAGTCTCTGGATAAGAAGGTATTGGGCCCCGGCTGACGTCCTATGGGGCAGGTCTGTGGGCCTTGTGACTTTTTTTTCTCTCTCTCTATCCTTAGCATCTACTGCTCCAAATTCTAGAACAAGACTCAGATCTCAGTGTCGGGTATCAGGGAGGATTTCAGACCCCTCCCTGAGCTCTCCTTAGCTTTTCTCCTTCTCTATCCTAGCTAGCCTGGTTGGCAGGCCTGATTCTGTGTGCCTCAGAGACTCGACCACTGCAAGAGGAAATGGAGGTAGGCCTAGAGCAGGTGGCTAAGCAGATTGGCCTGCAGCCCCTTCCTGTAGCTAGGTAAGAGCTGGGGGGGGGGAAGGAGGGGCACTGAGGGCGTGCACAGCTGGGAAACACTTGACAGCCTCCTTGTAAACAGCCCCTACCCCAGGACTCCACAGCCACCACAGGCTGTGAGAATGCTGGGGGAGGCAGCAGAGCAGAGGGAGATGGGTCAGGAAAGAAGCCATTTCCCAGGCTTCCTGGGCAGGAAATTGCTCTCCCGGTGAAAATCAGGCATGTTCTAGCCCAAGTAGCCTGTCTGCAGTGCTCACGTGACATGCATGGGGTGGGCTTAGCTAATAACAAAGCACTACATCTCTGGTCTAAAGACTCAGCAGGAGCTTACAGCCCTCTTCCTGGGCCACTCTGGCTCTCCATTAGTGAAAAGAGCGCAGATTGACAATGGCACAGTCAGCTGGACAGAGCCACAGACACACATCTGTCCATGCCTGCATACACAGACACGGTAGACAGAGTCCAGACTCAATGCCTGAGTAAAAGTGACAGAAAAGATCACACCAAACCCAGTTGAAAATGCTCAGTGATTTACTAGATGCAGCTCATACCCCGGGCACTAGAGAGCTAAGGCTACAGCCTGGCTCAGTGGTAGAGCACTTGCCTTGCATGCACAAGGTTCTGGGTTCGGTTCCAGTGCTTCTAAAAACAACCATGAAGCAAGATCAAGAGACCAGGAGTTGAGTGAAGCTAATAGGTAAGGACTACCTGTGTTACTGTACCTGTGACACCGAACTATACACAGCGTGGGCAGAATCCCCTTAAATCTTAGGACAGTGTTACCAGACCATTCTACACAGGAGGAAATTAAGACTTGGCAATTGGTTTAACATCCTGTTACCAAAAGGCAAAGCCAGAGTTCAGAGCAGGGTGTTAGCTTCCAGCCCAGGCATGAGGCAGTGCTTCCATTCCATGCCACTGACCTCATGACCCTAGGTCCTCAGTTTTCCCATGTGCAAAGTAAAAGACCTTACCTCTCTTACCCACAGTGTAATTGGAAAAGAGATTATACACACCAGACAGACAGACAGACGTACCAAACTTTTTAAGCCTTACTTTTTTTTCTCCTTTCTGTCTTGGGATTAGGGATTCAGATTGTGTGAGCTGACAGAGAACATTCCAGATACTCTTGGCACAAAAAAAAAAAAATCTGAGCCCAATGACTTGAGAAACTCTCTTCAGCTCATGAGAAAGAGTGGAAGAGATGCAGGGCGATGAAGCAGCCCATGGCAGACTTGGCAAGGTCGAGGAAGACTTGAGAAAAAGGCCCCTGACAGCCTGTACCTTGGCATCTCTGATCCCTGGCTCTAACCCACCCAGGAGACAGAGGGGCCCAGAGCTTCTTCTGCACCCTGTAACTCTTGGTCTAGTTGGCTCTGCTCCAAACCACTTCTCCCTGGGACTAATCTAACACGTTCACTGTGCCTGTCCCTGACTCAGGGACCGCAGAGGAAGCCCCGGGGGGGGGGAGGGGTTCTTTGAGGATGGAGGATGATCACCAGGGGACTGTTTGCCCTGTGTGTCAAAGGACTGGGCACTTCATAGGCAGAGCCATCAGGTAGAGCTGACCTGGGAAGCCTGAGGCAGCAGACTTGCCATTTGGAATCTGCCCTCTCTCCCCATCAGTCCAGGTAATAGCAAACTGTAGCCGCCTGCAGAGGCTGGTGTGACTCTGCCAGCCAGGCTGCCTCCCCCAATCTCTGTAACACCCCAGTCATGGGCTCAGGGGCGAGTGTATTCCTTGTGACATAGATGTTGTGAGACAGCAACGGGAAGAAGTTGGTCTATTGAGTGCTTTGTCCACAGCCAGGAGGTCACTGTGAGCAGAGCACAGGCACTGGGAAGAGCCCTCACAGGCGCTGACCATGAGCCAAGAGTGAGGCCTCACTTACTCAAGCCCCTCCTCCCTTCACCTGAAGAACTTTCTTCTCACCTCCTTTGTTTGTTTACTCTGTGTTTGAGAGACAGTCTATAGTAGTCCAAGCTGGCCTCCCGCTCACTGCATAGGCAAAGATGACCTTGAACTTCTGGTTCCCCTGCCTGACCTCCCAAGCGCTGGGATTATAGACGTGCAGCAACAATCCCCATTCCTGAGGAGTCCAAACTAAGGCTTTGTTGTGCATGTCAGGTAAACACTCTACCAACTTTACACATCACCTTTTGGGTAAAGTGTCACTCTGTCAAATGTGTGGGGATATATACATATATTTATGTGTGGGTACATATGCACATGAGCATGCTGTATATGATACATGTACGAGTGCATGTACATAGTGCTTAATACTTGTGTGAGTTCATGAGTTTGTGTGTAAGTAAGGATGCCTATGCCTGATTCCCATCCCCACATGGGTGTTGAGGTCTGGTCTATTGCTATGTATTGGCCAAGGCCTATGAGTGACTTCTCATGTTTACAAGCTTTTGTTGTGCAAACCTTCTTCCTTGACTTAAAACTGTTGGTTAAATAAAGTTGATCACAGTCAATTGCTGGAGGGACTACAAGTGGGTGGGTTTAGGAGTGGCCTGGTCAGAGGAGGAGCGACTGGAGAAGAGAGGAAGAAGGAGAAGGAGGGGGAAGGCACTGTGAGGGGAGATGGACCTTGAGCACATAGCCAAGAGAAAGAGAAGCACCCGGGGTACACACCCTGCTGGGAAGGTCTCCAGATCTGCAGCTAGAAGAGGAGATTAAGAGTGACCCCCAGTAATTGTCAAAGCCAAATAAAATAGTCATAGTCTGAGGCTCATTTATTTGTAAGTCAGTGGGGATAAGCTTAAATCTCCTGCACTACAATGGGGTTTGCAGGGCCCAGTCTGGGCTTCCTCCTCCCCAGTCTATGATCTCTCCCAAGGCTCTCATTCTGCCCACTGCTTCCTTTCTCCT
Source organism: Apodemus sylvaticus (assembly GCF_947179515.1). NCBI lineage: Eukaryota > Metazoa > Chordata > Mammalia > Rodentia > Muridae > Apodemus > Apodemus sylvaticus. The sequence continues at coordinate 139,161,494 of NC_067474.1, forward strand.
CCAGGAAACAAAGCAAAAAACAGAATCAAACACAGTACCTCTAACACAAACCTCTTCCCACTCTCTCACACCCACAAAGGATGGTCTGTACACATCTGAAACCTGGGGACCTGAAATTGTCTCCTCCTGTTTTCCTAAAGTCCCTGCAGACCTAATAGTAGCTACAATGTCACTGTCACCCATCCAGGTTCCTCCATATCTTTATCTCTATGAAAGGTCCCCGGCTCCTTCCCACAGTCCTCTCTCCAGAACCTCACTGGCTCCTGACCCATCCATTCGTTAGAGACAACAAAACCATTTGTAGAAGCATAAGTGTGGAGCCTGGTGGCACACGCCTCTACTCACAGCTACTCAGGAAAGCGTCAAGTTCAAGGCCCGCCCGGGCAACTTCGTAAGACCTTGTCTTAAAACAAAAAAAGGAAAAATGACAAGAAGGCTAGAGACATAGCTTAATGGGCTTCCCAACATGCATTAAGCAATATTTTAAAAACAATTATCTTGTTTTCCATTCCTAGGGTCCTCTGGCTTGGTTCAAATCTCCTTCTCTGCTGTTGGTCGCCTGTGAGAACACGACTCTGAGATCTCTTTGAATGGCACAGAATGCTGAAAAGCCAGTCGGACAACATGGGAAAGTGCCACGGAGTGTCTCATGCAGTATATATGCTATGTAAATATGTTTTCTGTGTTGTATAAATATGCATGTACACTATATAAAATATGTATTTTCTTAATTTCAGTTCTTTGGTTTGACAGAGAAGCAGTGTAGTGAATGTGAGTGTGAGTGTGTGTGTGTGTGCGCGCGCGCACGTGCGTGCGCGCGCACGCGTGCGAGCATGCGCGTACGTGTGCACACACACACACATGCACAGATATGTAAGGAAATGAGCACTGCACAAAGAGCCTGCCATTCAACTGTTTCTCCTTCATTCATTATCTACTGACACCCACTGTCTCCTATCTAGTGGCTCGAAGATACACAAGTTCTGGCCTTAAGTATCTGGCATCTGATACAAACTTCCTCTCAAACTTTAAACCTGAAGAAGAATCCTGTAATTTCTGTAGAGTCCTAACCCCCTTTTCAGAGTCCATGGGGTGAGGGATGACAGTATATTCAAGGAGGCCTGCCTGGCCCTGGTCCTTCTCAGCAGAGGGAGCTTTCTCTGACCCTACTTTGCCTGGGCCTGCCAGGCTCAATGGTCCTTTGACAGACTGGAAGGGCTGTGATCTGTGCTGTTCTGCTCTGCAGTGTATGAGCCCTGGTTAGGACAGGTGGTGCCAGGTGAGGGGCAGAGATGCAGAGTGGGTCAGAGAAGGCCAGTGGAGGGCAGCGGAGGGAAGAGAGGGGCAGAGAGGACAGAGAGGGGCAGTGGGGGCACAGAGGGGGACAAAGGGAGGCAGGAAGAGGCAGAGCAGGAGGTTCTTGCATGCAGAACTGAAAAAGCAGGGCTTACATCTACGGTGGGGGTGGGGTGGGGTGGGGTGGGGTGGGAGGTAGAGGTTGATGAGACTCGTCAAACTGAAGTCTCTCCAATTCACTTTCAGGAAAGAGCGCCATTAACGGGAGCGTTTGGGGAAAAAGACAAAAACACTAATCACCATCCGAAATGTACATGCTATTTCCCATCTGGTGTGCGGAATTGGATCGTCTCGGGAGTCTCAGGAAAATGCGGCAGATGGGCTGGGCTTGGAGCTCCTCTCCCCACAGGCAGTGGGGAAAAGAGGAAGTGGCTTGGCACAGGAAGCTGGCTTGAGCGAGGGATGGTGGGCCCCAGCGGGTACCCATCAAGCACGGCCTGAGGAAGCTGCCCCACCTTCTGATGCCTGATGCCTGCAGCAGCTGTGCCGCCTGCCCCATGGATTTAGATCCAATCTGGGAAGCAGCGTTGCAAGCTCTGGAGTTCCTGAATCTGTGCTGGGTCTTCAGTGGTGCTGGGAAAAGATTCACGGGCACCAAACACCTGCGGGTGCTTTTCTATCTGTGCTCCGGGGACGGGGTGGGGGTGGGGGTGGGCGTGTCACTCTCCACAGGTCCTTCGTGTTGTCTGTCAGCATCTAAGAGGTTCTGATGAGGCCAATGAGAAGTGACCTCTGCCTCTAGGTCACTCGCTACCTGCTTCTGACACCCTGATCAGGATGTTTGGGAGTTCTTCATAAAGGATGGGGCCTAATGATACTTTCTTCTTCTTTCTTTCTTTCTTTCTTTCTTTCTTTTTTTGGTTTTTTGGATTTGGTTTTTTGGAGATAGGGTTTCTCGGTATAGCCGTGGCTGTCCTGGAACAACTCACTCTGTAGACCAGGCTGGCCTCAAACTCACTTTCTAGCAGGAAGAAGACTCACCCTAGAGCTCTTGGCCGGTCGGGATAAGCGAAGAGCTGTCCAGAGTCCCCACACTGTGCCACTATTGAGAACTTATGTCATGGACAGAAAAGGCTCACTGGTAGCAAGCAAGAGGTTGGCCTGTTCCTGGAGGTAGAAAGAAACTGGGAAGGAATAAGCAGGTGGAAAGCAATGTTTCTGGCTGGAAAGACCCCAGAGAGTAGATTCTTCTGGGACCATCTACAGAGGAGCTGGCCCCTCCTCGTTCTCTGTGACCTACTGATGACTTCTGTCCTATCTCACAGCAGGATGCTACCAACGTTCTTCTTCTCTGCAGTGACTTTCAGTCTTTCTCCCCTGGGCACCCCTCCTCCAACATCTAATTAAAGGAAAGAAAGTAATTAAGGAAGGGCATGTAACATTCCCTGTAATACTGAACCTAGTAACACCCCTGGCCCCTCCCCCACCCCCAATCCATCAATGCGGCAGGCAGAACAACTCAACCCAACCCCGCCTTGTTTATTGCTTACTAAGCTAGAAAGCGCTTGAATTAACCTCCTGCCTAAGTGGAGTTAGGAAAGATCCCAGCATCTTTAAGCAGAGAGGAGGCGGGAGCCCGACAGGCTCCTCCTCGGGAAGAGACCTCATTCACACTTTGCACTGGTGTTTTACCAAGTGTCCTCGGTGGACCAGATCACGTGTTCACACTCAGGAGATGAGGAGATAAATTGGTGTTGCTTCTATTATGGTTGGAAGCATGATCCTCTGCCTGTTTGAAAAAATGACAGCTCAGGCCCTGGGTGGAGAGGGCTCGGAGGGGTGGTGGAACTGATACAAGTGAGAATTCCTACAGTGGGGATAAAATGAGGTGACTGTGTAACCTGTTGCACAGCACCCCTGCTCTGGGCTAGACCATCGTCCAGCCACTGCAGGGCTGTGGACACTCTGAAGTCACTGCCCTTGATTTGGAAATCATGGTCAAAGTGAGGAGCTAGACGGTGGTGGTGGCGGCGGTGGCAGCAAGTTGTTCATTGTGTTATAAGGAAATCCACTCCTTAATTGAGATGCCAGCAAAGCACGGGGGGAAAGGCGGGGACTGACTTTGTCTGGGGAACTTAAAGAAAGGATCACAAAAGCATTGACATTGAAGCTGGATTTTTGAAACATCAATGGCGAGTCCCAGTGGAGGGAAAGGGTGTGGGAAAATCTAGGTAGGAGGAAAAGCTTGTGCAAAGGCCCAAAGGCATGAAAGGGTAGCTGTCTTGTTTGAGTAGAAGTGGAGAGGGGTGGAGGGGGTGGAGGAGCAGTGGACACAGCGCCATGGAAGATACAGTGCAGTCCGTGAGCACTGGCGTATCCAGAGGTTAGACAGGAAGAGCTGGCTGCCTGGGTTACAAACCTGGCTGACCACTCCTTAACTGGGTCTCCATCGAATGAGAATCGCCACAAGGATCACTCTAGAGAAGAACTGCGAGGGGGCAAGAATTAATTTATGCCGAATACCTTCAACTGTGCTTAACAGGAAGCAAGCACTCAGTGTCTCTAAATACCACTTCTCTTTTTGGGGAGTGGGAGATGTTTCTCTATGTATATAGTTCAGGCTGGCTCTGAACTCAAGATCCTCCTGCCTCAGACTCCCAAGTCCTAAGATTACAATAATCCTGCTCATTATTTGCATTGTATTACCTCCCGCCCTGAGATTCTTCACTGGGAGCCATTTGATGGTTAGGAGCAGAATGCCCCCCTCTTCTCTCTTATTTGGAGAAACTTCTCCCATCAAGTATCTCAGAAACTACCCCTCTCCAAAGACGCAAATACCCCACTCCCCAAATGCTGAGTCAAAGTCTCCTAGAATAAGGACAAGGGTGGGTGGGTTCTAAGGTGTATTGAAATAAATGATGGACGTGCTTTAACCCTGAATTATAGGGTTAGCAGCTCAACGCTGTACAATTACCAGAAATCACTGAGTAGGACTCATTGAACAGAGGGTGTTTCTATTAGGTAAATGACACCTAAATGAACACACACACACACACACACTTCCTTCAGAGACTCAGTTCCTGGTGGCAGGACTTACAGATACAGTGCTCCTATAGTCAGGGGCAGAGAGTAAAGCTTGGTCAGTGTTCCCCTGACATATTTATCCAGTAGTGCCTGGAGGATTAGGAGCAGAACACTCATCTCTCTTTCCATCTTAGAAAAGCTCCTTCAGCAGGCCTTTCCTGGGCTGATCTTGATCAAGGAATCCATTGATGTTTGCTGGGGCCTTTTCGGCTCCCACAGTATCAGCTTTGGAGTGCTTGGTCTGATATATGGAAACTCTCTTGCCAGGCCTGGCTCTTCGGGTGTCCTGAGAGGGATCCAGAGCTGTGCACAGAGTAGGTGGCCACAGAACACATACTAGGTGCCTTACCAGGATGCTGCCCGTATCTTCCCATGTGGGGCATGGATGGTGCTCCTGAAGTTTCCTGGAACCCCAGGTGTCTTCCTACAAGAAGAGGCTAAGCCTGGCCTCCAGCTCCTGCTGTCTGCAACAGCTACTCCCCTTTCTTCTCCACCCACACTGGTGTTTCCCTTGATGGGGGCTGAGAGCTGCTTATGGGGAAGAGCCTTGCCTCTGACATCCAAGCCTTTGACCCTGTTCCATCTGCTCTGCCCTAGGACACCAACCCCCCACTTCTTTTCCTCCACACTGGCCTGTGCTCTGGGGGTTCCTGCTTTGCAAATGAGGCCCTGGCTTGTCTTCTGTTCTGAAGTCTTGAGCTCTCATCTGTCCCTTGCATATAACCTCTCTATCCTCTCCTCTGGCCCCAGGAACTCCTCTGCCTGCTTCCCTCTGCCTTTGCCTGTGCACCTTGGCTTGTTTACATCGATCTCTTGAGCCCGCACTTGTGACTCTACAGCCTTCCTGTAGCCCCTCAGCCTGCCTGAACAGTGGATTTCCAAGGATGCTTGGCATAAGATGATGAATGGGCGAGGGAAGCAGCCGGGCAGGTTTGGGAAGGAGATTGTACTGTGGTTGCTATTAAAGTGCTCTCCCTTGGATGATCTGGACCCACACTTCTGCTTGTGCTCAATGGCGTGTGTGCAGATGTGGGCATCGCCCCAAGCTTCCCGTCATGAGCCTCAGGATTCTTTCTCCCCCACACCTCTGTCTTCTGCTTTCAGCCTCTGGACACAGGAGTAAGCATCAGCAAACCCTTTAGCCAAGGCCTCTTGACTCACTGAGAGAGATGCCCGAGGCTTTCTCAGGGACATCTGTCCAGCAGAAGAGTAATATACAGAAACCATCCCAGGCTCCTGTGTGTTCCTCGTCCCTGAGGCAGAGCCAAGTCACCTGACTCATAGCTAACCTCCTGTCCCTCAGCCCTGCAGGTCAAGAGGCTGGGTTAGAGTTCCCGGGATGCCTGAAGGATGAAGATGCCTGTCCTTTGTCCTCTAATCTGGTCCCTACTTGTCCCCAAGTTCTGAGTGTGCCGTGGCTTAGAAGGGATGCGTGTGCACATCGAGAGGAGAGAGACTTGGCCGCCTGAGTCTACATAATGAAAGGAAGCCAGATCAGAGAAACGAGCCCGGAACCCAACCAACCCCAGGTGGACGGTGGAGCCTGGGATTAACTGATTGGCAGAGCTCTGTTCTTTGTCACCTCGCCCTCCTGCTGCCTCAGAGATAAGGGAGCTGAGCCTGGCTCCAGCAGCCCAGCCTCTCCATCACGGCCCCAGCCTTGCCACAGGCTCCTCTGCAGCTGCTTCCATTTCGTCTACCCCTAGCAGTGCTGGGGTACCGCACGACTCGACACGCAGCCAGACCTTTGGACGACTGGTTTGGCATCTTCTAGGCCCCCATCCTAGGGACAGGGACTTTCTTCTGAAGTGTCCCTTCGCCTCAGAGGCCCTGCAGCTTTCCTGAGGAGGAGTATGCCTTACTGAGACACAGAAAAAGATCAACAGTGTGCAAGCAAGCAGGACTGGGGGCTCCACATGGAGGGAGCCCGAGGGAGGTGAAAGGTGAAAAGCGCAAGCTGGTGCGGTGGCCTGTACCTTTAACCCTCCCATTCAGGAGCAAGAAGCAGGACAACCTCCTCTAGGAGTTTAAGGCCAGTCTGGTCTCCATACTGAGGCTCCAGGATAACCAAGGCTACATAGTGAGACTTTGCCTTAAAAAAAAAAAAACAAAACCTACAAAACTCCCAAAAGTAGCAGCTGGGAGGCAAGCCTGTGTGAGAATGCATGTGTGCATGCATTCGTGTGTACATGTGTGAGTGTATACTGTGTTCATTAATATGTAAAATGCATGTGTAGTGTGTGTGAGTGTATAGTTATAATATGTGTATAGTGTGTATGGTGTATGGTGTCCATGTTTATGTATGGCTTGTGAATGTATGCATGTGGTATGTGTAGTATATGTATGTTATGCGTGTAGTGTAACATGTGTATGGTGTCTATGTATGTATTTATGTACGTATGTATGTTTGCATGTGTGTGTGTGGTATATGCACTCACATACATGTTGGAACATATATAAGAATATCGTGCTTCCTACTAAGGGTTAGAGAAGAACCATGGGCCCAACCAATCAGACACGTGCAAGCAGGACAGTTGATTGCCAAAGGCCACGTGCCTTCAGAGAGTGCCAGACATGGTCCTTAAGCACACTGCGCCTATCAGCTCCCTTAAACCTCCCAACAGCCCTGCAGGGCAGATCATATTATTATTTCCATTTTACAGATAGAAAGCAGAAGTATAGAAAACAGATCAATAGCTAGGGGTGTGCACCTAGGAGGGGACCAGGCTCATTTGCAGCCAGGCGACGATCTGGCTTTGCAGATTGTGGTTCCTTTCATTCTAGGTGGATAGTAGAACTTTGTATCGTGTGTGTGTGTGTGTGTGTGTGTGTGTGTGTGTGTGTGTGTGTGTGCTGTAGCAGGGACATGCATCTGCACCTATGAGTTGTGCATGGCAAAGCACGGCTCTGGAGATAGATTCTTTCGTTTCTCTCACAGAACTAGAAAAATTAGTTTCTTTTAAAGAAATCTCGAGGACTTTTTCTTCTGCCCTTTTGTTCCCCCAGTGAGAGACTAGTAGCTTTTCTCCAGACTGTCTCTACCTTTGGTGGTTACAGGGCTCTCTGTCCTCCTAGCAACAAACAAACAAAAACCAAGGCACATCTGCATGCAGAGGTTCTTGTGTATGGAGTGGGCCATAGTTCCCATCATCTGCTGTGGCTGAAATTTTGGCTGCCTTCAGCCCTGTTCTGGGCACAAACCCCAAGTTCTTTCTCCAACATGTGCCCATCGCTGGAAATATCTTCTTTCTCTGGAGCAAGGTGGGACAGGGGATGGATAGGGCACTGGGGATCTTCTATCCATGACTGGGGGTGGGGTTACGCCTGTGCCCTGGTGCCCATTCCTTGCTGTCCTGCAGTGGATGGCAGCCGCATCTTCCCCAGCCCTGCTGCCCCAGCCTCCTCCCAGCTCATGCTTCTAAGTGTCCAGGGCACGTGCTTCTCTCCACTGGCATTCTGGCTGCTTGCCGCCTCGCCTGTCTTGCGCGCAGAGAAGTGCCATACCTTTGTGCCAGCGAGGCACAGGTGTGCCTGTGCCACTCACACAGTGGCCCACCTGCTGGAATCTTGGCGGAAGGCGGCCTTGGGATGGGATCCACAGGAGAGACAGTCTGTGGCGTAATTAAGAGAGAGCAAAACAAAACAAAACAATGTTTTCCTTCCTCTCTCTTTTCTACCACTTGCCCTAATTATTTTCCCACTTTTAAATTCTACATCAACTTTAATTAAGCTGGCCTCGGGCAGGGAAGTCTGGCAAACTTGGAGAAGTTTACTTGTTTATTTTCTTATCACTCAGCGATTGGGTTTTCCCAGTGCACCCTGTCTCTTTCGCTCTGAGGGGGGTGGGTGGCAGCCTCGTACCCGTGGAGGGGGCAGATGACAGGTGTGCCTGAGAACTGGTTCTGCAGCTTCCCGGGGAGGAGCTTCTCCACCCAGATCTATTGTTGGCCGACTTTAGATCTGCCTCCTGCCCGCTCTGAGCCCGCCTCTGACTTTTCCCTGAGAGTTCAAGATAGGAGAGAGGATGGAATCTTTAAGCAACTGAGGCAGCACTGGACTTGAGGAAATGTGGGTTGGAAACTCTATTTCATTACGTATTTGGGGGAAGGGCACATCATTCATTCATTTGCTCATTTATTCATGTATGCGTGGACTCATTCTTCTCTGCCTTCTCCCCGGTACCATCACAGGGAATGTCTCAACTTCCACCACCACCACCACCACCACGCCTTCCGGCAAGTTCCAGGAGACACGTTCCCTGGCTCCTCTGGACCTGTTTCTTTGTCCCTGTACACTTGGGTTATTTCAAGGACAAGAGGCGAGCACTGCAACTGGAAGCCAGTGTGACTCCTGGCTCTGTGTGGTGGCACTACGTGACCTCCATCGTGTCCCATCCATCACCAGGCACAGATGCTGGGTCTTTCAGGACCTTCTTCATCTTTGTGAGGAGGACAGATGCCAGACCATTCCCGGGCTCAGAAATGAGGGCTGAATCCTGAAGGTTGTTGAATATCACGGTTCCATGGGAGGCAGGAGGTGCAAGGATCAAAAGGCCGCCTCGCCTCGTGGGGAGCTCAGCACACTCCTGGGGTGTCCTGGGTTGGCATAAGTGACTGGAGGGGGTCTGAGGCTCAGCCCCAAGTGGCTGGGATGAGCAGCAGGCAGGTGTTTTGGCTGGGTCTGCTGGGGAGGCTGTGAGGGTGAAGGAGGGTGTGGCTAGGCGACAGAACAAAGATGAGTGACAAAGGATCAGAGGACTGAGAGAACGTATGAATGAATGTATGGTAACCGTGAGAGAGTGAAGAAAGAAGCGAGTGAGGGCTCTAGTAAGCGAACAAACAAGCAAAGCATCTCGTAAGTGGATGCCT